>NC_080539.1:17679422-17979422 GCF_028640845.1 Ahaetulla prasina
ATGTTGGGGTTAATTATGATTGTAGGTTGAGGACTACCTGTAATGCCTTTGAGTCCTGCATTGTTTTTTGTTTTTTTTAATGATAGATGCTTGCAACACAATGTTTTGTTGGAATATACAATATATCCATTTGCCCCCAAAAAAACAAGAATTGTTAAATTGGCAGAGAGCATTCTGGACACAAGGAAAGAAATATGAGACAGGGGAAGGATTTCCCAATTTGTCTTCTAGTAAATAACTATTAAAAAATATTTTAAAAGGGGCCGTAATAGCTCAGGCTGGTAAAGCCTGTTATTAAAACACAGCAGCCTGCAATTACTGCAGGTTCAAGCCCGGCCCGAGGTTGACTCAGCCTTCCATCCTTTATAAGGTAGGTAAAATGAGGACCCAGATTGTTGGGGGGGCAATAAGTTGACTTTGTAAATATACAAATAGAATGAGACTATTGCCTTATACATTGTAAGCCGCCCTGAGTCTTCGGAGAAGGGCGGGATATAAATGCAAATTTAAAAAAAAAAGGGACATGGTGGTTCGGTGGCTCAGACGCTCAGCATGTCGATTGAAAGGTCGGCAGTTCAGCGGTTCGAATCCCTGGGGTGAGCTCCCATTACTTGTCCCAGCTTCTGCCAACCTAGCAGTTCAAAAGCACATAAAAAATGCAAGTAGAAAAATAGGGACCACCTTTGGTGGGAAAGTACTAGCGTTCCTTGCACCTTTGGTGTTTAGTCATGCCAGCCACATGACCATGGAGACAACTGGCTCTTCAGCTTTGAAACGGAGATGAGCACCGCCCCCTAGAGTCGGGAACGACTAGCACATATGTGCGAGGGGAACCTTTATCTTTACCGAAATAGCTATTTTCTACTAGTCAATTTTTAGAACCAGGCAAGCTATCACCTACAGGTATGCTGCCCATTTTGTGAAAGCACCCCATGTTATTATTTTGCAAATTTACAGTGTGTCAACCCACCAAAGTTTGCTGAGTTTGGATTAGGATGAAATTTATTCTGCATACCTCTCCTGTAAACTGTACAACTCTCACTGTACCCTAACTGATCAAAATCACCTTCTAGAGATGATGAGTGGCTTAAAATTATAATCAATTAATAAACAGTAGGAACAATTTTCTGTTGCACCTATAGCTAAGCAGGGTGCAATAATAAGATAAGAAAAACCCACTATTGTAATACTCTACAGTCATCATAAAATAACAAACTTATAAACAAAAAAATAATAATAGCAAGAGCAAGAGCATTTAGACTTATATACCACTTCATATTGACTTTACAGCCCTCTCTAAGCAGTTTACTGAATTAGCATATTGTCCCCAATAATCTGGGTCCTTATTTTACCAACCTTGGAAGGATGGAAGGTTGAGTCAACCTCAAACTGCTGAGAATCAAACTCCAGTCTGTGGACAGATAGCCTGCAATATGTCATTTTTAACACTGTGCCACCACATTAATGGATTATTATTATTAGTGAGTCCTGACAGTGAGTAGTGAGTTAGGCTGCAATATTGCATACTAACCACTGTGCCAGTATATAACCAAGTGTCATTCTAGGCCAGGGCTGTCAAACTCCCAGCCCATGGGCTGAATGCGTCATGCGCCGGCCACGGCCACGCCCGGTTTAGCACAGTGGGGGAAAGTCCCAATATATCACATAACGCCACTATGATGACATGAGTTTGACACCTCTGTTTTAAGCAGTCAATCCTGAAGAACCTAGAGTCAGGTTAGAAAAACAAAATTTCTCAATCATGACCTGGATATTCCCATAGGCAGGTAAATCAATCAATCCTGTCCCAGTAATTGGATCCAACGCACAGGCTGATGAGTCACCAGGAGGTCTTTCAAATAATTGTATAAGCACTGACGGAGTACAAAGTGTCAACCCCTGCAATTTATAACAGCATCTTTCATTAATACTCAACCAATGAACAGCAGTAAAGAGAGATACGGTAGGAGTGAAATAATCACAAGAGACATAAAATCATGGAGTTGGAAGGAAGGTTGGAGGTCTTCCAGACCAACCCTCCTTCCAGGGCTGGAATCCCCAAAACATCCCAGAGTTATATGTCTATGGAGATTCTCAGTCGTGGTTGTCCCAAAGGTGCTTTTTCAAGAGGCAACTGGACTTTCTTGTTATTCTTTGAAGAATTTTCGCTTCTCATCCAAGAAGCTTCTTCAGCTCCTAAGAAGCTTCTTGGATGAGAACCGAAACAACTTTAAAGAAAGTCCAGTTGCCTCTTGAAAAAGCACCTGGCCTAACGATAAATTTTAATCGAGGGTTTGTTAGTGGGGCTTTTAAGGGGTTTAATTTATTTTTATAACTTTATACACTTATTTTAATTACTCAGCTTATCGAATTAGATTTTTAATGAATATTGTATTTTAAATTTTTTGATATTTATGTTTTATTTATGCTGTACACCGCCCTGAGTCCTCGGAGAAGGGCGGTATTAAAATGTGAAAAATAAATAAATAAATAAAAAGCACCTTTGGTATCCCAGAGAAATGGTACCCAGTCATCGCTTGAGAATCTCCAGTGACGAAGCAGTGTGACTCTAAAAAGGCAAATTGTTTCACTGCTTAATAGTTCTCATGGTCAGGAAATGTTTTCTTATTTTAATTTTGAATCCCACTTTATCAAATTTCCATCCATTGCTATTCTCAGATTGACTAAATTTTCTTGAGATTCTATCTTGCTGTTTCTGTAGCGGTTCTGATTGTTATCTGATGCTTGATGCCAAATGACCTAGAGGATGCCCTCAAAATACATGGCAAAGAACATTCACAGACAACTGAAAGACTTTAAACGTCACATGGGGAGACACTAACATACTCACCCCCAAACCTGTAAATGCTGGAGATCCTTTCCTGCCCCGTATTCTACATAGCATGGGAGGATCTTCTAATACCAATGCTAAATTGCTACTCTCAGGAACTATGGAAAATAAATCCACTTCCTTGTCTTTGTTTTAAGCGATGAAAGATTAACGTGCCTGTTCCAGTCATCTTTAGGATAAATATACCCAGTTCCTTTCATTCTTTTTGATTTTAGCCTCCTATTACAGGGGTCTCCAACTGTCGTGTCCCACTCCTCCGCTGACGGCCGGGTCAGGGAAATCCGAATCAGGTGTGCCTCTGCAGCTCTGCCAAAGTCCTAGCAAAGTCCTCAGGGCAGGCAGGAGACCAGAAAGTGACTTCAGCAAGATATGTTTAGACTTTTGCCTGACTCAGAGAATGCCAGAAAGCAGATTCTTTATATAGGCCGTGGGGTGTGGCTCCATGACTCAGCACTTATCCAGGCCTGCCCCTCCCTTCCTTCTGTTGCCTCCGCCTATCAAGTCTTCTGACGCGAGGGTCACTCCAGTCGGCAGCTGTTGGCAATTGACCTCCCTCAGGCTCACATGCTGTGGAGAAGGGGGAGGGGTCTAGTTGCTCCGTTTGCCTGGGCATGGAGCCAGAGCTGGGGGCTGGAGGTATTTCCTCTTCAGCCTGTCTGGGCATGGAGCCAGGGCTGGGGCCAGGAGGCATACTAGGAAATTCCTCCGTGTTCGGAAGCAGATAAGAAGGCCCCGGCTGTGGTGAGATCGGACGAGACACAACACCAACCTTGGTCCCTTTAAGACTTGTGGACTTCAACTCCCAGAGTCCCTCAGCGAGCAAAGGAAAGGGACCAAGGTTGGAGACCCCTGTCCTATTAGACAGGGATCTCCAACCTTGACAGCTTTAAGACCTGTGGACTTCAGTGCTGGCTGGGGAATTCTGGGAGTTGTAGTCCACAGGTCTTAAAATTGCCAATGTTGAATGCTCCTGGCCTAGACGATTATTAGAATTGTATTGTGAATACAAAAGATAAAATGAGGCAGTCAGGCCACAGGCAGTTACAACAATCCAAGCAAGACACTACCACAGTATGAATCAACTGCTTAGCTACCATGTTTTCCCAAAAATAAGACTGGGTCATATATTAATTTTTGTGCCAAAAGGGCTTATTTTTGTGCCAAAAGGGCTTATTTTTAGGGCCTATTTTCTGATTAGGTCTTATTTGGGGGGAAATATGGTACTAAATGCACCCATCTGGCTGACAATCTTAACTGGGACTTATTTTGAGTGTAGGGCTTATATTACAAGCATCCTGAAAAATCATGCTAGGACTTATTTTCTGGTTGGGTCTTATTTTTAGGGAAATAAAGTATTTCAGTACTGAGGAACCAATAGATCTTACACATCTGCCTTAAATAATGGAAGTTAGATTTTGATTGTTTTTCCTATCATCAATTTAGATTCACAGGTTCCTCACACCCAAGGAACTGTGTTTCTCTTATCATCCAGTGCTCAAACTCTGTAAGTGAATACAACATTAAAAAAAATTGAGAAAAGGCCCACAGTTTTTTTTAAAAAAGGCTCTTCCTGTTCCATTAAGCCATAAGCATTTTTCTTTCAATACCATTTCTTTCTGCATCTCAACTCTCAGCAAAGCAATCATTAATTTTACATCAGGCCTGGCAACATAGCCCAGGATCATCAACTTTTTGGATGACAAGTTAACTTTTTTTATCCCTAGAATCTAGATTCTCTACAACATCTACAGAATTGACTTCATCTGTCTTCGGGTTCTTCCTTCCCCACCTCCCATTCCTTGCCTAATCAAAGAAAATCATAGGATTTTCTCTCTCTCTTTCTCTCATTCTGGCTTTAGGGATGACTGGATTCTCCATCCTATAATTTGAATGTCTTTTTCCAAGTTTGCACACCATCTTTTCTGTCCTTGTAAAAATTTGTGAGACTGTCTCTCTTACACCGTTCAGGAAATTATTAACGACATAGTGGACTTCACATACTGTAGCAAATGGTTCTCCCAGCACTGGAAATATGACCATGCACATGCCATCAGTGCATGTGCGCGGCATCACAAAACACACAATTCGTGCATGCCCGCCATCAAAATAATCCAATCTCTGAAAGCAAAACTTTATTGAATATAATCATTCCGGCACTGATGAGGGCAACCAGAACTAGCTAATTCCCATGCAAACCCACATAACAAAAGTATAAGATTCTCCCTTCCCCTATTAGAGCAGGTCACATTGTCCAATTGAGTCTCATTGTAATGTTATGAGAAAAAGTCTTTGGCTTTGGCAAACACCTGCAGGAGTGTCCTTGGCTCTCAAGACTGTCTTCTTGATGTCTGGAGCCTACATTCCATCTCCCTATTCCCTCCCCCCACTCCGGTTCGTTGGCAAGCAGAGAAGCAATAATGGTTGCAACAGCAAAAGCATGTTTAAAACTTGACAGCAGGAGTCTGTGAGTTCTAGTTTTACCAATAAAGGAGAATATTTGTAACTCGGGGTTGAAATGAAAGGTTTGCAAGAAATGAAACCTCTGCAAGAAAAAAAAAACAAGCTCAGAGAGCACCAAAAACCCCTCCGTTCAAGTCCTGCCAGCTGAGTGATCTTGGGCCAGTCACTCCCACTCAGCCCAACTCACCTCACAAGGTCATTGTGGGGAAAGGAGGAAGGGGAAGGAATATTAGGTATGTTTGCCACTTTGAGTTACTTATAAGATACCGGTAATAAAGGTTGGATAAAAAATTTCATGTGCAATTAAAAATAAAATCTCAAGGAAAAAAAGAATGGATCTCAGTAAGACAAGTAAGTGAATTGTTTACTTTCATTTCCATAATTTATTTATTTATACCCCCTGACATTTCATTTTTTACTTATTTTTAGTTGCTTTTTAAATGAGATTGTTGTGAAGCTTTTTGGCAAATGGTGGGATGTTGCTTAGGACGCAGCGCATCTAAACAGATGCTCTCCATGTCATGATGTTTTGATTAAAGTTTAATTTGTATCATGTTTTTTTCCCCATATTTTAGTCATCCTTCTGACATATATTTATTTAGTTACAGGTACTTGTTATACTCTTATTCTGACTCATAATTCTTAAAGGAGAGGAGTTAAAAGTAAAGAAAATCTAACTTTGGTTTCAATTTAACCTGTACGCGGCATGAATTTTTGCTCTTACTTGGAGAAGACAGACAATAATTAGACATTGCCATAATAGCAAGAGATGTTAAGTTTGTCAACTGATTCTTCCATTCATCCTCAAGAATCTAAGCTTAGCTCTTAACACACCCAAATGAACCAAGCATCCATTTTGTTCTGCTAGGCCGCATGGTTTTGCTGACTAGAAGCAGCGTGAAATCTGACAGTACCTCAACCACAATAAATAGGTTTGGGAAGCATGGAAGTAGAAAAACAGAATAATTTTCAAGATTAATATAATTGTCTCCCAGAGCATCAAGGCAACTGAACGATTTTGCTTGTTCTGATAAAGAAAAACTGGTAGAGTATACAGGTAGTCCTCAAGCTATGATTGTAATGGAGCCTACCTATCATGGTTGTAACTTATGACAGTCGTAAAATGGGTTGGTAATATACAGAATAATGAATAACAGAGTTGGAAGGGACCTTGGAGGTCTTCTAGTCCAAACCTCTGCTCAGGCAGAAAACCTTATACCATTTCATACAAATGGCTGTCCAGTTTTGTCTTAAAAATATATGTTGGAGCATTCACAACTTTTGGAGGCAAGTTGTTCCACTGATTAATGGTTCTCACTGTCAGGAAATGTCTCCTTAGTTCTAGGTTGCTTCTCTCCTTGATTAGTTTCCACCCATTACTTCTTGTCCTGCCTTCAGGTGCTTTGAGAAATAGGCTGACCCCCCCCCTCTTATTTATTACTATTAGTCTACTATTAATCTTCTCATTGTTCCCATCACCCATCTCCTCCACTTATGACTGTATGACTGTAACTTTGTTGCTTGTATCCTTATGATTTATATTGATATTGTTTCCTGATTGCTTATTTGTACCCTATGACTATCATTAAGTGTTGTAAGTGTCATACCTTGATGAAGGTATCTTTTCTTTTATGTACACTGAGAGCATATGGATCAGGACAAATTCCTTGTGTGTCCAATCACACTTGGCCAATAAAAAATTCTATTCTATTCTATTCTATTCTATTCTATTCTATTCTATTCTTTGTGGCAGCTCCTTAGACAGTGACTGAATCAATGTTATGATCTCTGGGGGGGGCAGGCATTAAGTGAATCCAGGGTCATCAAGTGAATTAAATGAACCAATGGTTTGTTATTTTTATTTATTTATTTATTTATTTATTGAATTTCTAGACCGCCCTTCTCCCGAAGGACTCAGGGCGGTGTACAGCCAAGCTAAAAAGCATACACAATATACAATATTAAAAAACTAAATTAAGACACTTATTACACAATTGGCCGAAAAAATTAAAATAATTAAAATCTAAAAAAACCCAATTTAAAATATAAATAGAATTTAAAATTTAAAAGCTAAAACAGTTTTAAAACATTTAAGCTAGCCCCACGCGAATAAACAAATATGTTTTCAATTCGCGGCGAAAGGTCCGAAGGTCAGGTATTTGATGTAATCCAGGGGGAAGTTCATTCCAAAGAGTAGGAGCCCCCACAGAGAAGGATCTTCCTCTGGGGGCCGCCAGCCGACATTGTTTGGCTGACGGCACCCTGAGAAGTCCCTCTCTGTGAGAGCGTACGGGACGGTGGGAGGCATGAGGTAACAGCAGGCGGTCCCGTAAGTACCCAGGTCCCAAGCCATGGAGCGCTTTAAAGGTGGTAACCAAAACCTTGAAATGCACCCGGAAGGCAACAGGTAGCCAGTGCAGTCTGCGCAGGAGAGGTGTTACATGGGAGTTACGTGGAACTCCCTCTATCACCCGCACAGCTGCATTCTGGACCAACTGAAGCCTCCGAGTGCATCTCAAGGGGAGCCCCATGTAGAGAGCATTGCAATAATCCAGGCGAGAGGTAACAAGAGCATGAGTGACCGTGCATAAGGCATCCCGATCAAGGAAGGGGTGCAACTGGTGAACCAGGCGAACCTGGTGAAAGGCTCTCCTGGAGACGGCCGTCAGATGATCTTCGAACGACAGCCGTGCATCCAGGAGAACACCCAAGTTGCGCACCCTTTCCCTTGGGGTCAATAACTCGTCCCCAACAGCCAGCCACAGCTGCAGCTGACTGTATCGGGGTGCTGGCATCCACAGCCACTCTTTCTTGGAGGGATTGAGCTTGAGCCTGTTCCTCCCCATCCAGACCCGTACGGCCTCCAAACACCGGGACAGCACTTCGACAGCTTCGTTGGGGTGGCCCGGGGTGGAAAAGTACAGCTGAGTATCATCAGCGTACTGCTGATATCTCACCCCGAAGCCACTGATGATCTCACCCAACGGCTTCATGTAGATGTTGAACAGGAGAGGCGAGAGAATCGACCCCTGCGGCACCCCACAAGTAAGGTGCCTCGCGGTCGACCTCTGCCCCCCTGCCCACTGTTATGGTTGCAGTTTTGTTGAAAAACCAGAAATAGCCTCCAGTTCCCAATAAAGGATATTTATAGCTCGGGGTTGAAATGAGGGGTCCCTGGTGCTTGCTGAGCTTGGTTATTTTCTTGCAGATGTTTCATTACTCTAAGTAGATAATGGCTAACACTGATGATGTTATCTAGCTTGGGTAATGAAACATCTACAAGAAAACAACCAAATCAAGAGTCTACCAAGGAACCCCCTAACTCAGGGATCTCCAACCTTGGCAACTTTAAGCCTGGAGGACTTCAACTCCCAGAATTCCCCAGCCAGCCAGTTGCCAAAGTTGGAGACCTCTTCCCTAACTGACCGGGTTTTATAGCAAAAACTCTGTAAAACGCAATCACATGTCCATGAGACACTGCAAATGGTCCTAAATGCCAAGTGCCTGAAATGTGGTCATGTGATTGCAAGCCAGGGGTGGGTACTACTTACCTTTACTACTGATTTGCAACGGGATCGCGCATGCACAGATCGCCTATGATGACATCCGGGCCAGGGGGCGGAGCCTCCCGCCGGTTTTACTACCGGTTCTATAGAACCGGTCCGAACTGGGGGCAACCCACTACTGCTGCAAGCCCACCCCTCACCTCTGACCATCAGACCTACTCCTTAAGTAGGTTTATTGGAACTTTTCAGCAGTGCAAATTAGCCACAAGCAAAGAAGTGCACTTTTTGGGGTGGGAGCATGAATATGGGTATGGGTGGCATAGCTGGAGCCACCATCCTTAAGATGGTTAGGGCCAGCCCAAAAATAATTTAAATTTCATTTAGCTTAAATGAAATGACTTAGCCTCCTTATCTCTGTTTTTAATCAGGTCTCCTTTCTGCTCTATGCAGGGGCGTCTGCAAGGTATGGTCAAAAAAGTGAAGATGGTTGTCTTGACAATGGAGTCAAAGCTCCGTCTGGGTTCTTTATGTGTGAAGGAGATTTAAAAGAAAAGAAAAACGAGCGGAGCTTCTACCAAATTTTAGATGCCTTCTTCACTTTTCTAACCATAGCCTGTGGACATCCTTGGCTGTATCAAAAGAGAGGGAAAGAGAGAAGTCAATGGGTATGTATGGAAAGATAAGAGATGAGAGAGAGAGAGAGATGAGAGAGATGAGAGAAAGATGAGAGATATGAGAGAGAGAGAAGATGAGAGAGAGATGAGAGAAAGATGAGAGAGAGAGATGAGAGAGAGAGAAAACAGAGAGATGAGAGAGAGAGAGAGAGAGAGATGAGAGAAAGATGAGAGAGAGAGATGGGGGGAGGAGGGAGATAGATATTCAGAGCCAACTTTATAAAGACCTCTGACAGTTGAACTAGCCTTTGATCCAGTTTGGTCTAAAGGTTAAGGCACCAGCCTAGAAAGCAGGAGACGGTGAGTTCAAGTCCCCTCTTAGACATGAAAGCCAGCTGGGTGACTTTGGGCCAGTCATTCTCTCAGTCCAACCCACCTCACAGGGTGTTGTTGTGGGGAAAGTAGGAGGAGGAAGATGTATTAGGTAAGTATGTCATATTGAGTTATTTGTAAACAATGATAAAGGCGTGATACAAACAAACATTATACACTTCCTTGGATCTCCTTGACTCCAAGAAAGCGGGAGAATGAGGAAGCCAAAGAATAATCAGGATAAAGCAAGAGAAATGGTTTGCTATTTTAAGTAAAAGCCAAGCCCTGCATTTTAAGCTGAATAACTTTTATGAAATCCCTGAACTGTACATTCACCAAGTCGAACCCCACCCCCATCTCGGCTCAATGGAGATTGTTCCCAGTCTTTTCCTGAAAAACGTAATTGTGACATTTTTATTAATGCTTCACTTTGTTGGGTTGCCAGGATTTAAAATGCCATTCCAGAGTGTAGTATTAGATCCTTTGAATATAAAACAAATAAAAGCAAGACAGAAATATATGCAGTGGTGAAAAAACAGGGCTGGAAAGGGGTTGGCAACTTATTTTTCTTCAGGCATGTCTTGGGGTAGCTCAAGTGAGTTTTTGTACTTCAGAATCTTTTTAAAAAAGCAGGAGCTCAAGGCCAACCACCCAGTCATTGAAATGGGGGAGGATTCCTTGGGAGAGGGGGGGGAAACTAGCTATAAAACATACAGTATAATTAAAATCGGCCGTAAGAAAACTCAAATACAATCAGTAACTTTTAAAAGCTAAAAATTATAAAATACCAGGTTTTTTTAACCAGGTTAAAAAAAACATTTAAAAAACAAAAACAGATCTAAAAATATTTTTTTAAAAAAATATATGAAAAGGAATGTTGGAAGAAATATCCAGGTTTAGTTCCTAGCTGGAAGAAAGGCACTGGAGACAAAATGGAGACTGGAGGTGGATTGGAAAGAGGATCCATTTATTGATGAACAGAAGCACATGTTTGTGGTTCTGGTGCAGCTGACTACAAGGAGTTGAGAGAGAGGGTTATTTATATCTTCTCTTGCGCTTTGCACTTGAGCTTCCTGTTCCTGTGCAAGAACATGTATTCTGTTAGCTATTGTCAGATTCCTATGGGGCCATGTACAAATCCTAGGAGTTTGTCTGAGCTAAGTTTGGTTGAATTTTGGGCTGATGCAATGAAGGAGCTTGTTGGGCAATTCCTATTGTGGTTGAGGGCTAACCCTACCTTTCTTCAGACTTTGCTGTAGGGAATTTGCTTGTGAATAGAGCTATCTATCTCTTTTTCTCTTAAGGGCTGACATCTGTTGCAGGCTATCAATAAAGGTCGGGGCTGCTTTCTCCCTTTAAAAACCATGTTTCGCAATTTCTCATCCAGGGAAATATAATATTCTACCTTTTTTTAATATTTCTCAAAATTTTTCATTCTTCTAGGAGCGGGGTAGGTGCTAACTTTCTACAGAAATAAAAACATTAATTAAACACAAGAACATATAAAGTTAATACATGGTTTTCTAATCCATCACATAAGGCACTCTTAAATAACAAATTAGATGCTTGTTAAGAATAGTTTGAGGCACAGGTCATCATCTGATGGATTTTAATTGCTGCTGTGCAGAACACGGCAAGATTGTAGCAGATTTAGTGTCTGCAAGCATCAAGAAGACATAACATTCTCCTGTCTGCCCTGAGTATATCTACAGTATTGGCGAGATGAGGCTAGTATGAATATCTTTTTAATACACACACTTGGAGGAACACCTATTCGACAGGTTCTGTGTGAACAGAGTCATGGGGGCATGGCCTCTCTGAGTAGGGAATTTTCTTATATCAGCCTTCAAGATCGTATAGCATTCTCTTTTGGTACCACAAAAACTCATTTAACCCATAACTCATGTATCTGAATTGGATGGATGGATGGGTTAGATAAATGATGAGTAGATTAATTTTTGATAGAGAAGAGAGAAGGGAAGAGGAGGGGAGGGGAGGAGGGGAGAGGAGAGGAGAGGAGAGGAGAGGAGAGGAGAGGAGAGGAGAGGAGAGGAGAGGAAAAAGACAGGAGAGGAGAGGAGAGGAGGGGAGGGAAGGGGAGGAGAGGAGAGGAGAGGAGAGGAGAGAAGAGAAGAGAAGAGAAGAGAAGAGAAGAGAAGAGAAGAGAAGAGAAGAGAAGAGAAGAGAAGAGAAGAGAAGAGAAGAGAAGAACTCTGAATGCTAGAGATAGTTAGCTAATAAATGCACGTGAATATTCAGTATGGGCTTCTATTAGAAGGCAATTCAACTGAAGCTCCAAACACGATTAATTGTTAATTTAAATCCAAACTGCCCAAATGGATATATTCAATTCAAGCTGAACGTCTTCAGACTTCTTTCGGATCATCCATTTATTTTTTATAACCCAGCATAATTCATAGAATCGTACTGACTTGAAGGTCCCAATCAAACTAATTTGGAGAATCCCAGCTGAAAGAAATGGATAGTTCAGATCAGAATGAGCCTTATTAGTAATTCCATCTCCATTAAACAATTAATCAAATACAACTGGAAAGGTCCTTAGAGGTCTTCTAGTCCAACCCCCATCTTATGTTAAATCCCATCTTAATTATCTTCAATAAGAGTTTGGAAAAATAGTTCACTTTTTAAAAAAAAAAACCAAAAAGGGTTGCCTTATAACAGAGGTGGGTTGCTACCAGTTCTGCCCGGATCGGCAAACTGGTAGCAGCAGCGGGAGGCTACACCCACCCACGCCAGATGCCTCTGCACATGTGCAGAAGCATTGCTCACGCGCACGAGTGAACCGGTAGCAACGGATTTTGCAACCCACTACTGCCTTATAAGTTGCCACAATATAGGTCAGCAATCAATTGTGATTTCATTGTTTCCTGCCTTTGCAGTTCTAAGTCCATTTTAAGAGCTGCGGTGGTTAGAGTGCAGTACTGCAGGCTACTTCTGCTGACTGCTGGCTGACTGCAATTTGGCAGTTCGAATCCCACCAGGCTCAAGGTTGACTCAGCCTTCCACCCTTTTGAGGTGGGTCAAATGAGGACCCAGATTGTTGGGGGCAAGATGCTGGCTCTGTAAACCGCTTAGAGAGGGCTGTAAAGCACTGTGAAGCGGTATGTAAGTCTAAGTATTATTGCTATTATTATTTTTCCTTTGCAAAAAGATTTTCAGAAACCAAAATTGCAAAATCAGAAGAGCCTTTCTTGAGATGCTGATTTGATTCTTTAGCCGGCCAATTCTTTCATGGTACAATCATGTATATTATGCTCACAGGAAGTTTTTCTGGGGGAAAATGGCACAGTTATTGGTGTTGATTGTGTAACTCAAAGCCGCACTACCTTTAAGTTCTGCAAAGAGAGAACATGCGGAGGTCCACACATCAATTTGCAAATCTCTTGGGAACACTTAAAAAACATACTTCGTGCCTTTTCAAGTCAACTTTTCAATTAGAATTCTCACCCAGGGGCTTTCTAGCTTCTGACCATGCTCCATCCCAAAGGGCAGATTTAAAATTCCTTCTTTACACCTCAGAAGTGTTATACTGCTTGAGATTTTAGTAGAAAATAGTAGGTGTACCAAAAAAAAAAAAGATGTGTGATCTGAGGAGCAAATCCGTGCCAAAAAATGCACCTCGATTCAATAGAATTTCTGAATTTGTCTCCTTGAATTGGAATCTTGATTTACATCAAGTTGTTACTCAAACTTAATGCCTCCAAAACATTCCAGTGGTTGAATAGTCTTTGGTGGATGGAGACAGCTAGCTAGCTAGCTAGACAGACAGATAGACAGACAGACAGACTTCTCACCCCTATGGGTGGTCTGGTCCTCCTCAATCTTGGGTCCTCTACCACAGACCTGGGAATTTGAGCAGTAGTGGAATTCAAATTTTTTTTACTACTGGTTCTGTGGGTGTGGCTTGGTAGACGTGGTGTGGCTTGGTGGATGTGGCTTAGTGGAGGTGGCAGGGGGAAGGATACTGCAAAATCCCCATTCCCTCCCCACTCCAGGGGAAGGATCCTGCAAAATCTCCATTCCCACCCCACTCTGGGGCCAGCCAGAGGTGGTATTTGCCGGTTCTCCAAACTACTCAAAATTTCCGCTACCGGTTCTCCAGAATCTGTCAGAAACCTGCTGAAGAGCACCCCTGAGTTTGAGGGTTCTGTGCAGGACCTTAGCTGGCCCTAGCATTGCATCCACAAGGACAAGGTTCTGATGTTGTTCTTGGGGTCTGTTGGAGCCCCTCTCCCAGTTTAGGAGTCATCGATTCGACCACTGGGACCATTGTGGCCTTTACTTTCCACATCTTCTCTGGTTCCTCCTTCAGGGCCTAGCGCTACTCTAGCTTCTCAGATAGCTTCTTGAGGCTGCTGTCACTTGGCACTATTACATCTAGAACCACAGCTGTCTCTAGCTCTTGTCTAGTACCACAATGTCCAGTTGATTGGCTAGTATCTACCTGTTTGTTTGGATCTGGAACCCCTACAGGATTTTAGCCCTATTGTTCTCCTTAGCCTTCTGTGGAATCTCCCATCTGGACTCTAGCCCATATTCTATGCAGATGTTCCTGTACATCATTCAATGTTATGCATTGCTGCCTGGATCTTCCACCTCACTAACTGGTTGTGCTAAATGTGTGTGTGTGTGTGTACCTGTATATGTACAGGTAGTCTTCAACTTACAACCATTCTTTTATTGACCATTCAAGGTTACAACAGCCCTGAAAATGCGTCTTATGACCATTTTTCACACTTACGACCGTTGCACCATCCCCATGGTCACGTGATCAAAATTTGGACTTTGGACAACTGGCATATATTTTTGACGGTTGCAGTGTCCTGGGGGTCAGGTCCCCTTTTGTGATCTCCTGACGAGCAAAATCAATGGAGAAGCCTGATTCATTTAACAGCTGTGTTACTAACTTAACAACTGTGGCAAGAAAGGTCGTAAAATAGGGCAAAATTCTTTTAACAAACAACAGTCTCGATTAGCCACAAAAATCTGGGGCTCCATTGTGATTGCAAGTAAAGGACTTCCCGTAGAAAGAAGCTTTTTTTAATTCTCTAACTGAATTGGTTTTTCCAAATCAGATTAAGCCATTGATTTTGAAAGTCTGAATCAAATCAATTCTTACAATCAAATCACACCAATTTGTACACCTCTAGGAATCAGCGGCTTCAAGAGTGAGACATTGGAAGGACCAAAATCTTTAGTTCACTTATTTACAAATATGTACACGGCGGCTCAGTGACTAAAATGCTGAGCCTGTAGATCGAAAGGTTGGCAGTTCAGCGGTTTGAATCCCTAGTGCCGCGTAACGGGGTAAGCTCCCGTTACTTGTCCCAGCTTCTGCCAACCTAGCAGTTCGAAAGCAGGTAAAAAATGCAAGTAGAAAAATAGGGATCACCTTTTGTGGGAAAGTAACAGCGTTCCATGCGCCTTTGGCGTTGAGTCATGCTGGCCACATGACCACGGAGATGTCTTCGGACAGCACTGGCTTTTCGGCTTTGAAACAGAGATGAGCACCGCCCCTTAGAATTGGGAATGACTAGCACATATGTGCGAGGGGAACCTTTACCTTTACCTTTTACTGACTACATATGGATAAGAGTGGATGCTTAGAGCTTTTTCATTCCTGGCCAAACTTCTTCCTACAACAACATTTGGGTGCACTTTTGCTATTATTGCCTCATTCTCTGGCTTAATCTTCCAAATTACTTGATCATTGAGGTCTGACTGCTCAAACCTTATTTAAACAAATAGAAACTGTAGGCTTTTGGCCATTGACTTTATAGTTATAGCTCAGCTAATTCAATGGCCTTGAGGCATCTTCCATAAAATGCGAAC
Source organism: Ahaetulla prasina (assembly GCF_028640845.1). Taxonomy (NCBI): domain Eukaryota; kingdom Metazoa; phylum Chordata; class Lepidosauria; order Squamata; family Colubridae; genus Ahaetulla; species Ahaetulla prasina. The sequence goes on from NC_080539.1 coordinate 17,695,079, forward strand.
ATCAGAAGCTTGTGAGAAGAGAAGGAGAGGGAGGGTGAAGAGAGAGACACGTCTGTCCTATGGAGAGGAGACTACAATATGGCCCTAAAGAAGAAGAAGGTCAAGGAAACAATTGGCCCATTGCTGGGAGAAAGTGGCAAGAAGGTGACAAGCAACAGGGAAAAAGCAGATCTACTTAATTCATTTTTTGCATCTGTCTTTACACAAAAGGAAAAAACAATCCAACCTATCAAAAACAGCACCACAAAAAACAAATTAGGAACACAAGTTAAAATAGGGGAAAAAATGGTAAGTGAACACCTATCTACCCTAGACAAGTTCAAATCACCAGGACCAAGGTTATGAAGGAACTGGCAGACGAGATCTCAAAACCACTGAACTATATCTTTCAAAGATCCTGGAGCACAGGGGAACTACCAGAGGACTGGAAAAGAGCTGATGTAATTCCCATCTTCAAAAAAGGGAAAAAAACAGATCCAGAAAACTACAGACCTATCAGCCTGACCTCAATACCAGGGAAGATTCTGGAAAAGATAATCAAGCAACGAATCATTGAACACCTAGAAGCAAACAAAATAATAACCAAAAGCCAACATGGGTTTATCAAAAACATGCCAGACTAATCTCATTGCATTCTTTGACAAAATGACAAAAATAGTCATTTTGTAGTTCCATTGAGGAACTAAATCCACATGGAGGGAAGTATGCAGTGGAGTACCCCAAGGCTCTGTTTTAGGCCCAGTACTCTTCAACATCTTCATCAATGACTTGGACAAGGGGATAGATGGGGAACTCATCAAATTTGCAGATGACACCAAGCTGGCAGGAATAGCCAACACTCCAGAAGATAGGCTCAGGATACAGAAGGATCTTGACAGATTTGAACATTGAGCAATAACTAACAAAATAAAATTCAACGGTGAAAAAGGTAAGGTTCTACATTTAGGCAAAAAAAACAAAATGCACAGGTACCGTATATGTGTTACCTTGCTCAATAGTAGTAATTGTGAGAGGGATCTTGGAGTCCTAGTGGACAACCATTTAGATATGAGCCAGCAGTGTACAGCAGCTGCCAAAAAAGCCAACACAGTTCTGGGCTGCATAAACAGAGGGATAGAATCAAGATCACGTAAAGTGTTAATACCACTTTATAATGCCTTGGTAAGGCCACGCTTGGAATATTGCATTCAATTTTGGTCGCCACGATGTAAAAAAAATGCTGAGACTCTAGAAAGAGTGCAGAGAAGAGCAACAAAGATGATTAGGGGACTGGAGGCTAAAACATATGAAGAACGGTTGCAGGAACTCGGTATGTCTAGTTTAATAAAAAGAAGGACTAGGGGAGACATGATAGCAGTGTTCCAATATCTCAGGGGTTGCCACAAAGAAGAGGGAGTCAAACTATTCACCAAAGCACCTGAGGGTAGAACAAGAAGCAATGGGTGGAAACTAATCAAGGAGAGAAGCAACTTAGAACTAAGGAGAAATTACCTGACAGTTAGAACAATTAATCAGTGGAACAACTTGCTTGCAGAAGTTGTAAATGCTCCAACACTGGAAATTTTTAAGAAAATGTTGGATAGCCATTTGTCTGAAATGGTGTAGGGTTTCCTCCCTGGGCAGGGGGTTGGACTAGAAGACCTCCAAGGTCCCTTCCAACTCTGTTATTATGTTATGTTATATGTTAAGGTCATTTCTAAATACTGCAGTAGAGTGGTGCCTAAATTTTGCAAGACCAACCATCGCAACTTCGAAACCTGATCATAATTAACCTCAAGGTAGGCCCAGTGAAAGGTCACTAAAGGAACCGTTGTAAGTTGAGGACTACCTGTACTAATAGCCTGAACAGTGCCATTAGTCTCTGAGATGTCTCAAAGGTGCTTTTTCAGGAGGCAACTAGAGCTTCTTAGTTTTTTTTTCTTTTGAAGACATTTTGCTTCTCATCCAAGAAGCTTCTTCAGTTCTGACAAGATAATGGGGAATGGAAGGATTTATGCTCCTTGCAGACAGCTGGTCATTTGCATCCTTTTAGAGGGTCTCTGAAGCACTTGGAGGTTTATCTGTGTCCTCAGGGTCACCTGAGTAATGATCCTGGTTCCTGTAGTCTGCAATTTTTCCCTCTGGAAATCCATTCCTAATCCCACATCATTCCAAGGGTGGTCATCCCTTCCATTCCCTACTATCCTGTCAGGGCTGAAGAAGCTTCTTGAATGAAAAGCAAAATGTCTTTAAAAGAGAATACAAGAAAGTCCAGTTGTTTCCTGAAAAAGCACATTTGGGACAACCAGGACCCGGATGATTGAGAATCTCTACAGACTCTCTGAGATGGTCTCTAACAAAATGAAATTCAAGGTAGAGAAAAGTAAAGTTCTACGCTTAGGCAAAAACAACAACAACCAAAAGTACACATATAGACTGGATGAAGCCAGGCTTAATAGCAGTGACTATGAGAGGGATCTTGGAGTCTTAGTGGACAACCAGCTAAATATGAGCCAGCAGTGCGCAGCAACTGCCAAAAAAGCCAATGCAATCCTAAATTGCATTAACAGAGGGATACAATCAAGATCAAGTGAGGTACTAATACCACTCTATAAAGCCTTAGTAAGACCACACCTAGAGTACTGCATCCAATTTTGGTCACCACACTATAAAAAAGATGTTGAGACTCTAGAAAAAGTGCAGAGGAGAGGAACCAGGATGATTAGGGGACCAGAGGTTAAAACATATGATGAACAGTTGCAGGAACTAGGCATGGCTAGTCTAGTGAAGAGAAGGACCAGGGGAGACATGATTGCAGTGTTCCAATATTCAAGGGGCTGCCACAGAGAGGAAGCGGTCAGGCTATTTTCCAAGGCACCTGAAGGCCAGACAAGGAATAAAGGATGGAAACTGAACAAGGAGAGATTCAACCTGGAAATAAGGAGAAATTTTCTGACAGTGAGAACAATCAACCAGTGGAAGAGCTTGCCTTCCGAAGTTGTGGGAGCTTCATCACTTGAGACTTTCAAGAAAAGACTGGATTGCCAATTGTCAGAAATGGTGTGGGGTCTCCTGCTTGGGCGGGGGGGTTGGACTAGATGACGTACAAGATCCCCTCCAACTCTGTTAACCTGTAAATTGAGCAGACGGTTTGCCTTTCAAACGAAAAGATGAAGGTTATAGGTCAGCTCTGAAGATAGTTGTCTAAAACCCGATGGCTTTTCCAACTTGACCCTACACAATCTAGAGCAGGGGTCTCCAACCTTGGCAACTTGAAGACTTGTGGACTTCAACCCCCAGAATCCCTCAGCCAGCAAAGCTGGCTGAGGAATTCTGGAAGTTGAAGTCCACAAGTCTTCAAGTTGCCAAGGTTGGAGGCCCCTGCTCTAGAGGGTTTAATAGACCTTACTCCGGAACACGATGTGTAGATTTAAAGCCATGCCCTGTCAATTTAATAGAGAGATCTTTATTACCGGTCTGAGGCCTATTATGATGAGTTTCTGCATCTCAAAACTGCACCACTCAGCACGCTACATAATTTAGGTAAATGCAGTGTGTACCTTTCTAACTCTCACCAAAGGATGTTGTGCTTGCTTTCTTTTCTCTGCAAGTCACCTCCTGTAAAATAAAAAAAGCAGCGGCTGCACACAGAATTGCCAAGAAAGAAGACACTTCTGGCTTAAATAGCTCACCTTTCTTTCCCGCCCCCCAAAAATAATGTTGTGGTTTTTTTCACCAACCAGAGTGAAGTCAATCTGCAAGGTATACATGCATGCTGTCATGTGTTTATGCTGAAGGAGGCACCATAGGTCAGGGGTGTCAAACTCAATTTCATTGAGGGCAACATCAGGGTTATGTTTGACCTTGGAGGGCTGGAGGGGGGCATGGCCATGGTGAGTATGGTCAGCTCGACGTCACTCATATTGGGGGCACCTGTGGTGGTCAAATGCTAAGGCAAGACTTCCCTGAGACTGTTGTGGCTCCAGCCCCTGAACCTGACCCCATGTCAGGCCTGGAAACCATACTAGACTCCCCCACCACCCTTGATAATCCAAGGTGAAACCCACTATGAAATCAAGAAAATCCTTGACTCTAGACTATACAGAGGTCAATTACAATATTTAGTCCACTGGAAGGGATATCCATTATCTGAATCTACTTGGGTCAAAAGTTGGAAAGTAAATTCGGACTATTTGATTAAACAATTTCACGACACTTTCCCTGACAAACCTAAAAAACCTCTTGGAGGGGGGGGGGTAGAAGGGAAGTGTGGACCACTGACACTCTTCTTTATCAACTCTTTGTTTTCTTTCCTAGGATATAGCTTCTTTTCCAAGGGGGGACGCCTGTCAGGCCTGGAAACCATACTAGATTTTAGGGTTCCAGACACTGCCACATTTTTCCCCTGAGGGGAAGAAGGGGGGTTGAGGGGTATGGTAACATTCTTCAAGTGGTCAAGGTCGGATGGTGTTCACATCTGCAGGAAGAGTGGCAAGAAGATATTCGAATGAACTGGGAGAACGTGGGACCATGTGACCATCAAAGGGGTCAGGGGGGTGGGACTCTTGGGGTTTGTATAACTGGGAAAAGAATCCGGAAATTCAGTTTTGGAATTTCACTCATCGTGTGCCAGTTTCCTCATGCTAGTAAAGAACTCTGAAAAACAATGGCTTCTGAGTTTTTTTTATGCAGAAGAGGTTTTTCTGGAACCTTGACACCCCATGCCCGAAAGTGACTCCGAGAGTGAGGGGGAAGGGCCGGTAAGGCTTACCTCAGAAGCACCGATTCCTTTAGTCTGGCTCCAGGAGCCAGAACCAGACCAGTTGGAGGACGTAATGAGGCCATCATCCCCTGATTCCTCCCTTCCTCAGGCTATGCCTTCAGACGCAGCTGATAATCATACTAATCAAGCCTGGATTGGCCCGCGCTTCAGAAGATTAGAGAGGCGGTGTCATCAAAGGGAATGGTGGGGCATGAGCCCCACCCCACAGGATATATAAGGAGCTTTGGGACTGCTCTCAGTTCCACGGGAAGCAAATTAGCTGAACCGTGTTGAAGTGAGCTGAAGTCTTAATCTGTTTGAACTTTTTAGCAGGCAGCTGCGTTTTCTGATGGGAGCCGTGAACCCACTGGCTGTAGGCCAGCTCGTTACTCCAAAGTGAGGACGGAGACAGAACAGAGACCCTCCCTCGCTCTCATTATAATCTCCAACCTTTTGACAAGCAAAGTCAATGGGGAAGTCAGATTCACTTAACAACCGGATTACTAGCATAACAACTGCAACGATTCAGCTAACAATGGTGGCAAGAAAAGTCATATAAAATGGGGCAAAACTCACTCAACAAATGTTTCACTTAGCAACATAAATTTGGGGCTCAGTTGTGGTCGTAGGTTGAGGACTACCTGTAATTCTAACCCAAAATCACGCCTTTTCCAGGACTGCCCAAAAATCAAACTTTGGTTTGATGTCTAGGAGCATGGCTTTCAATATCCTTCTTCAGCCAAGCCTCAAGTCTAGGGGTGTCAAACTCGATTTCATTGAGGGCTGCACATTGGTGGGTTTCAAAAATTTTTACTACCGGTTCTATGGGCATGACCAGCCATGCTTGGTGGCGTGGCAAGGGAAGGATACTGTAAAATTCCCATTTCCTCCCGATCAGCTGGGACTTGGGAGGCAGAGAATAGATAGGGGCGGGGCCAGTCAGAATTTTTACTACCGGTTCTCTGAACTACTCAAAATTCTCCAGAACTGGTCAGAACCTGCTGAAACCCACCTCTGGGGCCGCATCAGTTTTCTGTCTCCTTCCCCACTTCAGACCCACGAGCTGGCCTTCAGCCAGTGGATTCACGGCTCTTATCAGTCCTGGCAGAGAAATCACAGCTGCCTGCCAAAGTTCAAACAAATGACTCACGTAGCAAGACTTTCAGCTCTTTTTGAAATGGTTCAGCTAAACTTTTGCTTCCCGTGGAGTGAGAGCAGTCCCAAAGCTCCTTATATATCCTGTGGAGCCCCACCCTTCCTTTTGATGATGCCGCCTCTCTAATCTTCTGAAGCACAGGTCAAGCTAAGCTTGATTATTATTATCAGCTGGGTCTGAAGGCGTAGCCTGGGGAACGGAGGAATCAGGAGATGACGGCCTCATTACAAACGGAGGAATCAGGGGATGACGGACTGAAATTTTATTGGGGTTATTTATATTTTAAGATTTTAAATTGTTTTAAAATTTCGGCCACATTATAATATGCTTTTTAATTTCTCTTAATGTTTATATATTGAATTTTACTTGGCTGTACACCGCCCTGAGTCCTTCGGGAGAAGGGCGGTATAAAAAATAAAAATAAAAATAAATTACATCCTTCAACTGGTCTAGTTCTGGCTCCTGGAGCCGAGCCAAAGGAATCAGTGCTCCCAAGGTAAGCCTTACCAGCCCTTCCCCCTCACTTTCAGAGTCACTTTCAGGCATGGGGCCAGGTTCAGGGGCTGGAGTCATAACAATCAGGGTTGTGTTTGACCTCAGGGGCCAGGGCAGGCATGGCCAGCTCAATGTCACTCGTGCCAGGGACACCTGTGGTGGCCAAGTGCTAAGGCAGGACTTTCCTCAGATCCTCCCTCATTCTCATTATAATCTTCCTTCCTTCCTTCCTTCCTTCCTTCCTTCCTTCCTTCCTTCCTTCCTTCCTTCCTTCCGTTTCTTCTTTTTTCCTCCCCTCTTCATTCTCCTTTCTTCTTCCTTCCCCTCTTTCCTTATTTTTCCTTCCTTGCTCTCTTCCCATTTTTCCTTCTTTTTCTTTGTCTTTCCCTCTTTCCCCGTTCTCCTTTCCTGTCCCTTCTTGCACATTCAAATGCAAAAGAGGAAACATTGTTCCTTTTGTTTTGTTTTTAGTTTGCTTTCGCTGGCACAGGAACCACGGGCTGGTCTTTTGCTGTTTCCAGGCTGGTCCCGAGGGCCAGATGTAAATACCCCCGTGGGCCTTCAGTTTGACACTCCTGCCATAAGTGACTTAAAGGCACGCTCCTACATTGAACCAGAGAAGAGTCTATTAAAAGTCAGAAGATAAATGTCTTTCAAGTCACATTCTAGACCTGATGATGTCATGAAGTTTTCTTGGCAACAGTATGAAACTTCATTCTTTCAGGGTTTGTTTTTTTTCAACTTCCCAGTTTACGCTGAGTGAAATCGCAGGTGAGCCTGCCCACCAACCCTGCCTCTATGCTGTCCTATTTAGGCACATTTTTGAAGCCGGGCACATGCGTAGAAGGTGCGTGCACCAGAAAAGCACATGCTCGGAATGCCGGGTGCATGCGTGGACGGGGACTGCGCAAGTAAGTGAATAAAGGTAAAAGGTAAAGATTCCCCTCGCACATACGTGCTAGTCGTTGCCGATTCTAGGGGGTGGTGCTCATCTCCGTTTCAAAGCCGAAGAGCCAGCGCTGTCCAAAGACATCTCCGTGATCATGTGGCCAGCATGACTCAACGCCAAAGGCGCACGGAACGCTGTTACCTTCCCACCAAAGGTGGTCCCTATTTTTCTACTTGCATTTTTTACCTGCTTTCGAACTGCTAGGTTGGCAGAAGCTGGGACAAGTAACGGGAGCTCACCCCGTTACATGGCAGCACCAGGGATTCGAACCGCTGAGCTGCTGACCTTTCGATCAGCAAGCTCAATGTCCTAGCCCCTTGAGCCACCGCGTCCCTTCAAGTAAGTGAATACCACCCCCAATTACAAGATTGCAACCACTAGTTGTGGAGATGAACACTGGGCACATCATGGCTTGGTTGTGAGAGTGCAGGATCAGATTGTTGTAACACCTTCTTAAGTCTAAGTCATTTAACCGGCACTGGGGATTACGATGTTTGGGGAAATGCTTATCTGTTTCTTTTTCATAGTGTAGAAAGTTAGCACCCGCCCCTCTCCTAGAAGAATGCAATATTTTGAGAAATATGTCAAAAGGCAGAATATTATATTTCCCTGGATGAGAAAAGGAGAAACATGCTCTTGGAAAGCAACTCCCACTTTCCTTAATAGCCCATAGCAGATGTCAGCACTTTAGAGAAAAAGAGATAGATAGCTCTATTCATAAGCAAATTCCCTGCAGCAAGGTCTGAAGAAAGGGAGGGTTAGCCCTCAGCCACAATAGGAATTGTCCAACAAGCCCCTTCACTGCCTCAGTCCAAACTTCAACCAAACTTAGCTCAGACAAACTCCTAGGATTTGTACATGGCACCACGAGAGCCTGACAATAGCCAATAGAATACATGTTCTTGCACAGGAACAGGAAGCTCAAGTGCAAAGTCCAAGAAAGGGTATAAATAGCCCACTCTCTCAACTCCAGGTGGTCAGTTGCCCGGAACCATGTGCTTGGTGGTTCTGCTTCATTGATAAATCAACTTTCCAATCAACCTCCTTGATTCCAGTGTCTTTCTCCCAGCTTGGAACTGAACCAGATGGATATTTCTTCCAACAATTGGAAAGTCCCCACAGTTGCACCTCATAAAATACCTCTCTCGCCTTTGGGTGCAAAAGGTTTTTTTTTCCCCATCTATTCATTTATTAGCAAGTTTCAATAGTTATAATATAGGAACAGAGTTGGTAGGGACCTTGGAGGCCTTCTAGTCCAACCCCCTGCCCAGGCAGGAAACCCTACACCATCTCAGTCAGATGGCTATTCAACATTTTCTTAAAAATTTCCAGTGTTGGAGCATTCACAACTTCTGCAGGCAAGTCGTTCCACTTATTAATTGTTCTAACTGTCAGGAAATTTCTCCTTAGTTCTAAGTTGCTTCTTTCTTTGATCAGTTTCCACCCATTGCTTCTTGTTCTACCCTCAGGTGCTTTGGAGAACAGCCTGACTCCCTCTTCTTTGTGGCAACCCCTGAGATATTGGAACACAGCTATCATGTCTCCCCTAGTCCTTCTTTTTATTAAACTAGACATACCGAGTTCCTGCAACCGTTCTTCATATGTTTTAGCCTCCAGTCCCCTAATCATCTTTGTTGCTCTTCTCTGCACTCTTTCTAGAGTCTCAGCATCTTTTTTACATTGTGGCGACCAAAACTGGATGCAATATTCCAAGTGTGGCCTTACCAAGGCATTATAAAGTGGCACTAACACTTCACGTGATCTTGATTCTATCCCTCTGTTTATGCAGCCCAGAACTGTGTTGGCTTTTTTAGCAGCTGCTGCACACTGCTGGCTCATATCTAAATGGTTATCCACTAGGACTCCCAGATCCCTCTCACAGGTACTACTATTGAGCAAGGTAACACATATACGGTACCTGTGCATTTTGGGGTTTTTTTGCCTAAATGTAGAATCTTACTTTTTTCACTGTTGAATTTCATTTTGTTAGATAGCGTCCAATGTTCAAGTCTGTCATTGGGGTTAGGGCCATGTCATCTAGCTAGACAAGACCGCATCATGAAATTGACCAAGGTTAGAATTTTGGGTGGTTTTGTGTCTGTGTGTGTGTGTGTGTGTGTGTGTGTGTGTGTGTGTGTGTGTGAACAGTCAAAGTCTACATCTTCTAAACTTAAAATAGTAAACGCGACTGTGAAAAGATAGAGGGGTCGTGCTACTTGATAGTTAACAGGGTGAGCATTAATAGCCAAATTTCAACATCACAACGAAAGTAAATTCTGTGAGTCCCAAAGGTGCTTTGTCAAAAGGCAACTAGACTTGGTTTTCCTTGATGACATTTCGCTTCTCATCCAAGAAGCTTCTTCAGTTTTGACTGAAGAAGTCAGAACTGAAGAAGCTTCTTGGATGAGAAGCGAAACATCTTCAAGGGAAAAGAAAGTCCAGTTGCCTTTTGAAAAAAGCACCTTTGGGACACCCAAAGGTGACCTGGATGGCTGACAATCTCCATAGATTGTGGGCTTCACAAATCAAGGATAATTGAAGGCTGCAAGATCTGTTCTAAAAGTATAGTTTTCCGATGGCCAATGTTTTAGAAATAGCAACTCAAGGCAACTCAATACCAACTGATCTAATACTTACCAGCTGTATTTTATTTCCAAGCTCAGAAGGGATATGCTAAGTGGCACTAGACAAAGCACACCATCCATATTTGATGGCTGCATTCTCACAATACATTTGCCCTGATTAGCCCTTTTGGGGGGTTCACCCAAAGGACAAAACAGGTTAAGGTCATCTAACATTAAATATCTCTCTCTCTCTCTCTCTCTGTTCCCTCCCCAACACACACACACACAGCAACCTCAAACAAGTTTAATATTAATCAAACGAATCAACCCTGAGCTGGATATGCAAATGCAGCAATTAGATTTTTTTTACCTGACTTGGTTAAGCAAATTGTGTCAACATAGCCAATCGGAAACTCGGTGATTCAACCTCTTAGAATCTTGCAGCTTATTACAATGTCTATTTACTTAGGCTGAATCCCATCACAGTCAGGCTGCAGCTTTAGCATTTTAAAATATGCTTCTCTCTATGCTTACACATAGTGTAAGCCGCCCTGAGTCTTCGGAGAAGGGCGGGATATAAATGCAAATTTAAAAAAAAGTCAATATGCTGAATATGTCAAAAGTCGGGATGGAGGAAAGAGTTTAGAGGTAAATCGCTCCTCAAAACTAACTAATTAACTAACTAACCAACTAGAGCATGCAAAACATTTGCTAGACCAATTCTTGAATGCAGCTCATCTGTCTGGAACCCACATTGCATATCGGACATAAATACAATTGAGAGAGTCCAGAAATATTTCACAAGAAGACTCCTCCACTCCTCTGCTCGCAATAAAATACCTTTGGTTCTGCAACCCAACAAGACAGACACAGACTTCAGAGGATAATTAGAACTGCAGAAAAAACAATGGCTACCAACCTGCCTTCCATTGAGGACCTGTATACTGCACGAGTCAAAAAGAGAGCTGTGAAAATATCTACAGACCCCTCACATCCTGGACATAAACTGTTTCAACTCCTACCCTCAAAATGATGCTACAGAGCACTGCACACCAGAACAACTAGACACAAGAACAGTTTTTCCCCGAACGCCATCACTCTGCTAAACAAATAATTCCCTCAACACTGTCAAACTATTTACTAAATATGCATTACTATTAATCTTCTCATCGTTTTCATCACCCATCTCCTTCCACTTATGACTGTAACTTTGTTGCTTGTATCATTACGATTTATACTAATATTGTTTCCTGATTGCTTATTTGTACCCTATGACTATCATTAAGTGTTGTAAGTGTTGTACCTTGATGAAGGTATCTTTTCCTTTATGTACACTGAAAGCATATGCACCAAGACAATTCCTTGTGTGTCCAATCACACTTGACCAATAAAAAATTCTATTTTATTCTATTCTATTCTATTCTATTCTATTCTATTCTATTCTATTCTATTCTATTATGCCATCAGAGTCCAAATTTTGGGCTTAGACAATTTAGAACTATGCCGACTTCAGTCTGACCTAAGCGTAGTACATAAAATTATCTACCACAATGTCCTTCCTGTCAATGACTACTTCAGCTTCAACCACAACAATACACGAGCAAATAATAGATATAAATTCAACGTAAACCACTCCAAACTCGAAGGCAGAAAATACGACTTCAGCAACAGAGTGGTCAATGCCTGGAATGCACTACTTGACTCTGTAGTTTCTTCCCCAAACCCCCAAAACTTTAAGCTTAAACTGTCTACTGTTGACCCCACCCCATTCCTAAGAGGTCTGTAAGGAGCATGCATAAGTGCACCTGCGTGCCTACTGTCCCGGTCCTAATATTCCATTTTACTTACTCTTTTCTTGCATCCAAATTATGTTTATACTTTTTTACCTGTTATCTTATATATGATTGGCAAATAAATAAATAAAATAAAATAATAACTTCTCCTTTATCTCCAACTTGGTGAATTACCTTCTAACAGATTCTTCCTACTCTATTTTCACCCATAGATGACATCAAAGCTAGGTATTAACTTTACCCTGTCAGGTATCTGGATCCCAAAAGCTTGCAACCATTGAAATAATAGGGAGTTTTGAAGATGGAGAGAAATGCTTTTTTAAGCTCCATGGGCAAAGGAGGCGGCATCCTGATATTTTCCCCCATGCCACAGCACACACACACACACACACACACACACACACACACACCGGAATCATTGATTGCCCAGAGGACCCCACCAAATGTTGGCCAGGTGCGAAAAAACAGCACAACAGGAGAAGTGTGATGAAAAGCAGCCACCATCATCTTGCAAAAACAGATGGTGCCAACATGCAGGAATTCACACGATGAAATTTCAGGCTTTAAAATGCCTTTCAGAGTGCATGGAGGACAGCAAAGTGCCTGATCTTACCAGCTAGGACCAACCACATTGAATTCAGGGAGCACAGGAACACAGGAACTTTAACTAGATCAATGAAACATCATCCATTGGTTGCATTTTTAAAATCAAAGGACAGGAAGGATGTGTGCACTGAGCAAATCTAGCCTGTGCGATGATATATTGCTGCGATACACTGTGCACACCAGAAGAAAAGTTAATTTAGTAACTAGCTTTGGCAGGTGTGGGAATTCAACCAGAGAGAAGCTATTTTATCTATTCAGAGGACTGATCATACTAATTCTGTATTATCCACACTAAGTGAACAAATGTTTCAGAGTCCCTTCCCTACCTCCTATCCCCTATCTATAAAATGTGTTAACCAATAAGCCTCAATCTTAAATGTACTCGACATTGCCTTAGATCAAATCACAGTAGTTATCGAGGGAATAAGTATTTTTATACCGTTCTTCTTTTCCCTTTCTAACTGGAGAGGTAAGTAATGGATTTCAACTAGACCTTCTCCATTCTTGCCACTAGTTATAGGACTTGTTGACCCAGATTCTTCATCGCATGCAATCCAGTCATTTCTTACAAAGCCACCCAAAATAAAACAGTTGGAACCGCAAGAGTGTGACTAGAGGAACAAACTAAGAGAAACAGTAGACCTACCATTGAGTTGCCGGTAGACAATATCCTCAAGAAGGGACAACCGTTTCAGCACCGCATCTTGAATGGGGTTGGCTGGGTGGGCTGTCAGGTTGGCCACTTCTGCCCTGGGATGAATTTCATGGAAAGCATCTCCGTTCTTCATCACAATGGGCCTGCACTTGGCCAAGAAGAGGACAAAGCCAGCCACCGCAATCAAGTTTAAGATCAGCAAGACTTTCACTCTCCTTAGAGAAGCCATCAAGAACTTCCCAATGTGGGACACGTGCAGCTGGAGCAGCTTCTCCTTCTTCTTCTTCTTCTTCTTCTTCTTCTTCTTCTTCTTCTTCTTCTTCTTCTTCTTCTTCTTCTTCTTCTTCTTCTTCTTCTTCAATTACTGGAAGAAGGGCAGGGAAGCTTGGAGGAAGATAACCTGGGATGGAGCCCGTTCAAGAAGAGGCTGACGGTGAGGAGGACACCTTCCCCATCCTTGCATCTTTGGCAAGTCTCCCTCAGTTTGCACAGTTGGGTTATTTAAAGCGACAAGTGCTGGCAGGTGGCAGGCAAGGGGAAAAGCAGTCTAAACTGGAGATCCCACTCCAGAGATAAAGGTTCGCAAGGCTGGGAAGCCAGACTGTCATGACTCTCTGGAAGAGCCAGAAAAGAAGTTAAACAAGGAGCATCCTTTGCAGCAGAGAGAGGAAACCAGTCCCAGAAAGCTCCTCTCTGTGCCAACCTTCTCCAGACCTTCTTAGAGGCTACTGGTCTTTGGAAAAAACCAAACCCCCTTAGATTGGGGGAGCAAGGGGGGGTTGTTGGGAATTGACTTGCACACTGCAGAAGACCAAGTTCTCCAATGTCTGTTGCCGTGTCTTCCAATCTGACCAGCTTGCCAGAGGATAATCCAGATGAAATTCCAAAAGTCCAGGGGGTAGCAAAAATAAAAGGGGGGGAGTGGGAAGGGGAAGGGCGGCAGGAGGACGAGAAGGCTGCCGGATTCTGAATGAATTCTTCAGGTCCTTTTTCAACAATAAAAGAGTTGACCTAGAGAAACCCTGGGATGCAGCCACGTTTTCCTGGGCTTTCTCTTTAAGCCCTGCAAAGGGTGGGGAGGGGGGGAGCCGAGCAAAGGCACGCAGAAAGAGAGAAGAGGAGGAAAAGGACGTGGATAGAAATTTAAAAAGGACAACTTTTCTTTCCTCTCGGAGGGACGCAGAGAGTGGGGGGAATGTTTCCTCAATAGGGGAAAGAGTTATCTGCAAACTTCTAAATTATTATGATTGGGCGGGGGAGGGGAGTGGAGAGTAAGGAACGGATGCTTTTTTTCTTCTTCACCCCAAGGAGGATGCTGGGCCAAAGCACAAAGCCCGCCAAGCTGCTGCTAGAGGGATATCTTTTAAGCGACAAAGCAAGAGGAAAAGAGTGGGGGAGGAATGCTGGCAAAGAAAGAAAGAGACGGGGAGACAGGGGGCTGGGAGAGAGGGAGAGAGGAAGGGAGAGAGAGAGAGACAGAGAGAGAGAGAGACCCGAACAAATGAAAGAAAAGACCGGAGGGGAAAAAATCTACTGAGCGATCTAAGAAGAGAGAAAGCCCACCCTCAACTCCAAAGGGAGAGAAAGAGAGAGAGAAAGAAAGAGATGGGGGAGACGAGGGACTGGGAGACAGGGGGAGAGAGAAAGAGAGAGAGAGAGAGAGGGAGAGACCCGAACAAATGAAAGAGAAGACCGGAGGGGAAAAATCTACTGAGCGATCTAAGAAGAGAGAAAGCCCCCCTCAACTCGAAAGGGAGAGAAAGAGAGAGAGAAAGAAAGAGATGGGGGAGACGGGGGACTGGGAGAGGGAGAGGGAGAGGGAGAGAGAAAGACCCAAACAAATGAAAAAGGAGACCGGAGGGGAAAAATCTACGAGCGATCTAAGAAGAGAGAAAGCCCCCCCCTCAACTCGAAAGGGAGAGAAAGAGAGCGCGCACAAAACGGCAACGAGGCGGTCGCTGGAAGGAGATGCTCTTCGGCGTTCTCGGTTTTTTCTTTTCTTTTCTTCTTTTTGGAAAGTCTGTAGGTCGCAGCAGCTGGGAGACGCGAGAGTGGATGGCGAGAGGAGGAGGGGGGGCGCAGGTGCTGCTAAGAGGCCCCCCTCGCTTCTTTCTTCTTCCCTCTCCAGCAGCCCCCCTCCGGATAGCGCTCCGTCTGCCAGGCGCGCATTCCTCACCCCCCACCCTCCCCAACGGTGCGCTCGGGGCGGCGCGGTTCTCTGCGGCTCTCCAAGGAAAGGATGCCGGGTTGATGAATGCGCTGGGGAAAGCCGGGCGAGGGACCCCAGGGAGAGGCAGTGGCGGCACCCCCAGGAAATCAGGTCATCGTGGCCTCTGCAGAGCGCGGCCGAGAAGTCTTCCGGAGCGCAAGCCGAGAGAAGGAGGAGCAGCGGAGGCCGCCGGTCCCGGGGCTGCTGAGCTTGCTCCCCGGCTCGGACTTCCCATCGCCGCCGCCGCCGCTCCTTCAGCTGCTGAGGCTGGAGCCATCCGCTTTCGCTGAGCCGGGAAGAGGAGAGGGGGGAACCAACCCTCCCACCCTTTGCATGGCTGGGAGGCGGCGTTGCATAGAAAACCCGGGCTGGAGACCAGGAGGGGAATGAGGGCGGGTGGGGTGGGTGGGAGGCGAGTGGAGCCGTCGGAGCCCACCCGAAGAGAGTCGGGCGAGAAACCGGGAGCAGCTAGGTGAAAAGGGCCGGGGAGGCTCCATGCCAGCTTACCCTGGTTCACCCAACCAGGGCCCAGATGAAGGGTGTGATAATTGGCAGGGTTGCCCCAACTAACGCAATGACATCTATAGGGCAGCTGCTGGGTATGTAGAGGCTGGTTTGGCCGGAAGGTGGTTAGCTGGTTGTAACTTGGTTGAGTTGTGGTAAAGCGCCTTGGCGGGTTGCTACCGGTTCGCCCCAGATCAGGTGAACCAGTAGCGGTGGTGGCAGGAGGCTCTGCCCACCTGCCCGGACATCTCTGCGCATGCGCAGAAGCGTTGTGCACAGGCGTGAGCGTGCATGTCCATGAGTGAACTGTTACGTCCACGCGCGAACTGTTAGCGACAGGATTTGAGCAGGGGTGAAATCTAAAAAATTTCCCTACCGGTTCTGTGGGTGTGGTTTAATTGGTGGGCGTGGCTTGGTGGTCAGATGGATGGGTAGGCGTGGCCAATAACAATAAATAATAAAAATAATAAACAAAGTATAAAAAAACAATAAGAGGTACCAAAAACCAACTTTCACACTTTACACACACACAACACAACACAACACAACTGACTCACACACTGTAAAAGCAGCTGCACTTCACACTTCACACAGCCACAAAAAGCTCAAAAACCAACTTTTACACTTTACACGCACACAACACAACTGACACACACACACACACACACAAAATACCACATACAGCTTTCTGAGATTTTGTGTGTTTGTGTAGTTAGAGTGAAACACTACAGAAACACACCAAATCTCAGAAAGCTGCACAAATATTTTATTTTACTATTTTATTTTATTTTATTTTATTTTATTTTATTTTATTGTGGACTTCAATTCCCAGAGTTCCTCAGCAAGCAAAGCCAGACAGCATTAATCACTCAGCGATGAAATAGATTAGCTAAATTTAGATTAGTTCTATCTGGTGCTGAAAGCGAAACTGGGGCTTTCCGGCTAGGAAAAAAGCCATGAGGTCAATCAGTAATCAGGTAAGTGTCTTAGACTCTTTTAAAAGGAGTTTTTCTACGTGTTTTCTACAGAAAACATGTTTTTTAAGGTTCTGCTGATGAGGAATTCAGGTGAGATCCCCAGAGGAGCCTTTAATTTTTCTTTTTTAAGTTTAAAGGCTCTGCCAATCTCAGCTGAGGGGCGGGATCCTCAAAGGCTTTTTTTTACTTTTAAAGGCATGTTTCCACTGAAGCAAAACCTTCTTTTAAAAGTTAAAAAAAAAAACCTCTGCTGATGGTGGGGCTCAGCAGAGGCAGGGGGGTGGGGCCAGGGATTTTTGCTACCGGTCCTCCGAACCAGCAGCTGCCATCGCTACTGGATCGCACGAGCCGGTCTGATCCGGGAGCATTTCACCCCTGGATTTGAGTCCCACTACTGGTTCAGTGACCCGTGAGGGCTATGCCGCCGGACGTCCCTAGGATAGCACTAGCACCAGCACTTAGATTTATATACCGCTTCACAGTGCTTTCAGCACTCTCTAAATGGTTTATAGAGTCAGCATATCGCCCTCAACAATCTGGGCCCCTCATTTTACCAACCTGGGAAGGATGGAAGGCTGAGTCAACCTTGAGCCCAGTCAGGATTGAACTGCTGGCAGTGGGCAGAGTTAGCCCGCAATACTGCATTTTAACCACTGCACCATCAGGGCTCGATAATAATGAAGTTAGCTCTAATAGCAATAGCACTTAGACTTATATACCGCTTCACAGTGCTTTACAAGCCCTCTCTAAGCGGGTTACAGAGTCAGCATATATTGCCCTCAACAATCTGGGTCCTCATCTTACCGACCTAGGAAGGATGGAAGGCTGAGTCAGCCTTGAGCCCGGTCAGGATCAAACTGCTGGCAGTGGGCAAGAGTTAGCCTGCAATGCTGCATTCTAACCACTGCGTCACTCTGGCTTTTCTACTAATAAGCAGATGTCGTTGCTCTGGTCTGCAGATCTCAGTTTTTATAGCCCACTAGCTTGCTGCTTTCACAGAAGATTTTACCATCTCAAAAGTCAGAATTATGTTAGAATTGCAGTGCTTCTGATTGCCTTTCTCTGTTATCCTAGTTGGCTATGCCCTCTTCCTCTTCTTCTTCTTCTTCTTCTTCTTCTTCTTCTTCTTCTTCTTCTTCTTCTTCTTCTTCTTCTTCTTCTTCTTCTTCTTCTTCTTCTTCTTCTTCATATAACAACAGAGTTGGAAGGGACCTTGGAGGCCTTCTAGTCCAACCCCCTGCCCAGGCAGGAAACCCTGCACCATCTCAGTCAGATGGTTATCCAACATTTTCTTAAACATTTCCAGTGTTGGAGCATTCACAACTTCTGTAGGCAAGTCGTTCCACTTATTAATTGTTCTACCTGTCAGGAAATTTCTCCTTAGTTCTAAGTTGCTTCTTTCCTTGATTAGTTTCCACCCATTGCTTCTTGTTCTACCCTCAGGTGCTTTGGAGAACAGCCCAACTCCCTCTTCTTTGTGGCAGCCCCTGAGATATTGGAACACTGCTATCATGTTTCCCCTAGTCCTTCTTTTCATCAGATTAGATATACCCAGTTCCTGCAACCGTTCTTCATATGTTTTAGCCTCCAGTCCCCTAATCATCTTTGTTGCTCTTCTCTGCACTCTTTCTGTACTCACTCTTCTCTGCACTCACTTCTTATTCTTCTTCAAAAAGACCATCTCTCTCTTCCAGAAATCAGCCAGTTCAGAAAGTCAACACATGTCCTGGAACTTGCCTTGTATGCAACATCTGGTTTCAGTTTGAGCCCCATAAGCTTTTCTGCTTTCCTATCCCAAATCCGTAGCCTTGAGACAGATGTTCTGCACGTAGGTAATTCTCGACTTACAACCACAAATTGGGACCAGAATTTCCACTGCTAAGCAAGGTGGTTGTTAAATGAGATGCACCCGATTGTATGACTTTTTTTTTTTTTGACCACGATGGTTAAATTAATCACTGCAGTTAAAATGAATTATATGGTCATTAAGCAAAGCTGTCTTCCCCCAATGACTTTGCTTAGTCGACTGGGAAGGTCGCAAATGGCCATCACATGACGTGGGACACTGCAGTTGTTTTTAAATGTATCAATCAGAATGGAGTGGGAAGGGATCTTGGAGGTCTTCTAGTCCAACCCACTGCTTAAGCAGGAGACCCTATATACCCTTTATATATTTATAAATTTTTGGAAAAAGTTCAGAGAAGAGCAACTAAGACGATCAAAGGCCTAGAGACTAAACCATATGAAGAACGGCTGCAGGATTTGGGCTTGGCGAGTCTAAAGAAAAGAAGAATTGGGGCTACATGATAGCAGTATTCCAGTATTTGAGGAGCTCCCACAAAGAAGAGGGGGGGTCAAGTTATTCTACAAAGCACCAGAGGGCAGGAGAAGAAACAATGATTGGAAACTAATCAAAGAGAGAAGCAATCTGGAATTAAGGAGAAACTTCCTAACAGTGAGGAAAAGTAACCAGTGGAAAAACTTGCCTCCCGAAATCATGGGTGCTCCATCACTGGAGGTTTTTAAGAAGAGATTAGACAGTCACTTATCTGAAATAGTATTGGTTCTGCATTCTATTCTATTCTCCTGTTCTGTTCTGTTCTGTTCTATTCTATTCTATTCTATTCTATTCTATTCTATTCTATTCTATTCTATTCTATTCTCTATTCTCTTCTACTCTACTCTACTCTACTCTACATTCTATTCTATTCTATTCTATTCTATTCTACTCTACTCTACTCTCCTGTTCTGTTCTGTTCTGTTCTGTTCTGTTCTGTTCTATTCTATTCTATTCTATTCTATTCTCCTGTTCTGTTCTGTTCTATTCTATTCTATTCTATTCTATTCTATTCTATTCTATTCTATTCTATTCTATTCTATTCTCTATTCTCGTCTACTCTACTCTACTCTACTCTACATTCTATTCTATTCTATTCTATTCTATTCTATTCTATTCTATTCTATTCTGTATGTATACCATACATGCTGATTGCTAAGCACCTGAATTATGTGAATTCAGGGCAGGACAAGAAGCAATGGATGGAAACGAATCAAGGAGAGAAACAACCTAGAACTAAGGAGAAATTTCTGGACAATTAGAACAATTAACTAGTGGAACAACCTGCCTCCAGAATTTGTGAATTCTCCAACACTGGAGGCTTTTAAGAAGAGACTGGATAGTCATTGGTTCAGAAAGGTATAGAGTCTCCTGCTTAAGCAGGGAGGGTTGGACTAAAAGACCTCTGATGTCCTTTCCAACCCTGGTATTGTGTATTCTGAAACATTTATTATTGCTTTTTAGGATCAAATGTTTGTGTACTATTATCTAGATGATTATCCCATCTTTCATTTGGGAGTTCAGGACAGCGTACACAGCACTCTCTCATTTTATATTTTTTTTCACCCAAATATCATATTTTGTTAATTAATTAAAAACCAAGAAGAAAAGTAGAAAAAACAGGAAAATCAAAAGGGTTACGAATTACAGTTGTAGTAAGATTAAATAAAAATGTCAAAGTAACATTAGTTCTACATATTAAAAGACTTCAGATCACTTTAGAACTTAAGAACTTTTTTAAAAGAATGAGTTGATGTCTAATAATTCATGACATTAAACAGTGCAATATGAATTTTACATCAGATGGAGAAAGTCCAATAATTTTTGTGAGATGGGTTGGGCCGAGAGAAAGAGAGAAATTGGCCCGAAATCATCTAGTGAATTTCCATGGCCAACAGGAGATTTGAAGACAAGTTTCCCCTGTCTTAGTCCAACATTTTAACCATTATATTGCATTGCTCTCTAGCAAAACAAAGTGTTGCCCTAAAAGTTAATATTTTAGGTGGATGTAAAAGAACCTTGTTAAAAAAAAAGACCTTTTTATTAAAGGTCTACAGAAAGGCTGAGTGCCAAAGAATTGAGGCCTTTGAACTCTTGTGCTGGAGAAGACTCCTGTGAGTCCCTTGGACTGCAAGGCGATCAAACTGGTCAGTCCTAGAGGAGATCAACCCTGACTGCTCTTTAGAGCAGGCCAGATCCTGAAGATAAAACTCAAATACTTTGGCCACCAAATGAGAAGGAAGGACTCACTGGAGAAGAGCCTAATGCTGGGAAAGACTGAGGGCAAAAGAAGAAGGGGACGACAGAGAACGAGGTGGCTGGATGGAATCACTGAAGCAGTAGGCGTGAGCTTAAATGGACTCCAGAGGATGGTAGAGGACAGGAAGGCCTGGAGGAATGTTGTCCATGGGGTCACAATGGGTCGGACACGACTTCGCAACTAACAACAACAACAAGCACTGGAGTTTTGAAAGGAAAAAAATTGGGCATGTCTCTGTTCGTAGTAATTTCATAAAACTACTTGGAATCAAATAGTTGCCCTCCACTAAGTGGTCTTCAGGAAAAGACCATTCATTCTTACATTCATTCGTTTGTTTGTTTGTTTGTTTGTTTGTTTGTTCGTTCGTTCGTTCGTTCATTCGTTCCATGTCACCCATCTTACAATTGAGCAACTCTGGGCAGCTTCCAGCAAAGACATAGTTGACTCGAAGTTGCATGTATTCTAGAGCAGGGGTCCTCAAACCTGGAAGCTTTAAGACTTGTGGACTTCAACTCCCAGAATTCTCCAGCCGGCTATGGTAGTCTTGGTAGCAACTCCCTGGAGAATTCTGGGAGTTGAAGTCCACAAGTCTTAAAGCTGCCAAGTTTGGGGACCCCTGCTCTAGAGTACAGGTAGTCCTCGACTTACAACCATAATTGAGCCCAATATTTTTGATGCGAAGTGAGACATTTGTTAAGTGGATTTTGCCCCATTTTACGATCTTTTCGTGCCACCAATTGTTAAGTGAATCACTGCAGTTGTTAAATTAGTTGCCTGGTTGTTAAATGAATCTGGCTTTCCCATTGGACTTAGCTTGTCCCAAGGTAGCAAAAGAGGATCACGTGACCCCAGGACACTGCAACAGTCATAAGTAGGAGTCAGTTGCCAAGTGAGTGAATTTTGATCATGTGACCATGGGGATGCTGCAACGGTCGTAAGTGTGAAAAATGGTCACGCATTTCAGTGCCGTTGTAACTTTGAATGGATGTAAATCGAGGACTACCTGTGGATTTTTACCTTTAAATCTGAAACATAATCTTTTTATAATAAGTTGTTACTTTTGGGTGCTGGGGGGGGGAGTTGCAACAAGGGTTAATAGGACTCATACCCAGAAAATTGGAAATTATTGAAAATTGATGAGCAAACTTTGCTGTACATTCTCTCTTTTTTTCTTATCATCTTGTGATAGGTTTCTTGATATTTTCTGAGCTTGATTGTTCTCTTCCAGATGTTTATGGCCAGGTTGGATAACATCACCAGCATACTAATGAAACATCTGGAGGAGAATCGCCAAGCTCAGACAACACCAAGAACACAACGATTCTGCTCCATTCACTTGAGCTACAGTAGTGGCCAAAATTGTGGAAACCTTTTGGGGAAAGTATATTTTTGAGGTTTGATGGCTAATTACACCACTTTTTTTTTTTTTTTGGAGTTTAAAGACAATCATATTCCACTGCTGGAATGGCCTGGGAATAGCCCAGACCTTAACCCAATTGAAAATCTATGGAGCCAACTAAAGAAACCTGTTAGTCAGAAGCAACCCAGCAATAAAACCCACTTAATAGAAGCAATCCTTCAATCTTGGTTTCACATTAGAACAGCTGCAGAACTGAAAGACTTGGTTCACTCCATGGGAAGACATTGTAAGGCAGTAATTCATGCTAAAGGTTACCCAACTAAGTATTAACTGACATGGTGATAATTTTTGTACTGTATATCTCATTTTTTCTGTGGTGATAATTTTTGTATAGCTCATTTTTTCTACGTTTCACTTTTCTTCTTTATAGTGTAACTGCTATTCTAATAGCAAATCCTTCATAAAGGTTATTGCATTACATTCTTGATTAAATTATCTTTCCATTGATATATAATTTTATGGTACTACTGCCCCCCCCAAAAGTGATGTTATTAGCTACTGTATTTTTCGGAGTATAAGATGCACCTTTTTCCCCCAAAAAAGAAGATGAAAATCTGGATGCGTCTTATACTCCGAATATAGCCTTGCCCAGCTTCTCAAATGGAGATTTCAGAGACTGAAAAAAGCATCAGAAACGAAGCTTCAGAAAAGAAGCCCCCAAACAGAGCTTCAGTGGCTTTTTTTCTGGAGTTCTGTTTTGGAGGCATTCAGAGGCAGAAAAAAGTTTTTTCTGAAATGGAGTTTCAGAGGCAGAAAAAAAGCAAAAAAAAGCAAGGCACAGAATTCACAACCAAGGAACCTGTTGCTAAAATTCACCTCTGGGAACAGCTGATTGGGGGTATTCCAGGAGGCCCATCCACCTGCCAATCAGCTTTTTTCTTATTTTCCTCCCCAAAAACTAAGGTGTGTCTTATACTCCGGTGCATCTTATACTCTGAAAAATATGGTAGTTTTAGAAAATACACTTGTCCCAAAAGGTTTCTACAATTTTGGCCATTACTGTATATATAGTATTTTGCTATTTTCCTGATCTTTTAAGATCCATCTTGTCCCTTTCCCATAGAAAGCAAGAATGAAAACATTGCTAGTGCAAGCCTCTTTGTGCAGTTTACGACAAACACTTATTGCATCAGCAAGTCACGACTCTGAGATGAGACTTCAGCAAACAACATTTGCTGATTCCTTCTCTCTTTGAAATATCGCTTCAGATCCCGGTAGGAAAGAAAAAAGGAGAATTAAAAATAGCACTTCATAAATTAAGCGCCAATAACCATCTGGGATTGCCATTTGCAGAGTTTTATACTATCTCCGATAGTTCTTTCCCCCACCCACTCCAATTTTTTTTTCTGGAACCTCTGCCCAATCTCACTGCCAAAATTCAGTGGCTCTGTTTGCTGCTGGAATTTACAGGACATCAAAAATATGGTTTCATACTTTTTGATGCATTCTTGAAGCCTGGGGATATAATCCTGCTTGGACGGTTAAATAGTTCTGGATTTTGCTTGGTCCACTCTTTCATTAGAGTGGAATTCAGCATTTCCTTGCTAAAGGGAGAGGGGCAAGTCAGCCAGTCCCTCAACCCCACCTAAGGCGAACCTCAATGTCTGCAGTAGCTTGAAGGCTCAAGCGTAAATAAACAATAAAGACTTAAGTGGTCTTCTGACTCATCATACTAATGTTTAGTCAACCAAATAGCGGATGACAATCAATTTATATTTTTTAAGGAAGAGCGAGGGCACCTCCAGAACCACTAGTCCCAACTCTGCAATAATCAAATACATTTATACAATAAAAATAATTACTTCCAGATTTAGCTATCTCCCCAAAGGGGCCACGTGGCGATCAGAGAGTCAGGAAACAGTTGAGACTATCGCCAGAACAGTTCCTCATGTGGAAAAGTGTTGAAGTTGGATGGCTGTGCTTTGTATGGTTCCAGTTTTCTTGTTTGGACTGCAATTCTCTTGCTGGGGTGGTGCTGTATTAAATGTTATTGAGGGGCCAGGAGCTACAGAAAGGTGATCTAGCCAATCCAAAAGCCAAGTGACTAATCGTGCACATTCTTCAACTCAACATTCAGCTGACGTACGGGCCAAACTTTTCCTTTTTTTTCTTATGACTTAAAAATGTATTATTATGATTATATTTGCATACATAGTCAGCCAGATGTTTAGAATGGATTTGACATTATTGTCTGCCTATTGAGTCCTTCCCAAGGACCTACGATAGGCAGGATGTTTTGATGCTATTAAAGATATTGCCACAGGATGTAAGATGTTCCAAGTAAAGCTGCCTTTTGCAATTGACTGGTGGTGATTTTTGTCACTGCCGATGGTGTTCAAGTGGTGCTCCAGTTGTTTTGGGGGTTGTACCGGGGTAAAATGCTCCCAGTTCAGACCGGATTGTCCAATCCGGTAGCGATGGCGGTGGGTGGTTCAGAGAATTGGCAGCAAAAAATTTGGCCGAAAAAAATGCTTTTAAAAGTAAAAAAACCCTCTGATGATCATGCAGCTCAGCTGGGATCATCAAAACCTTTTCAAAGCATTTTTTCTACACCTCTTCAGCTGAAGAGGTTATAGAAAAAATGCTTTTAAAAGTAAAAAAAAAAATGTTGGCCATGCCCACCCAGTCACATTACCCACCACCAAGCCACACGCACAGAACTGGTAGTAACAAATTTTACATTTCACCCCTGGGTTGTACCAAAGGCGCCTGTTGGTATTAACTTCACTTTCTTTTGCCACAGTCGTTCTGTTTCTGTTTGCAGGCTTTGTATTTTGCTATCTTCTCCAGTTCTTTCTCTTCTACGTATTCTCCTGTCTCCAGTTACTGTCACATCTGCTATTCAGATCTTTTTGACGTTTTTATCAAGAATTGATAAATCAAATTACAGGTAGTCCTTGACTTACGATCACAATTGAACCCAAAATTCCTGTTGTTAAACAAGACTGTTGTTAAGTGAATTTTGCCCCATTTACGATCTTTCTTGCCACAATTGTTAAGAGAATCATTGCAGTTGTTAAATTAGTAGCACAGCTGTTCAGTGAATCTGGCTTCTGCATTGACTGTTGTGACCAAGGCCCAAATAATGATTACCAAACACAATTAGTCCTGAACAAACTTATTTTATTAAAACAGCTGAGAATTAATTCATTCTCAGCTTAGTCCAAAACAAATTCTTCATAAACAGTCCTTCAACCTTATCGCCAACCACGTTTTCTTGGCAAAACCCCCACAAAGTTCAAGACATGCTGACAGGAAGAAATGGAATTAATGTTGCTTTTCCACAAAGAACCCAACAGCTCATTGCTGTCTGGTTCGGTTCTGCAACCCAACAAGAAAAACACAGACTTCAGAGGATAATTAGAACTGCAGGAAAAATAATTGCTACCAACCTGCCTTCCATTGAGGACCTGTATACTGCACGAATCAAGAAGAGGGCCGTGAAAATATTTACAGACCCTCGCATCCTGGACATAAACTGTTTCAACTCCTACCCTCAAAACGACACTATAGAGCACTGCACACCAGAACAACTAGACACAAGAACAGTTTTTTCCCGAAGGCCATCACTCTGCTAAACAAATAATTCCCTCAACACTGTCAGACTATTTACTGAATCTGCACTACTATTAATCGTTTCATAGTTCCCATCGCCAATCTCTTTCCACTTATGACTGTATGACTATAACTTGTTGCTGGCAATCCTTTTGATTTATATTGATATATTGATCATCAATTGTGTTGTAAATGTTGTACCTTGATGAAGTATCTTTTCTTTTATGTATACTGGGAGCATATGCACCAAGACAAATTCCTTGTGTGTCCAATCACACTTGGCCAATAAAAAAAAAAAAAATTCTATTTTAAGCCGTATGGGAGTGACCAATCATCTTCTGGTCTTACTCCTGAGTCGTCCTTTTTGCTTCAGCTGCTCTTGCCTTCTGGCAGCTCTTTGTATGCATGCACTAGGAACAGGCTCCTCCTGTTCCTCTGGTTCTTTGCTGTCTGCCTATGGGGGCTCCGGAGTCCATGCATCGCTCCCAGATGGCCCTGCCACATCTCTGCCTCCAATGCAGAGCCCTCATCCGGGGCTTCCCCTGGCTCCAGGACTGGCCCATCGTCCTCCCCAGCCTCCTCACTGTCCGACTCTGCTGCCAGGTCTGCAGGCTGCTGGTGGACCACAACACTATTATCTCACATATGTACAGCAGAGGGCAAGTGTTTCCTTTGTGTATCCTTGAAGAATACAGAATGTTCCGTATCCTTTGACTACATCTAATGCAATTGAATACTTTGAAAAGAAAAATTATTGCAATCATCATAAATACATACATATAAATAAATGCAAGCCAATTGCCAAGTGTCTGAATTTGAATTATGTGATGCTTCAATGGTCATAAGTGTAAACAGTCATTAAATGAACTGTTGCAGGTCAATGACCATCTGTATTATTTTTCCTTCAAGTCAATCTTGACTCCTACAGACTACATGGACAAATCCATGCAGTTTTCTTGGCAAGATTTTAATAAGTGATTTGCTATTTTTTTCTTCCTGGGGTTGAGAGAAAGTGAGACCAAACAGCAGACTTCTCTCCCTAAGGCAGGACTAGAACTTTGGTAGCCTTATTTCTAGCCCATTGCCTTTAACCCCTACACCAGGGGTCAGCAACCCGCAGCTCTGGAGCCACGTGTGTGGAGCCACATCACCCCTCTGCTGCAGCTCCCTGTCACTCAAAATATGCGTCACAACCGCCAATGTGCAACACCCGTCGGCATGTGATTTATTGAGCTTTTCGACCCCCGGTAGGCCAACCATGGATAAATCCAAGAAAAGTTTCAGAAGGAAATAGAATGTTTAATTCAACTACATGTGCTAGTTTGGTGGTCACTCAGGAAATAAATCAGCACAGGAAGAGTTTTGTGGCTCCCAGTGTTTTCTTTTCTGTGGGAAACGGGTCCAAATGGCTCTTTGAGTGTTTATGGTTGCTGACCCTTGCCCTACACCAAACTGACTCTCATATACATATACACTGTGCACACAGTGGTGGGATTCAAATAATTTAACAACCGGTTCTCTGCCCTAATGACTGGGTAGGTGGGCGTGGCCATGGTGGGCGTGGCCAGAGGCATGTGACAGGCAGCACTCAGCCTCCTGCATCCCCGTGGGAGCAAAAATGGGCCATGGGGGGCACCGCCCACCCTGCAGCCTCCTGGGGAGCAAAAACAGGCCCCGGGGGGGGGATGGCATGCTGCATCCCCCCCTGCACCCCATTTTGGGCCTAGTAGGCCTTCCTGCCCTTACCTGGAAGCCAAAATGGAACACATGGAGACTCCCGGAATGGGTTGGGCCAGCAAGCAATTTAACAATGTTCACCCAAACCGGCTGAATTCCACCACCTTATGCACACTCTTTCAAAGCCAGAGTGATATTTGGCTTTTGAATAGCATGCTAGGGATCACATGGGAGGCACAAAAATAATTTAAATTAAATCAATCTTTTAATTTAGCACAATCAATATGATTACCAATTCTCTATTTATCTAGTACTTTGGAATTATTCCCAATTTGGAATAAAGCCCAAATCTAAACAAAATAGATTTTTTTTTTACTACTTACAAGCAATTGGATACACATTTCTAACTTACTCTATCCAAATTCCAAGTTTTTCTTAAAGTAAGAATGGCAGTTTCACTAAAACATATTTTTTTTAAAAAAAAAAATTGACCCTTCTTTTCATTGAGCAACTGTCGGTGGTCACTTATCTAAGCACCATCCAAAGCTGACCTAGCTTTGCTTCTGAATTTAGATAAAGTCTGCTGCTTAATGCAGCTGATATTTGTGTTGACTTTAGCAATTAAAGATTCAGGGGAAAAATATGGGTCTGGTTTTGCTTACAGAATATTAAAAGACAAGGAAAATAATACATTTTGTTTTCCCCACATTCCACCCCCAACCATCCAAATACTGTATTATTTTTAGAGAAACCTTGATCAGCTAGGCTTTTATTTCAAGGTTTCACAGCTACCCCTAAATAATTTCTCCTGCTCTTCTCTCTAACACCCACAAATGAAGACACTGAGTTTGTCAACTGTAAAGGTGATAGCCCAGGTTCGAGACCCGAGCGCTGCGTGATGGGGTGAGCTCCCGTTAACTTGCTCCGGCTCCTGCCAACCTAGCAGTTGGAAAGCATGCAAATGCGAGCAGATAAATAGGTACCGCTTCAGTGGGAAAATAACAGTGTTCCATGCACCTCAGCATACAATCATGCTGGCCATGTGATCATGGAAATTGTCTTTGTACAAGACTGGCTCCCTCAGCTAAGAAATGGAAATAAGCATTACCCCATAGACAGAGGTGGGATTCACTTATCTTCCCTACCAGTTCGCAAATGTGAGCGCGTGCATACAGCCTTCTGTGCATGTGCAGTAATCGCGCATTATGTCTGGGCAGGTGGGAGGAGCTTCCTTCAGTGGCCACTACCAGTTCGCGCGATCCGGACTGGATCCCACTACTGCCCATAGAGTTAGATATGACTGAGCAGGGGAAACCTTTATCTTTATTCTGGGAAGACTTCTTGAGTCTAAGCTTAATCAACAGGCTACTCTGGGGCCATAGTTCATAAACCCTTCGTTTTACAGGTCCTAGCAGTGTTGAGCATTTTAAGATGCCATGAAAAGATTCACTGGCCAGTAGCTTAACCTCAGTCAGGGAGCTGAAGATAGTAAAACAAAGGAGCTTTTCAACCAATTGACACCCACTTTCTTTGCTTTCAAACTCACCTTTGGTTTCGCCCTTAGCGTTTGTCTTACTGGTTCTCTTTCCCCCTCCCCAACATGTCCTAATAATAATAACAACAACAACAGCAACAACAACAACGAGTTGAAAGGGACCTTGGAGGTCTTCTAGTCCAACCCCCTGCCCAGGCAGGAAACCCTACACCATTTCAGACAAATGGTTATCCAACATTTTCTTAAAAATTTCCAGTGTTGGAGCATTCACAACTTCTGGAGGCAAGTTGTTCCACTGATCAATTGTTCTAACTGTCAGGAAATTTATCCTTAGTTCTAAGCTGCTTCTCTCCTTGATTAGTTTCCACCCATTGCTTCTTGTTCTACCCTCAGGTGCTTTGGAGAATAGTTTGACTCCCTCTTCTTTGTAGCAACCCCTGAGATATTGGAACACTGCTATATTTTTTATTTATTTATTTGCATTTATATCCCGCCCTTTTCCGAAGACTCAGGGCGGCTTACAGTGTATAAGGCAATAGTCTCATTCTATTTGTATATTTACAAAGTCAACTTATTGCCCCCCCCAACAATCTGGGTCCTCATTTTACCTACCTTATAAAGGATGGAAGGCTGAGTCAACCTTGGGCCGGGCTTGAACCTGCAGTAATTGCAGGCTATTGTGTTCTAATAACAGGCTCCTAACAGCCTGAGCTATCCACGGCCCTTATATATTATATCTCCCCTAGTCCTTATTTTCATTAAATTAGACAAACCAAGTTCCTGCAACTGTTCTTCATATGTTTTAGCCTCCAGTCCCCTAATCATCTTTGTTGCTCTTCTCTGCACTCTTTCTAGAGTCTCTACATCTGTGGCGACCAAAACTGAATGCAATATTCCTTAGTTCTATTGGAGGTGGTGCAAAATGAATCCAGAACTCTTTGGATATGACAATTGAAAATCAAAAATAGCCTCAGCATATCAACCTAACAACTGCTGAAGTCAATAAATGGAACCATAACTTCTTGCAGACCTTTTACTTCTTCTTGATTTTGAAAAGAACTGCAGTTGTGGTGCAGGCGGCACAGCTTGGAAGGACAAATGCAACTATCCCAACCACGTGCTATTTGATGAGTAGGTTCACCCATCTTGCTATATCTTGGTTTATCCTAATTATGGCTTAATAAGCCATCGTGGGTGATTTTTTTTTCTCCCCAATACACAACTGTAAACCATAGACTTGGTATGGTTGCATATACAGTACATATAAGAGCCATGGTGGCGCAATGGTTAGAATTCAGTATTGCAGGCTAATTCTGCTGACTGCCAGCGGTTCAATTCTTACCCACTCCAGGCTGACTCAGCCTTCCATCCTTCTGAGGTGGGTAAAATGAGGACCCAGATTATTGGGGGAAATATGCTGACTGTGAACCGCTTAGAGAGGGCTGTAAAGCAGTAGGAAGTGGTATATAAGTCTAAGAGTGAGTGCTATTGATACGTATATATCAGGGGTGGGATTCAGCCAATTTGAACCGGTTCGGGCGAACTGGATGCTAATTTTATATCTGGTTCGCTGAACCAGTAATTGCAAGGGCTGGCTTGGCCTGCTCACCCTGTCCCGCCACTCCCATGAGTCTCCACATGGCCCGTTTTGGATGCCAGGTAAGTGCAGCGCCCACGCAGGGGCTCTGGGAGGGTGAAAAATGGGCCTCCCAGAAGTTCTGGAAGTGTGGAAACGGGCCCATTTCTGGCCTCCAGAGGACCTCAGGAGCCTGGAGGAGATTGTTTTTGCCCTCCTGGAGGCTCAAGAAAAGCCTCCGGGCCTTGGGGAGGGTGAAAACACCACCACACCCCACTGTGGTGCAGGAGGCTGAGTAGGTCACGCCAACCCAGCAACCAAGCAAAGAACCGGTTGCTAAAATTTTTGAATCCCACCCCTGGTATATATGTATGTGCCAGCAGCGTACTGCAGTTGGCTAAAAGCCAGTGCAATCCCGGGCTGCATCAGCAGAGATAGAGAGAAAGTATCAAGCTCGTGTGACATATTAGTCACACTTTATATTGCTTTGTAAGACTACATTTGGAACATTGCATATAATTTTGGTCATCATGATACGAAAAAGATGTTGAGACTCTAGGTAGAGTACAGGGAAGAGCAACAAAGATTATGAGTGGGTTGGAGACTAAAACATATGAAGAGAAGAATTGGGGTGACATGATCTAAAATGGACAGCTAACATCAAAAACATCATCAAAAAAGCACAACAAAGAATGTTCTTTCTGTGCCAACTCAGAAAGTTCAAACTGCCCAAGGAGCTGCTGATACAGTTCTACAGAGGAATTACTGAGTCTGTCATCTGCACCTCTGTAACTGTCTGGTTTGGTTCTGCAACCAACAAGACAGACACAGACTTTAGAGGATCATTAGAACTGCAGAAAAAACAATTGCTACCAATCTGCCTTCCACTGAGGACCTGTCTACTGCACGAGTCAAAAAGAGGACTGTGAAAATATCTACAGACCCCTCGCATCCTGGGCATAAACTGCTTCAACTATTACCCTCAAAACGATGCTACAGAGCACTGCACACCAGAACAACTAGACACAAGAACAGTTTCTTCCCGAACGCCATCACTCTGCTAAACAAATAATTCCCTCAACACTGTCAAACTATTTACTAAATCTGCACTACTATTAATCTTCTCATCATTCCCATCACCCTTCCACTTATGACTGTATGGCTGTGTTGCTTGTATCCTTACGATTTACAGTATATTGATATTGTTTCCTGATTGCTTATTTGCACCCTATGACTATCGTTAAGTGTTATACCTTAGAATTTTTTATGAACGTATCTTGTCTTTTTATGTGCACTGAGAGCATATGCACCAAGACAAATTCCTTGTGTGTCCAATCACACCTGGCCAATAAAAAATTCTATTCTATTCTATTCTATTCTATTCTATTCTATTCTATTCTATTCTATTCTATTCTATTCCATTCCATTCCATTCTATTCTATTCTATTCTATTCTATTCTAACAGTCTTCCAGTATTTGAAGGTCTGTCACAGAGAAGAGGGGCTTGACTGGGGAAGCTGACTGGGCAAGCTGGCTGGGGAATTCTGGGAGTTGAAGTCCACCAGGCTTAAAGTTGCCAAGGTTGGAGACCCCTGGACTAGAGCACCTCCAAGGTTCCTTCCAAACTCTGTTACTCTGTGTAATATGTTGCTCATGGGATTTAGGGCTGTGTGTGAGAAACTTAACACCTAGTGGCATGGAACATTTTTGTTTTATTGATTTTTATATAATGGAATTGATTTACTGGCAGTTTAGAAAGAATATGCGATCACATGTGCCTTAATTGGTTTTGCTCTTTCAGGGACTGTAAATTGATTGGTTTTTATTAGGTTGTTGACATGCTTTTCTAATTTCATGTTGTAAAGGTCTGTAATTATTGACATTCTTTGACGTTCGGACATGTTCATTGTCTCTCGAATAGGTGGCCCTTGGTTGAAAGGTGCACTAGAAATGAATACATTATTATTAAACAAATCATTGATGAGCAAATCATACCTTAATACCATGAATGAACCGGGCCATTTGGAGACCAGGAAAAATACATTTGTCCTTTATATTAAATATGCCATAGACTGTTTCTCCTCTCGTCCAATTTTCAGTCTCTCCTGTCCAGAGCTGAGCTGGCTCCTTTTGCAACTAAAACTGTACACAAATAGAGATCAGTCACTGTGGGGAAACATATTTGCCAAAACAGTCTTGCCTCGGAGATTAACATTAGAAAGGCTTAGCTTCTCTGGACGATCCTGGTGTAAGAGATAAGGCAAAAGCCAATGATTCTCAGATGTCAGTTATGCCAACAATTGACACTCTCAGCTTTAAGGTGGAAACTTTGGAAAGCCCACCCCCCAAGAAACTACAAGCTGATCTTTCCTATCCACCATTGATACAGATACAGATTAACAGAGTTGGAAGGCACCTTTTAAGTCATCTAGTCCAACCTTCTCCCCACGCAGGAGTCACTATACCATTTCTGACAAATGGCAGTCCAGTCTCTTCTTGAAAGCTTCCAATAACGAAGCTCCCACAGCTTCTGAAGGCAAGCTGTTCCATTGGTTGATTGCTCTCATTGTCAGAACATTTCTCCTTATTTCCAGGTTGAATCTCTCGTTGGTCAGTTTCCATCCGTAGTCCTGGAGTCAGGGGAAGGCCCAGACAAGGGCTCTGCGTCAAAGGCAGAGATGGGGCCAGGGCCATCTGGGAGCGACACACGGACTCTGGAGCCTCCAGAGGCAGACAGCAGAGAGGCAGAGGAACAGAAGGAGCCTGTTCCTAGTGCACGCATAAGAAGAGCTGCCAGAAGGCAAGAGGAGCTGAAGCAAAAAGGATGACTGGCCCCTCCCATAAGGCTTAAAAGAACAGCAATGGCTCTTGGGTTCTTTGTAGAAAAGCAACGTTGAATTCCATTGCTTCTTGTCAGGGACTTCTCTTAAACTTTGTGGGGGTTTTGCCAAGAAAAGCCTTTGGCAGGTTGCCAAACACAACAAAGGTTGATCATAGATAAGGCAGCAGGACTGTTTATGAAGAATTTGTTTTGGACTAAGCTGAGAATGAATTAATTTTCAGCTCTTTTAATAAAATAAGTTTGTTCAGGACTGAATTGTGTTTGGTAATCACTACTTGGGCCTCGGTCACAACACTAGCAATACCGAATACTTGCAACTGTTCATCATATGTTTTAGCCTCCAATCCCCTAATCATCTTGGTTGCTCTTCTCTCAACATCTAGTGGTTGAGAGAACTAGATAGTCTCTCAACATCTTTTTTATAGCGTGATGACCAAAATTGGATGCAGTATTCTAGGTGTGATCTTACTAAGGCTTTATAGAGTGGTATTAGTACCTCATTTGATCTTGATTGTATCCCTCTGTTCATGCAATTTAGGATTGCATTGGCTTTGCACACTGCTGGCTCATATTTAGCTGGTTGTCCACTAAGACTCCAAGGTCCCTCTCACAGTTACTGCTGTTAAGCCTGGTTTTACCCAGTCTATATGTGTACTTTTGATTTTTCTTGCCTAAGTGCAAGACTTTACTTCTCTCTACATTGAATCTTGCCAAGAAAACTGCAGGGACTATTCCAAGCAGTCATCAGGCATCAAAATTAACTTGAAGGCACCAGAAATAATTATAACACCAGCACAGCTCTTCTTATGTTGTTATATAGCAGGAGTAGTCAACCTTTTTATACCTACCACCCACTTTTGTATCTCTGTTAGTAGTAAAATTTTCTAACCACCCACTGATTCCACAATAATGCGCCGTGCATCGTCGTCTGCGCATGCCTCTCACGCATCGTGGATTGGGTTTGGGGGGGGGTGCAAGCTACCAGCTCTGCTTGTCTGTTACAAGTGGGTGGTTTGGAGGGAGATGCGCGAGCTATTCTGGGACGAGGCTCTTTTGTTTGCAGTTGCACTATAGCGCCATTTAGTTTTATTTAGGTAATGTGAACTAAACTTATGCGCGGGCTATACAAATAGTATATTTTCAGAAATTTAAATTGTCACGGGGAATTTTATGAAACCTAATGAAAATGTTTTTAAATAATGCTATAATTTTTTTTTTAAAAAAGTCAATTAAATTTTTAAAAAAGTGCTTCAGTATCGGACAAAACCCCTACCGCCCACCATGAAAGCTGGAACGCCCACTAGTGGGCAGTAGGGACCAGGTTGACTACCACTGTTATATAGTGATGAATTCATTTTTGTTTGGCTGTGGGGATTTTTTTTATTTTATTTTTTGCTTTTCTTTTTCTTAATTCAATGACATGGAAAAAATGCTTCAAATGCTTTTCCAGGAAAAAAAAAAGTTCATTGCATTAGACCAGAAACATTAAAAAGGAAAATCAATTTGCTAAATTTGTAACAATTAACGATCTCAAAAGAGTTATCTCACATTTTTTTCACGTATGAATTAGAAGTTAACAAATTGAATAAAAGGTACCAGACGCTCTCAAAATATTCTTATAATGATGATTGACTCAACCACCCAGAATTATGCGGTCATTTTTTCACAAATCCAAATGTCCCAAATTTTAAGGTAGCAAATTTACATGGGGAAGATATCTGAATTAGAAAGTTATAGGTAGATGTTATCCTTTATTTTGTTCATATCTTTGTTGGAGCATATTCATACTGAACTGCTAAGTGGATGCAGAGATATTCTGGAATTTATCTCCTTTCCTGAATTTCTCTCTCTCTCTTTAAAGACGCTTATGCTACAGTTCATCAGAAGTAATTAATTTATTTTCCATTATTGCCCAAAAACTAGTGGCGGGATTCAAATAATTTAACAACTGGTTCTCTGCCCTAATGACCAGCTGGGTGGGCAGCACTTGGCCTCCTGCAAGTCCCTGGGAGCAAAAATGGGGCACAGGGGGACTCCTGGAAGGGACAGAGTGGGAAGGGACAAAGCCAGACAGCAATTTAACTACCAGTTTGCCCAAACCGGGCTGAACTGGGTGAATCCCACCACTGCAACACAACAATGTGAACATGTCACGTTGAAGTTCTGTGGACAAGAAGCATTTCAGACTGATGGCCTTTATTATCCATGTAATTTATGAAAAGAACAACACATTTGTATTTCTGGTGCAGGCAATATTAGGCTGTGTCCGGAGGTCTTGTAAGTTACCTTTAGATGGACTGAACCTGAAACCCAAACAGACGTAAACTAATGCTATTTTCATTATAAGGTTATATTTTATTTATTTGTTTGTTTGTTTGTTTGCTAAATTTAAATGCTGCTCGTCTTCCTGATAAAGCAATTCTTATAATCAGTCTATGAAGAAGATGGGTGGTTTCTAAATATGATCAATCAATCAATCAATCAATCAGTCAATCAATCAATAAAAAGGTAAAGATTTCCCCTGTCCACTCATGTCCGACTCTAGGGGGTAGTGCACATCTCTGTTTCCTAGCCAAGGGAGCGAGAGTTGTCCAAAGACTCCTCCATGGTCATGTCGCCAGCATAACTATATGCCCATGATGTGCCACAGCTGGCACAGAGAGCCCTCTCTGCGTGCATGCGAGCCGTCACCCAGCTCAGCTCATCCGCACATGCGCATGTGCCCCCTGCCAGCCAGGTTATTTTTGGGATGTGCGACAGTGGGGCGGATGCATGGGGGAAGTGGGGGTCACACGCACATGTTTGGGGGCAGGGGGAGCACAGAGGGTGCGGTATACCCCCCATGACCCGTTTTTGGGCAAGGAGGCCTACTAGGCCCAAAACGGGGCAGGGGGTTTACGTGCACATGCACAGGGGGCGGGGGGAATGTGAGGGGTCGCATACGCATGCACAGGGGGCATGGGAGAGTCAAGCACACATGCACGGGGTGGCACGCATAGCATTATGAGTGCCAGCACACATGTGCACATGCACACTTGTGGCACATGAAGAGAAAAAGGTTAGCCATCATTGCTATATACTGAGGCACACAGAACATGGTAACCATCCTGCCGAAGCGGTAACTAGTTATGTACTTCTATTTGCCCCAAAGGTGCATTTTCAAGAGGCAACTGGACTTTCTGGTTTTTCTTTGAAGATGTTTCACATCTCAACCAAGAAGCTTCTTCAGCTCTGAACAGAGAAACTTCTTCAGCTCAGCTCTTAGAGCTTAAGAAGCTTCTTGGATGAGCAGGGAAACGTCTCAAAAGAAAAACCAGAAAGTCCAGTTGCCTCTTGAAAGAGCACTTTTGGGACAAGCATGACCTGGGTGACTGAGAATCTCCATAGATACTTGTATTTCCATGTTTTCGAACTGCTAGGTTGGCAGGAGCTGGGGCAAGTCATGGGAGCTCACCCCATCCACACAGTGCTCAGGTCTCAAACCCAGGCTGTCAGCTTTCTGGCTGGTGGACTGGGATCAAGAGATGTAATGGCAATATGGAATAACGTTGAGGAACAGGAGGAAGAGCCTTAAGCCAGGGGTGTCGATTTCATTGGGGGCCACATCAGAATTGTGTTTGACCTCATGGGGGTGAGGGTCAGGGGGAGTGGTGGGATTCAAGTAATTTAACAACCGGTTCTCTGCCCTAATGATTTATTCCAACAACCAGTCTGCCAAACTGCTCAGAAAGTTAACAACCGGTTCTTCCGAAGTGGTGCGAACTGGCTGAATCCCACCACTGGTCAGGGGGCATGGCCAGTTTGACGTCACTTGTGTTGGGGGCACCTGTGGCCCGAGTGCTCTGCCAGTGAAAATGGGCTCCCAAGCTCCGTTTTCATTGGCATTGTGGGCCGGTCCTTCGTTGTTTCCAGGGTGGCCCTGTGGGCTGGATCTAAGCACCCCTCAGGCCAGATCTGGTCCACAGGCCTTGAGTTTGACACTCCTGACTTAAACAAAGCAATGGTCAGAGAAATGAAATCTAGCTGACAGTGTTTTTAACCACTGAGCCATCATGCCTCCTTCAATCAATCAATAGAGTAACACAGTGGTTCTCAACCTTTTCTTCGCTCTTTAAATACCTTTTGTGGCCACAGACCACACAAGGACCACCAGACAGAATTGAATTGCATTCAGCTTTGGTTGCCACGATGTAAAAAAAGATGTGGAGACTCTAGAAAGAGTGCAGAGAAGAGCAACAAAGAGGATTAGGGGACTGGAGGCTAAAACATATGAAGAACGCTTGCAGGAACTGGGTATGTCTAGTTTAGTGAAAAGAAGGACTAGGGGAGACATGATAGCAGTGTTCCAATATCTCAGGGGTTGCCACAAAGAAGAGGGAGTCAAACTATTCTCCAAAGCACCTGAGGGTAGAACAATAAGCAATGGGTGGAAACTAATCAAGGAGATAAGCAACTTAGAACTAAGGAGAAACTTCCTGACAGTTAGAACAATTAATCAGTATAACAACTTGCCTCCAGAAGTTGTAAATGCTCCAACACTGGAAATTTTTAAGAAAATATTGGATAACCATTTGTCTGAAATGGTGTAGGGTTTCCTGCCTGGGCAGGGGATTGGACTAGAAGACCTCCAAGGTCCCTTCCAATTCTGTTGTTGTTGTTGTTGTTGTTGTTGTTGTTGTTGTTAAGACCTAACTCAAGTTATAAGCCATTACATTTCTTGAAACCTTTGCAGACCCCCTGTGTCGACATCGTGGGGGACCATGGACCACAGGTTGGAGAACCACTGTACCAACAGAATCTTGCAACTCAAAATGTGCTTCTACTCCCCCATCCGCCATGTTCCTTCATTAAAACAGAGCAGTGGTGAAATCCAAAGTTTTTTACTACTGGTTCTGTAGGCATGGCTTGGTGGGCATGGTGTGGCTTGGTGAGCGTGGCAGGGGAAGGATACTACAAAATCTCCATTCCCTCTCCACTCTGAGTCCAGCCAGAGGTGGTATTTGCCGGTTCTCTGAACTACTCAAAATTTCCACTACCGGTTCTCCAGAACCTGTCAGAACCTGCTGGATTTCACCCCTGCAACAGAGGATCGTATCTGAGACACTTTCTCAAATTATGCTTCTATCCCAGGCTGAGATTTCCTTTATCTGACCACTGCATTGCTTAAGGCTCTTCTTCCTGTTCCTTAAGATTATTCCTTCTTCCCTTTACAGCTCTGGATCCCAATCCACCAGCTGGATTAAATGGTCCCTGTGTATCCCATATTACTATCATATGCAGATCTATCCTCTGTGGGGTTGTTCTAAGATGCTTCCCGCAGAGATAGCGGTCTCAAGGAAAACAAGAGCAGCTGTTATATCATTCACAAAGCAGGGAAGCGGATAACTTATTTCTTCCTATTTCTTGACCTACTTATTTCCCTTTGAAGCTTTTCTCTCCTTTTTTTCTTTTTGCTGCATTATAGTCTTCTTTACATTTCCAAAAGCATTATCTATAAAGCCTCTTTTTTGAAACGTATTTGCAGTTCCTTGCACATAAAAGAGGGTTCTATGCTCTTCAGCCAATCTCATTGATATCAGCTTTCACAATGCCTGTTGTTCTTTTTTTAAGAGGGAGGGTTTGGAGTTCATTGTTCAGATTAAAAATGCGATGTATCCAAATCAAGGTTGAAATAAATTAATTCCTTTATTCCATGTCATCGGCAAAGAGAGGCTTGTTTTACACACTGAGCGTACTAGAAATATTTATTCATTTAGGGCAGTCCTTCCCTCAGGACAATCTGTATCTTTGCTTCACTTAATCTAAAGAGTGAAAGGTTAATGCAACTCAAAAGAAAGAGCAGAAGCAGGAGAAACTGGACACACCTAAAGTGTGAACCAGCCACCGGTCCAAGGAATTACTCCTGATTTTCCAGGAATGACCATGGAACCACCTGACTATGAAATTCCATGGGCAATTCTGGAAGTGCCAAAAGGAGGGGAGGGGGGAAATCCCTCTATAAAATAAATAATAAGCGCTATGTGCTTAGAGCTTGAAGCATTGTTAGAGATCCCACACACCCTGGGCAGCATGCATTGCTTACCTTTGGTGAGCTGAGCTGAGCGGGTGTCGGTGACTGGTGAGGTCATTTGGTGAAGGCAATTTATATAGGGCAGG
Organism: Ahaetulla prasina; assembly: GCF_028640845.1. Taxonomy (NCBI): domain Eukaryota; kingdom Metazoa; phylum Chordata; class Lepidosauria; order Squamata; family Colubridae; genus Ahaetulla; species Ahaetulla prasina. Next base: position 17,734,546 of record NC_080539.1, read on the forward strand.
GGTGGGCAGGGCGAGCAACCGACGGCTGGGTGACCAGCCAGAAATCGCTACCAGTTCAGCAACCCAGGCCAAATTGGCGCTACTAGTTCACCCAAACGGCTGCGAACCGGCTGAATACCACTTCTGATTAAGCCACATACTATGAATATATAATAATCCCTGACATATGACTGGTTGCTTGGTGACCATTCAAAGCTACAACAGATCTCCCCAACTCTATTTACAACCCAGTTTTACTATTGTTTTTGCCCAAACTTGCATGTACGAACAAGCCCATATAAAATGGCCCATAACAAACAATGGCTTCACTTTATGACCATAATGGCAGACTCCATTATGGACTTAAGTGGACATAATAGACACAAGTCAAGAATTACCGGCTGTAACATAGAATCATAGGGTTGGAAGGGACCCCAGAGGTCTTCTAATCCAACTCACTGCTCACTGTTTATCCCAAATAAATAAATAAATGAAATATTTTTTTAAAAAAACTATTGGTTGAAATGACTTGGAAAAACACCTTAAATAAATTCATTTGTTTTTACAATTACTGTTAATTGTTTTCCTCTGTGATAAGAATCATTCTGAGAGAAACCAGTTTTCTTTCTTTTTCTTTTTCTTTCTTTCTTTCTTTCTTTTTTTTCTTCTTCTTTTCTTTCTTCCTCCCTCCCTCCTTCCTTCTTCCCTTTCTTTCTTTTATCCTCCTTTCTTCCTCTTTCTTTTTCTTTCTTTCTTTGTTCCTTTCTTTCTTTCTTTCTTTCTTGCTTCATCCCTTCCTCCTCCTCCTTCTTTTCTTTCTTCCTTGCTTTTTTTTCTTTCTTTATTTCCCTTCTTTTTTAGTTCTTTTTTTTTTGTCTTTCTCTGTTGAAAATTGAATAAAGTTCTCATAAGAAAGAAAAAACTCACTGCATGTCAATGCTTGAAAAGTATGTGACTTCCTTTTCCACTGTTAGAGAGTCCACTAACATGCATGTCCTCCTACTTTGCTTAACCTCACCTGGAACCACTTGGCAGCATTGAGTGAAAAGGCAGACAGTTGGGCTTCATTCCCTCCCTTAATAAGGCAGCAGGAGATGGAGAGACACAGCAATCTCCAGACAATCTGAGTGGGGAAACAAATCACTTAGAAAAACCTTTTAAAATGCCTCATACCTTTTAGATCACCACAGGACTGCCAAAATACTCCATTTTTTTGCATGTGTGAGTGAAGGAGAAGCTGAGCCATCCCCGTTTATTCAACCAAAAGCAGCCCAGAATTTAATTTGTAAAGCTGGAGAGTCCACAAGGTCTCAAATATTTGGAATTTATTTGCAAACTATCCATGTGAAGTGGGAGGACAACCGTCAGAATGAAGTTGGCAGTTGTTTGGGGTTCAGTATTTCTGTCGGCATTACTTGGGCAATGCATACAAATACACACACACATACACACGCACTTTTAAGTATCACACACTGACACACACTCACATATGCACACACTTTGCATGGTAAACTCATGTTTTGTGCCCCTATGGAGTCTTTTCCCAATATGGATTGCTAAATTATTGGACTCCTTTCAGACAGTGAGTCAGATTGACAAAATGGCTGCTTTGTATCTCTCCCTCTGCACCTTAAAACCTTCAGAGCACACACACCCCAAAACCAAAAATGGATGGAAAATGCAGACTGTCTATGGGGGGCATCTGTGGGAGGCACTCAAAAAAGACAACAGTTGATGGCTACAACTGCACAACTAAAACCCTGTCTCTTTTTAATGTGTGCCGGCTTCTTCCCCCTCCCTCAAAGATACCTCTGCTATCCACACCAGTGACGTCATGATTATGAGACATTCACACCCCTCCCTTAAACTGCAGCCGCCCCCCTCAGCTGAAAGGAATTGCAGAAAAGGCAACATGATAAGGCTGTACACCGCCCTGAGTCCTTCGGGAGAAGGGCAGTATAAAAATTTGATAAATAAATAAAATAAATAATAAATAAATAATAAGTAGGGGGGTTTAGCTCCAGTGGCTAATTTATAGTCAAGGATGAGTTGACTGAGTGACAAGCTAAGCCTGCCTTGGCATAAATCATGAGAGACACCCACAACTGTTGTGCTAGATAATACAACAACCAATCGTTATTTGCCCTTTTCATTGGCTCCTATCCCAGACATTTTTTGCAACAGCTGGTCAAGTGATATTTCCTGTTCCTTCCACCTCCAGACATGCATTCTACTGGATATCAAAGCTACCACACAGGGGGGTGAAGAAGGGATAGGGTAAAACTGGTCCTGCTCCACCCCCTTCATAATCCGGGCTTCAAATGAACCAAGGCCTGAAATCTGGAAATGAAAGGAACCCACCTTCTACGAAGGACTGTCTTCTGCAAAGAATAATGGGTGGAGGGTTCAGATATTTTGGAAAATGGAAGCCACTTGCAAACTGAAGGCAGAATAAGAAGCAATGGATGGAAACCAATCAAAGAGAGAACCAACCAAGAAATAAGGAGAAATGTCCTGACAAAACAATTACCCAGTGGAACGGCTTGCTTTCAGATGTTGTGGGTGCTCCATCACAGGAGGTTTCTAAGAAGAAATTGGACAGCCACTTGTCCAGAATAGCATAGGGTCTCCTGCTTGAGCAAGGTGTTGTACTAGAAGGACCCTTCCAGCTCTGTTATTCAGTTAACTCAGGGCTGTCAAACTCTGTCATGCACTGGCCACACCCACACCTGGTTTAGCAAGTCCCGATACATCACATGACGCCACTATGACAATGTGAGTTTGACACCCCTGAATTAACCCAAACTCCTGTAGCATCCAGTACTGGCTTCCCTTTGATGGTTAACAGCTAGTCTTCACCCTGGCTCTTTCAGAAGGTGGATTTGCTTGGGAAGGAAAAGAAAGTGGAGGTGGGGATTTGATCATGTAGGGTGAACAGGCCTGAATCAGGTGTGACGGTTAAGGAATTGGTTGTAGACTAGGAGGATCTGGTTCCAGGCTGTTCATAGGAAGAAGAAACCCATTGGATGACTTTGGTTACCCAATCTCTTTCAGCCCAGTCTTTATTTCAGGGTTGCTATTGTGAAGAAACAGTAGTAGTATGTATGCAACCTTGACTTCCTTAAGGAAAGGAGGGGAAGGGCCCTCTCTGTGGGGGCTCCCACACTCTGGAACGAGCTTCCCCCAGGTTTACGCCAAATACCTGACCTTCGGACTTTCCGCCACGAACTGAAGACACACCTTTTTATCCGCGCGGGGCTGGCTTAAATTGAATTTTTAAATGTTAAATTTTATTAATTTTAAAAGGGGTTTTTTAGTGTATGGTAAATTTTTAAATTTTCAGGCTAATTTAAATAAGTTTTTTAAATTCCGTTTTAATTGTATTTTGTATTGTTCGTTTTATTCTGCCTGTACACCGCCCTGAGTCCTTCGGGAGAAGGGCGGTATAAAAATCAAATAAATAAATAAAATAAATAAATAAATATAAATTTAAGCATATAAGAAATAGATCTAAAAACTAATAAATGCTATTTTGATGCCTCTGACTTAGATGCTTTCTTTTGTTTCATAAAAAGTTTTATTTTTACAATCATATCAAATAATTCATCCAATGTACAGTTATATACAATTAGTCGGGCTTGCCCAGTCACCACCACCCTTTTTAACACTCTTCCCTCTTCTACCTTCTTTTACTTTCCAAACCTTCCTCTCCTTCTCTTATCTACATCCACTCCTCCCTCCACCCTACACCTTCCTTCTCCCTCTTCTACCCCTCTTCCTTCCTCTTCTCCTCTTTCCTACCTCCTACTCTCTCCTCTTTTCTCCCTCCCCACCGTTCTAAAATGGTAACCGGGCAGACCCGACCCTACATTAATTATATTTATACATCTTCAATAATCCCTGTACATTAACCATCACTCCATCTCTACCCTCAACCCCCCAATTCCCCTCCCCCTTACCCCCCACCCCCCCACCCCGACTTCCCAGAACAAAATGCAGGGTATCAAAACTAACAATCATAATCCAAAATAATTCCTAAATTATAATCTCTAGTCACACCACACTTAGTCACACTCTCAATTCCCCTCTCCTTCAGAAATATATCTAATACAAAATATTTCCTAAATTTACTCATATGCTATTCGATATTTTTTTATCTGATACTTATTTTGAATATAATCAATCCACATTTTCCATCCTAAAATATATTTTTCTAGTGTATAGTCTTTCAAGTAAGCGGAGATTTTTGCCATCTCTGCCAGATTTGATACTTTGAGTGTCCATTCTTCAATTGTAGGTAATTCTTCTTTCTTCCAATACTGAGCAATCAAAAGTCTTGCGGCTGTTATTAAGTTCAAAATCAATTTAGTCTCTATAGCTGTACAGTCCATAATTATTCCTAGTAGAAAGAACTGTGGTGTAAACTTAATCTTCTTTTTCAAAATATTCTGCATAATCCACCATACTTTAATCCAAAATGCTTTAACTTTTTTACAAGTCCACCATATATGGTAATAAGTAGCATCTTCACAATCGCATCTCCAACATTTAGCCTGTACATTAGGATACATACAAGACAACTTTTTGGGGTCTAAATGCCGTTCTGTTTGTAAAATAAATAACAACATCCCTTGGCAACTTTTTTTGCCTTGCTATCCAAGAATTCACACGATATATTTTATCAATTTGATAAGCCACATCTGCTGGACGAGCTGCTAATATCTCAGCAAATACTTCAGAAAAAAATTCCCTTAAATTCTCTTCCTTATTTTCTTTCAAACCTCGAATTCTAAGAGCAAATTCCATATTTCTATATTGTGTCAAAACTATTTCATCCTCTGTTTTTTCCATTTTACTTTGAAATTCATCCATTTTATTTTCTAATTTTAAATTATGTTGCTTAATTTCTTCAACCTCCTCTTCCAATAAAATCACATTCGTTGCCAAACTTCGTACTGCCATTACAAATCCTTCTTTAACTTCTTTATTTCCCACTTGAATTTCTGATATCTGCTCTTTCATTTCAGACATCTCATCAGTTATTACTTTAAATTTTTCTTCTATAAAGCCTTTTAAGTTCTCTTGTAACGCCTCTAAATTCAATGTTCTAGTCTCTGCTGTATGAGCTGGAGAGGCACCAGCTGATAAAGTTCCAGAGCTCTTTGTTACAGTAGACTTTAATTGTTTGGCTGCCATCTTCTATAAAATTATTTATTTATTTATTTCCAACTTAATATTCACTTTAAATCTTCTTAATCTCTGAGAAACACAGTCTTTTAAAGCAGTATTTAAAAATCTCCCCTAGATTCTATCAGCAGGCAGCAAAGAGTTAAAGAGTAAAAGCAGCAAGTAACATGCAAATTACCAACTGCAGACGGCAACGCTGAAAGTATCACTTTCGCTTTCCACTCGTTAACTTGTTAACAATTCGCCTCCATTTTTTTACTGTTTTCAAGCTTGTTACAAAGTATCGGGGAATCGGCTTGGCTACTTGCATAAAGTTCTCCCACTTTCGTTCTGTCCGGTATAATCCTTTATTGTCCAAAATAAATCTCGGCGTTTGGTCGTGGTGATTGGTTCCGCCAAAGCAGAAGAATCCTCGGATCTGGAGCACTTCAGGTTGCTGGAGGGAACTTAACCCTTCAAACCCCTTTTTTCTCAGGGGCTTTAGGGAAATTCAACCTCTGCCTTCAGCTCACCACCTTCTCCTTCTCCCGAAGAAGGGGTTTTCCGAACTGCTGGACAGCAGATTTAAGCTGTCCTAGCGATTCCACATAATCCAGAGGTTGGTGATCATAAAGATCACCGCCATCACCTACGGTGCCAAACCGGAAGTCCGGTTTTCTTAACAGAATAATAAAATAATAAAGTTGGAAGGAACCTTGGAAGTCTTCCAGTCCAACTGTCTGCTTAAGAGGAGAACGTATACCATTTCAGACATATGGTTGTCCAATCTCTTCTTAAAAACCTCCAATGATGGAGCATCCACAACTTCTGAAGGCAAGCCATTCCACGGACTAATTGTTCTAACTGTCGGGAAATTTCTTCTTAATTCTAGGTTGGTTCTCTCATTGATTGGTTTCTATTCATTGCTTCTTGTTCTGCCTTCAGATGTTTATCTTATTAAATGTTTGTAGATGCTTTGGAGAAATAGTGTCACTTCCTTTTTCCAGTAAGCATGGGTATCAGTCCTGGAAGCCATCTTTTACAGTTGGGCCTTCAGGCCTGCCACACTTTCTACTGTGAAAAATTGAGAGGGGGGAAGGTATAGTCAAAATAACATTCTTTTCTCAGAGAGTCAAAGCCACAGTGCCCTGCAGATGCCATGAGGGGACTGGGATGATGGATGATGGATGATTGTATCATGTGATGGACATGTGGGTGCTGGGCAGGGACTTGAACTTTCTTTTGGGTGGGGCAAACCTGGAGGCTTTCAGATTCAGGTTTTCTCAGATGTGCCAGTATGACATCTTCAATAAAATGGAACTTTGAGGAAATTCAAGCCTCAGAGTCTTCTTTCGTTGGGGATGTTACTTGGTACCCTGACAGTTAGAGGGTCTCCTTCCTGTTTGGGCTTTACCTGCTAATAAATAATTTGTAGAAACATACTTTAAAGACCCATTTCTCAAGCCAACAACTCCCAGAGCTGTCCTCAGAAGGTTGGTCATGCAGAAAACTGACTTCTTTTTGGTCTCAGCTGACTCAACTGGCCTTAACCTTGAACTAATTAGGAGAAACAAAAGAGATGCTGACTACGGCTAACAGTAGCAGACTGCCCCAAGAGATGATGGACAGTCCATCTTGCAGAGAGAATGCAGATGCAAGAATCCTACACTAAGAATGTTCCTCTAAATAACTTTCCTCAAGATGACCAGTTCCCAGAATTTCCTCAAGATGTGTCCAGTTCCCAGAATTATTGCACATCTAACAACACCTACCTACAGATTTGAGAAGTAAACGTGGGCACTTTTTGATAACAAAGTCTATATTTAAAATTTGGGGAGGAGGGCGAGAACTACAGTAGGCGAACCATCGATGCAAGATAGGCAGACCCCCTATTACATATATAGGCAATGCTTAGTTTTTCTATTTTCTTTCTGAATGTGGTTGTTTTCTTCTTGCTTTTCAGCCTACTTTAAGGTAGTTGAATGCAGAGGTGGGTTTCAGCAGGCTCTGACCAGTTCTGGAGAACCGGTAGCGGAAATTTTGAGTAGTTTGAAGAACCGGTAGTAAAACTTCTGACTGCCCCCCACCATCTATTCTCTGCCTCCCGTGTCCCAGCTGATCAGGAGGAAATGGGGATTTTGCAGTAATCTTCCCCTGGATTGGAATGGAGATTTTGCAGTATCCTTCCTCTGGAGTGGGGTGGGAATGGAGATTTTACAATATCCTTCCCCTGCCGTGCCCCCACCAAGCTATGCCCCGTCCACCAAGCCACACCCACAGAACCGGTAGTAAAAAAAAATTTGAAACCCATCACTTGTTGAATGGCAATTCAACAGAAAACATGTCCGTGATTTTTTGGAATTCTTCAAGTTTGGAGGTGGCTCCAAAGGCACACAAAACAACTTGAGACTCAGATGAAGGCCTGGTTTCTCCAATTCCCTACCTTTGGCTTAGGGGCAGTGCAGTGGCTCAGCAGTTAAAACCCTGGGTTCATTGACTGGAAAGCCAGCAGCCCATGTTTGAGACACACGCTCCATGTGACGGGGTGAGCTCCCATCCTTGCTCCAGCTCCTACCAGCCTAGCAATTCAAAAGCATATAAATGCAAGTAGATAAATAGGTGTCACTTTGGTGCAGAGGTAACAGTGCTCTGTGCTGGCCACATGACCTCAGAAACATCTTCGGACAGCGCTGGCTTAATGGCCTTGAAACGGAGATGAGTACCACCCCCTACAGTCGGCAACGACTAGCAGAGTAAAATCTGCAGGGACTCCTTTACCATTTTTAAAAAAACCTACCTTTGGCTTAAAAGGCTGCTGAGATGCCTTCCAGTTCCCTAGTTCTGTGGCTTCTATTCCATCCGCTGTATGCTGCCTTCGCTTATTCTGCAACAGCTGTTTCCCACCATTTACAAACCCAAAGGATATTTGTTTGTTCAGTTAAATATATACTTGGAAAGGGGAGGGGGATCATAATGGTCCTAAAATAGTTCAAAAATGTAACTCAGCAGCTGCAAGATGGAAGGTGGCCAACTCTGCTTCATGTCTATCCATATGCACACTACAGTACTGAACACAGGTTGTCTCTCTAGTCCATGCTATGCTTTGAGACTTAACTGCTTAGATACTAAGATGTGAATCCTTCAGAACTGTTGTTCTACCATTTTGCAATGAAAGGAGGCAGAAGTAGAAGAGACAGTTGTTTGGTTCCCATTTAGTCCTTTCTGTTGTGACCCAGGCCCAAGTAGGTAGTAGGAAACTCAGTCAGTGTAAAAACAAACTTTATTAAAACACCTGAGAATTACTTCATTCTCAGCATAGTCCAACTAAATTAAGGCAAATTCCTCCTAACACAATTCCTCACTCCTATCACCAACCTTGGGCCAATTAGGCAAACTGCCAAAGGCCTTTCTTGGCAAAAGTTCAGAAGACACCGATGCAAATGCAACAAGACGAAGCTATCAACGTTGTTTTCCGGCCAAGAGTCCAAACACCGTCGCTGGTCTTTTAAGCCTTATGAGAGGGGGCCAAGCATCTCTTGGCCCTATTCCCTAGTCGTCCTCTTTGCTTTAGCTGCTCTTGCCTTCTGGCAGCTCTCCTCATGCGTGCATTAGGATCAGGCTCCTCCTGTTCCTCTGCCTCACTACTGTCAGCCTCTGGAGGCTCTGGAGTCCGCACATCACTCCCCAATGGCCCTGGCCTCACCTCAGCCTCCAACGCAGAGCCCTCATCCAGGCCTTCCCCAGCCTCCAGGACTGGCCCATACTTTTCCTCAGCCTCATCGCTGTCTGACTCCATTGCCAGCTCTGCAGGTTGCTCGCGGATCACTACACTTTCTTTTAACACCTAAGGAGGTGGCAACATCTCGCTGATCTTGGCTGATCCTGAACTGCATCCAATTTTGGTCACCACACTACAAAAAAGAAGTTGAGACTTTGGGAAAAAGCGCAGAGAAGAGCAATTAAGATGATTAAAGGCCTGGAGATTAAAACATATGAAGAACGGTTGCGGGATTTGGGTTTGGTTAGTCTAGAGAAAAGAAAGACGAAGGGGGACATGATAGCAGCGTTTCAGTATTTGAGGGGCAGCCACAAAGAGCAGCACCAGAGGGCAGGACAAGAAACAATGGATGGAAACTAATCAGGGACAGATGCAACCTGGAATTAAGGAGAAACTTCCTCACAGTGAGAAAAAATTAACCAATGGAACAACTTGCCTTCAGAGGTTGTGGGTGCTTCATCACTGGAGGTTTTTAAGAAGAGACTGGACAGCCACTTGTCTGAAATGGTATAGGGTCTCCTGCTAGAGAAGGGGGTTGGGCTAGAAGGCCTCCAAGGTCTCTTCCAGCTCTATTCTGATTGATTGAAAACACCATCATATAGCACATTTATTCATTGTGATGAATGACCGTTTTAGAAAACCATTAGGCAGTGTGGATTTTAAAATCTTTACATCTTTGTTAACATTTTGAGTTTTCTGTTTACATGATCCCTTCCAGCTCTATTCTATTCTATTCTATTCTATTCTATTCTATTCTATTCTATTCTATTCTATTCTATTCTATTCTATTCCATATTTTCTGTTCTGTTCTACTCATTCCATTCCATTCCATTCCATTCCATTCTATTTTATTCTATTCTATTATTTTCCAGTCCATATTTTCTATTCTGTTCTGTTCTGTTCTGTTCTGTTCTGTTCTGTTCCGTTCCGTTCCGTTCCGTTCCCTTCCCTTCCCTTCCATTTTACTCTACTCTACTCTACTCTACTCTACTCTACTCTACTCTACTCTACTCTACTCTACCTACTCTACTCTACTCTATTATTTTTTTCTATGCACCGGCTGCTGTCCAACTTGACTCTTGGGACCTTTGCATACGGTGTCCTTGGAAACAATATAGAAGTGGTATGATATCATTTCTGTTCCCAGTTTAGCCAGCAATTCTAAAATTTCCGAATGGCCTCTGATCAAAGTGCTAATTGTCCACTTTGGTGAGCTTTTGCAGGGATCACCAAAAGTCACCTAGATGTATGCTGCCATCTGCTTGGGGGGAAAAAAAAATAACCCTGGGGTATAAATGTAGCTGGTATGGAAGAACAGATGCTCAAAACACAGTAATGCCAACCTAGTCAAAAATAGTTGCAATCATACCGGGGATTTTTATGTTTTATTTTATTTTTTAAATCCCATTTACGCCTTCAGCAACATTCCTTCTGTTCGAGAGGAACACAGAGCTGACTCACCCATAATGAAATAGCTGCTGCTTTAATAAATATTTCAAGTCAAGGGATGATTGGATGGAGAGTTTCTGTCTAGGGAAATCTCAGGGTGACCCACACATGCTTAGTAAACAAAATGCCGTATCTGGAAAAAAAATCAAATGGAGACGGCTGACAAGTTTATCACTGTGTCTGTTTCTCGGTAGGAATTGGTCTGCCTCTTTTGCCAAACTGTGGAAGGAAAAAAAAAAACAGCATCTTGCAGTTCAGCGTGTGATTTATTAGTTGGTGCAGATGTGGCAAGCCTGGATCTTTTCCGCAGCTGCCAAATTGTGAGTCCAAATTGTTTCCTAAACAATTGTAGGGAATTGAGGATTCTCAGTGTTGTGCAATTTATGGTGGTACTGATAAAGCAGGGGTGAAATCCAGCAGGTTCTGACAGGTTCCAGAGAACCGGCAGTGGAAAGTTTGAGTAGTTCAGAGAACTGGCAAATGCCACCTCTGGCTGGCCCCAGAGTGGAGTGGGAATGGAGATTTTGCAATATCTTTTCCCCAGGAGTGGGGAGGGAATGGGGATTTTGCAGTATCCTTCCCCCAGGACTGGGGAGGGAATGGGGATTTTGCAGTATCCTTCCTCTGCCATGCCCACCAAGCCACGCCCACAGAACTGGTAGTAAAAAAATTGGAATTTCCCCACTGTGATAAAGGAGAATATTTGTAGCTCAGGGTTGAAATGAAGCCTTGCAAGGCGTTTCATTATCCAAGTAGATAACATCATCAGTGCTGGATGATGAGTGGGGTTTGCTCCCTGTTAGCTTTGTAAGCATCGGTTCTTCAAGCAATGCTGAATAATATTCCAAAGTTGGTAAAATGTTATGGATTGGATTTGAAAATATTCGAAGGAGTGATATATTATTCCCCACAGCAAAGAGAAGCAGAGATGGTTAAACGGATTATTTTACCCAACTCACAGATTATATCTAAGTTTGTCTCTGTTTTGAAACTGCTTCCAGATTTTGTTTTTTGTGCGATGAGGGGGTGGGAAACAGAACTTTGATTCTGTTTTTGTAAACTAGACAGTCTTATTGTTGTAGAAATGGCTTGTGCATACTGTTGTGTAAAAGCAAAAAGTTGTGGCTGTAATGTGGTTACCTTCTACTGTGCTAAAGAGAGTCGGAAGTTGGTGCCTTCTTTTTGTCTCCCATTACACTATACCCCCCTTTCTCCCTGCCTCTCTCTTCTCACTTTCTCATGTTTTTTTTTTTAAATTGTATTTTACATTTCATAAACTAATAAAAAAGTTAAATTGTAAGCATTGGTGAGAGTGTGCTTGTTGGTTCTTTCATTAGGCTGTTGTTTACTGCTTGATTGTTGGTCTAGTATCAGTCAAGGTGTTAATCTCTGCTTATCTGGGTGTTGAGAAGATGTTTTGGTATTTATTTTGTTTCATTTTTTTGGCTTAGCTATTGTCTCTTTTGAATGGTAGGTAGATGTTGTTTATCTCTATGTGCCTGTTGATGGTTGCTTTGTCTGACTGCCAAGCTTCCAGAAATTCTCTAGGATTTTTAGATTTGGCTTAGCCTACTATGTTCACAATTTCTCAGTTGAAATTATGTGAAGTCTGTCCATGTATTGTGAGTTTTCATCACGTCTCCTGACTGCGGGTTGGTGTTCACGGATGTGCTCTGCTAGCCTTCTGTCTATTTGTCCTACATTGTGGCTGTTACAGTTCCTTACACTATATGTTATAGAGGACTCTTGCTTCTTTGTTTTGTTTTTTGTTGTTCTGGGGCTGCTGGGTCATTGTTTCTGCAACATGGGGATTCTGTGCAAGTTGCAGAATCAGTACTGGGGCACAATGATTTGTAAGCCCTGGACTCAGAGGTGGGCTGCTGCCGTTTCACACCAGCTCAGGCGAACCAATAGTTAAGATTCTGCACAGTTCGGCGAACTGGCAAATCCCACCACTGGCTGGCTCATCCCCCGCTCAACATCCGGAAAATAGCCTGGAAAACGGCCCGAAAACAGTCTGAAAAATGGACAAAAAACAGGCCAAAAAGTAGGCCATCCAGTGGTGGATTAGCTGCAGCCGGCTGAATCCTATCTCTGTCTTTGAGGCGAGTGGCCCGGGGGGGGGGGCCTGGGTGCTGATAAATGACATCACCCACCCAGTCACATGACCAACCGGCCACGCCTACCTAGCCAGAGAACCAGTTGTTAAATTATTCAAGTTCACCACTGCCTGGACTATTCACTGAATCTGCACTACTATTAATCGTTTCATAGTTCCCATCACCAATCTCTTTCCACTTATGACTGTATGACTATAACTTGTTGCTGACAATCCTTATGATTTATATTGATATATTGATCATCAATTGTGTTGTAAATGTTGTACCTTGATGAATGTATCTTCTCTTTTTATGTACACTGAGAGCATATGCACCAAGACAAATTCCTTGTGTGTCCAATCACACTTGGCCAATAAAAAATTCTATTCTATTCTATTCTATATCCTCCCCACTTGGTCTCCCTGCACTCTCAACTGACATCTATAATGTACAAACATGTAGATTCCCACCAGACATTTTAAGGACTGTTGTTGTTGCTGCTCCAGTTTTGGTTCTCTATGCTGAAATTTCTCCTTTCTTTCTTTTCACTCATTCATTCACTGGGGAAGAATGCAGTAAAAAAGAACTGCTTGAGAAAATTGGGGAATGAATGGAAGAGAAAATATGGCAGCATATAATGATGATGTACGTCAGGGCAAAAACATTGACATAAGTCAATGTCAGTGTTTTTACACTGACATTGACTTATTATTAAATACGTTTCATGGCATCATTCCCTACATATGCATTCAGTATGTTGTCTTTTTCATAATAGTTAGAACTTTGTTTCAACAACAACTTGGTTGTTCCCAAGACTTTGGGGAGCCAGATGTTGCTTTGGGACAGGAGCATCCTTAGGGAGGTATAAAAAAAAATAGATGACAGCCATGATTGCATGATTGAACACCTGCCCTTTAAGATATGTGTTGTGTGTGTAAACATGTAGACATGTGTTGTGTGTGTGTGTGTGTGTGTGTGTGTGTGTGTGTGTAGGGTTTCCCAACACATGACAATTTTAAAAGACATTTGGACTTCAACTCCTGGAATTCCCCAGTCAGCCATGTAATTTTTGGGATTATGGGAAGAGACCACAGAGTCAGGTAAAGTGTTCCAAGCACTGATGATTCTGTTACAGAAGTCATATTTTCTGCAATCTAGATTAAAGTGGTTAACATTAAGTTTAAATCTATTGGTTGCTCTTGTATTATTGAAATTAAAGCTGAAGTAGTCTTTAACAGGAAGGACATTACAATAGATGATTCTATGAGTTAAACTTAGGTCTTGTCAAAGGTGACGGAGTTCTAAGTTTTTTAAGCCTAGGATTTCAAGTCTGGTGGGATAAGGTATTTTGTTGTATTCAGAGAAGTGGAGAACTCTTCTTGTAAAATATTTCTGGACACGTTCAATTGTATTGATGTCAGAAATCTGGTGTGGGTTCCCGACAGGTGAGCTGTATTCTAGAATTGGCCTAGCAAATGTTTTATATGCTCTGGTTAGTAGTGTAGTGTTTTTGGAAAAGAAGCTATGCAAGATTAGGTTTACAACTCTTACAGCCTTTTTTGCTATGTAGTTGCAGTGGGCTTTGGCACTTAGGTCATTTGATATGAAAACTCCAAGGTCTTTAACAGGGTGGGGGTCATCTGTAAGGTAATGTCCATCAAGCATGTACTTAGTGTTTGGGTTCTTTTTTCCAATATGAAGTCCAGTTGTCTTAAAGTTGCCAGAGTTGGGAATCCCTGGTCTAAAAAGATGGCCAAGGAGTGGGTGTGAATTTCGGTACCATGTCCATTTGATTATCCTGCATATTTTCCAGTAGTTTTCCATTCGGCTGTTGGTCCTCAACATGATAAGCTTCTCCCTTGGGTCTTCGGAGTGGCTTCTTTTGTGCACATTTTAAAAATTCAGCCCAAGAATTTCAGATAGTGACACCGTTGCAGTAAAGTCATTTAAAGTTTTTAAAAATCACCGCTCTGCAGTTTCCTTGAGCAGCCTCTGAAGGTATTTTAATTCAAATGTGGGTGTAATTAGTTCACTCCAGATTCATCTTTTATAGCACCTCATTACAGTCCAGGGATGTGCTGTTGCCACATCTTGGCAATCCAGCATGTTTTCAAGACAGTCCCCACCCCCATAGATAAAGAGATTGGGGAGAAAATATCCGTACAAAAAACAGATCCACATCTGAAGAATTCAATTAGCTACTTTATTGCTGATGTCTATTTCACAAGAATCTTCCTGGGCCAGACTAGATAAAGTTCAATGGCATTCAATAAGAGTCTGGCCTTGTTCTCTTATGCCTATGTAACGATTCCAGACTAGTTCCCCACTTGACTCCTCCCCCTGGCTCAGCCAGTCTCTCTCCAACAAATTGGAATTTTGTTAAAATATAGACCAATTGTATAATTGTATAGACCAATTCTTGAATACAGCTCATCTGTCTGGAACCCGCACTGCATATCGGACATTAATACAATTGAATGAGTCCAGAGATATTTCAACGGGACACGGTGGCTCAGTGGCTAGGACACTGAGCTTGTCGATCGAAAGGTTGGCAGTTCAGCGGTTCGAATCCCTAGTGATGCTTAACGGGGTAAGCTCCCATTACTTGGCCCAGCTTCTGCCAACCTAGTAGTTTGAAAGCACGTAAAAAATGCAAGTAGAAAAATAGGGATCACCTTTGGTGGGAGGTTACAGCATTCTGTGCACCTTTGGCGTTTAGTTATGCCGGCCACATGACCATGGAGACGTCTTCAGACAGCGCTGGCTCTTCGGCTTTGAAATGGAGATGAGCACTACCCCCTAGAGTCAGGAACAACTAGCACATATGTGCAAGGGGAACCTTTACCTTAGCGATATTTCATGTGAAGAATCCTCCACTCCTCTGCTTGCAACAGAATACCTTATGCCACCAGACTCGAAATTTTGGGCTTAGACAACTTAGAACTTTGCCGCCTTCGGTCCGACCTAAGCATAGTACATAAAATTATTTGCTACAATATCCTATCTGTCAATGACTACTTCAGCTTCAACCAAAACAATACAAGAGCACACAATAGATACAAACTCATGGTAAACCGATCCAAACTAGACTGCAGAAAATACAACATCAGTAATAGAGTTGTCAACACCTGGAATGCACTACCTGACTCTGTGCTTTCTTCGCCAAATCCCCAAAACTTTAACCTTAGACTGTCTACTGTAGACTTCACCCCATTCCTAAGAGGTCTGTAAGGGGCATGTATAAGTGCACCAACATGCCTATTGTCCCTGTCCTAATGTCCCCTTTTATTTGTATCCATCTCATGTATTCATAATCATGTTTATACTTATATTTGTTATCTAATACATGCTTGATGAAATAAATAAATAAAAATAAGATAAATAAAATATGTTGATTGCAGCAAGACTTCTTTATGCACAAAAATGGAATGATACGTCAATCCCCACAACAGTAGATGGGAAAAGTGATGGAGCTAGCAGAGATGGCAAAATTAACTGTTTAAATCAAAGAAAAGAATATATCCAGTTTCTTTTCTACCCAGAAACATCTAGATTTTGTGGTTAAGACAGACAAAAAAAGATAAATATTGACTTTGGGTTTTACTGATTAGATTGGTATGTTGTTGCAGGAATGACTAATACCTACTAAGTACTGTGTGTAAAAGTAAAAGCTGCAAATTTGTATTTTAATGTGCTGATAAATATCGGAAGCCAATATTTTTTTTTTCTATTCCCCTTTATCGCACAGTTTCTTTTCCCTTTTCTTTCCTTTTCCCATATCCCAATTACCTTTATTTTCATTTGTATTTTTCAGGTAGTCCTCAACTTACAACCATTCATTTAGTGTTATAACAGCCCTGAAAAAAGTGACTGATGACCATTTTTCACACTTATAAAACTGCTGCATCATCTCCACATAATCGAAATGCAGACGCTTGGCAATTGACTCATATTTATGACGGTTGCGGTGTCCTGGGGTTACGTGATCGCCTTCTGCAACCTTCTGAAAAGCAAAGTCCATGGGGAAGCCAGATTCACTTAACAACCATGTTACTAACTTAACAGCTCCAGTGATTAACTTAATAACAGTGGCAAGAAAGGTTGGAACATGGGACAAAACGTACTTAACAACTGCCCTACTTAGCAGAAGCTTTGAGCTCCGTTGTGGTTGTAAGTCGAGAGCAACCTGTATATCATGATAATCTCAATAAAATTTCTACCTAAAATAAGAAAAGGGGTAGAAAACAGGTGGGAGGTTTATGAGATTTATGAGTCCTCGGCTGACTGTCAGGGGCGAGTCATTGGCCCCGATGGAGAGGGTGCGCAACTTGGGCGTCCTCCTGGATGAACAGCTGTCTTTGGAAGATCATTTGACGGCCGTCTCCAGGAGAGCTTTTTACCAGGTTCGCCTGGTTCGCCAGTTGCGCCCCTTTCTAGACCGGGATGCCCTTTGCACGGTTACTCACGCCCTCGTGACGTCTCGTCTGGATTACTGCAATGCTCTCTACATGGGGCTCCCCTTGAAGGGCATCTGGAGGCTTCAGTTAGTTCAGAATGCGGCTGCGCGGGTGATAGAGGGAGCCCCTCGTGGCACCCATGTGACACCTCTCCTGCGCAGACTGCACTGGCTACCTGTGGCTTTCCGGGTGCGCTTCAAGGTGTTGGTAACTATCTTTAAAGCGCTCCATGGCATAGGGCCGGGCTATTTACGGGACCGCCTGCTGCTACCGAATACCTCTCACCGACCCGTGCGCTCTCACAGAGAGGGACTCCTCAGGGTGCCATCGGCTAGGCAGTGCCGTCTGGCGACACCCAGGGGAAGGGCCTTCTCTGTGGGGGCTCCCACCCTCTGGAACGAACTGCCCCCAGGACTTCGTCAATTTCCGGACCTCCGAACTTTCCGCCGCGAGCTTAAAACACATTTATTGGTTTGCGCAGGACTGGACTAGGTTTTTTAAATGTAGATTTTAAATAGGTTTTATTATATATACTGTTTTTAATTATCGGGCTATATTTAATTAGTTTTTTAATGGTTATTTTATTTTGTATTTATATGTATTTTATTTCCCTGTGAACCGCCCTGAGTCCCTAGGGAGATAGGGCGGTATACAAATTTGAATAAATAAATAAATAAATAAATAAATAAATAAATAAATAAATAAATAAATAAATAAATAAATAAATAAATGAAAGCAGGGGATTTTTTTCAATATCATTTCCACCATTTCTTCCATTTTTTTTTTGTTTTACATTTATACCCCGCCCTTCTCCGAAGACTCAGGGCGGCTTACAATGTATAGGGCAATAGTCTCATTCTATTTGTATATATTTACAAAGTCAACTTATTGCCCCCCCAACAATCTGGGTCCTCATTTTACCTACCTTATAAAGGATGGAAGGCTGAGTCAACCTTGGGCCGGGCTCGAACCTGCAGTAATTGCAGGCTTTGTGTTCTTAATAACAGGCCTTACCAGGCAGAGCTAAACCGGAGTATAAGTGGCTCATATGCCTGGGCCTTCTCCCAAATATACGAAAACTGGTAACTGTTTTATTTCTGTCTGGCATCATTTTAGTTGCAATGTGACTACCAATGGAATGTGACTACCAATGGAATGTGACTACCAATGGAAGGAAGATTGCTTTAAAACCTCAACCACTCTGTGATCCGATGTTATCTTAACAACGTAATTAGATAAATGGAGCAGTTGGATAAAGGGTCTTAATACAATCTGGGATTATATTTTTCTTTCAGGTTCACTCCTATCCCCTTAAAAGTAGTATTCAAATCAGTGGTGAAATTCAAATTTTTTTACTACCGGTTCTGTGGGCGTGGCTTGATGGGCGTGGTGTGGCTTGGTGGGCATGGTATGGCTGGGTGGGCATGGCTTGGTGGGCATGGCAGGGGAAGGATACTGCAAAATCCCCATTTCCTCTCCACTCTGGGGCCAACCGGAGGTGGTATTTGCCGGTTCTCTGAACTTTTCAAAATTTCCACTACCGGTTCTCCAGAATCTGTCAGAACCTGCTGGATTTCACCCCAGTTCAAATCCTGCAAATGTTCAACCTTCAGCTAATGATAGAACCTGTCTCACATTTTCTTTCCTTTACAGTTCCTCTGTTTAGCTCTGCTCCGTGTTACTATCCTCATTCTGAACGGCTGATTAAATGTCAGAATCTCAGGGAATCATTGATTAAATTGATTAAATCTCAGAATTGTTAATTAAATGTCAGAATAGATTTGAGAAGATAGGGATCGTACCTCCATCGGTCATCTTCTCCTAGACGTATGCTCAGAGGCACCTGAAGATGAGAAATTGCCTCACTTGGCGTAGTCAGAACCTACACAGTATGCCATCACTTTAGAACATAGAATAACAGCGTTGGGGACTTCCGGGTGGCTCCACCTCTTCGCTGAGCCCTAATTAAAGGGGCTCCGCACTGAACATCGTAAAAGCCAGGAAAAGCCGGCTTTAATCTTTTTCTCTGGATGAAAGAGGAAAGATAAGAGCGCAGGAATGTTGGTAGACCTCCCCAGAGGCTTTGTTTTAATTAAGCAGAGCTTCGAAGGGTCGATGGGTCCCATAAATAATTCTGCCATCTCCGACTTCAGTGCGTGTCTGCAAAAGCAGGAAAAGAAGAAGGTGTCCATCTCTGCTAATTGTCTTATCTTTATGGATCTCTTTAAGCAGACGGAATGAGTGCAAGCGGACGATTATTGGATTGCAAGTATTTTTGATTTCCTGACTTCTACTTTCTAAAAAAGAGAATTTTTTTTTTCCTTTGTTCTAATTGACTCTAAGATGGCGCTTGAACGGGAGTGAAAATGATGAATGGAATTTTAAACAGTCTGTGCAACTAAGAAGATAAGAAATGTTATGTGTGGATTTTAATGAAGTGAACTGAGCTCTCCTATACTTAAAGGGGAGAAGAGAAGTTTCTAGACTTATATTTTGTGAATTTTAAAACTGAAATGGCTACTAAACCACCTAAGACTGAGGGCAGAAGGGGTTCTGAAGCAGCTTTAGAAGATCTGATTAAAGAGCAAGGGAAAGTGTCTGAAGAAAGGTTTAAGGAGATTATGGATAATAATGAGAAAATAAGAGAAGAAATAAAAGAGAATAATAAAAAAATAAGAGAAGATATCTTAATGGCTTTTCAAGGTTTGGCAAAAAGACTGGAGGTGGTGGAGGAGGAGGTGCAAGAAATTGTTCAGTCAAATCAACAAATACAAAATAGAATGGGGGGAATGCAAATCAAATTGGATAAAAATGAAGATCAAGTGGTGGTGATGCAGTATAGAATGATGGAAGGAGCTCTGAGAATTAGAGGTTTGAATGAAGACAAAGGGGAAGATTTAAAAAAAATTTTATCAGAAGCTCTGGCTGAATTTATTGAACTTGATCCACAAGAGGTTGCTTATCAAATTGACAAAATTTATAGAGTTAATTCTTGGATTGCTAGGCAAAAGAAACTTCCTAGAGACATCGTGGTTTATTTTTTGAAAAGAACAGTGAGGAATCAAATTTTGCAAGTTGCTTTTCAGAAAAACTTGAAAATAGGGGAACAGGAGTTGAAGGTTTTGAAAGAGATCCCTCCCAAGATGTTAAGGGATAGAAAAGACTTTACATTTTTTACACAAGAACTTAAGAAATACCAGATTCAATTTAGATGGGAGGTTCCAGTTGGCTTGACAGTGTATTATCAGGAAGAAGATATCGATTGACACAGTGCTTAAGGCCAAAGATTTTCTTTCTACAGTGCTGAAATTTGAAATAGAAATAATAGAGAAAAGAATTCAAGAGACTCAAATGGGTGTGGAAGCTGAGGTGATTCCAGTGATGTTACCATCAGAGGAACAACCACAAGAACAAAGACTGACGAGGGGAGCCCTTAAGCGTAAAGAAAAGGAGCAACAAACTCAAAGTAAAGTTCAGGACTCTGCTACAGAAGCGGTGGGAGGAGCACGTCAAGATACGGAGGACGATCTTCAGTTGATTGCCCAAAGGCTTCAGCAGCCCAGTAATGGCAAATAAAATCTTGACTTGGAATGTCAATGGTTTGAACTCAGCTCAGAAGAGAAGAAAAATATTTCATTATTTGAAACAATTTAAAATGATGTTATTTGCTTACAAGAAACATATTAAATTATCAGATCAAAAGTACCTAATAAACTCAAAGTTAGGTAAACATTTTGTTGCTTCAGCTTTGGAGAAAAACATGGCATAGTGGTTTATTTGAGAAAAGATATACCAGCCAAGTTAATAGAGGCAGATATTCACGGAAGATATATTGCTATTGAACTTACAATAGAAACAAAAGGACTCTCTTGCTTGGTATATATGCACCCAATCAGCAACAAGAAAAATTTTATAGAATGTTATATGATAAGTTGATCTATGGGATTATAAATCGTGTATTATATTGGGAGATTGGAATGGAGTAATAGATACACGAAAGGACAAGAGAACTTCTTCCAAGAAGATACCTGCACATGCAAAGCTGCCTAAATCCTTTTTTGATATGATAGAAGATTTTGAGTTAAGAGATGTATGGAGACTGCGGAATTTGGAGGAAAGAGACTATACTTTTTCTCTGATAGGCATCAATCCTTCTCACGTATTGATTTTATTTTAATTTCTAATGATTTGCTTTTTAGGGTGAAGAAAACTAAGATATTTCCAAGATGTTTGTCTGATCATAGTCCTGTTTGGATGGAATTGCAATATGGAAAAGAGGGTAGAAGAACTTGGAGATTAAATGAAAATTTGTTTAGATATCAGGATAATGTAAATCAATGTAAAAAGCAGATGAAAGAATTTTTTGATTATAATTTGAATAATGAAACATCGATAGAAATGGTTTGGGACTGCAGTAAAGCTTTTATGAGAGGTGTATTAATATATCTTAATAATAGACAGAGAAATAAGCAACAAAGACAGCGAGGTATTTAGAAGAGGAAATTTATAAGAAACAACAATTATTAATACATAACCCACATGATCAAAAACTTAAAGATGCAATAAAGTTACTACAGAATCAATTTAATATGATAATGGCTGATCAGGTGGCAACAAATATACAATATGCCAAACATAATACTTTTGTAACGCAAATAGACCTGGTAGGTGGTTAGCATACACTTTAAGGAAAAGACAAAACAACGTACTATAGAAAAATAGAATACAAAGGTAAAGAGAGATATCAACAGGATAAAATTAAAAAGCTTTTTAGAATATTATACAAATTTATATCTTAAAGATAATATATTGAATAGGGATATTGATAATTATTTGAAGGAATATAAGGTTAAAATTTAACTTTAGAACAAACGGATGAATTGAATCGCCTATAACCTCGGAAGAAATTATTTTGGTAATTAAACAATTAAAATGGGGAAAACTCCTGGTACGGATGGGCTTACAGTTAGTTATTATAGGAATTTACAGGATGAGATGTTAGGTCCACTTAAGGAATTATTTAATCAGATACAACTAGGAGGGGAATTCTCATGGAGAACCTCTTTATTTCATTGATACCAAAAGAGGAACAGGATTGTTCTAAACCTGGGAATTATAGGCCAATCTCACTTTTAAATAATGATTATAAGATTTTGTTAAAATAATAGCTAATAGATTAATGTTGATTCTGCAGCTAAGAATTCATAATGATCAATCTGGATTTATAAAAGGGAGACAGATGAGGAATAATGTTAGGCAGATTGTTAATTTACTGGAGTACTTAGAAAAGAAAAATTTTATTCCAGCAGCATTTATTTTTCTCGATGCAGAGAAAGCTTTTGATCGATTGCATTGGGATTTTTTATTTAAATTAATAGAAAAGATGCAATTTGGAGATGGTTTTTTAAGAATAATTAGGGCAATTTATGGAGAGCAAACAGCACAGATTATAATCAATGGTAGCTTAACAGAACCTTTTAAGATTGCGAAAGGAACAAGACAGGGATGTCCTTTATCACCATTATTGTTTATTTTAACTCTAGAACCATTATTGGATAAAATACGAGAAGTAAAGGAGATAGAGGAATTAGAGTTAGACAGTATGAATATAAGTTAAGAGCTTTTGCAGATGATTTGGTGATTACTTTAACAAACCCTATAAATTCTAGTAAATCTTTGTTGGAAATAATTGATCAATATGGGAATGTCTCAGGGTTTAAGGTAAATCAGAAAAGACAAAAGTGATAATAAAAATATGGCCAGACAACAGAAAGAAAAACTAGAGGAAGTAACAGGATTTGAAATTGTAAAGAAGGTTAAGTATTTAGGGTTTATATTACGTCATCAAATGTGAAATTGTATAAGAATAACTATGAGGTTTTATGGCAAAAGTTCAGAAGGAGTTGATTGTTTGGAAAAATTGCAATTATCTTTGCTGGGGAGAATTGCTGCTATTAAAATGAATGTTTTACCTAGATTTTTATTCCTCTTTCAGATGATACCAATAATTAAGAAAGATAAGAATCTTGAGGAATGGCAGAAGGAATTAACAAATTTATATGGGAAGGTAAAAAGCTAGGGTTAAAATGAAAATAATTCAAGATTCTCGGAAAGGGAGGTTTAAAATGCCTAATTTTAAATTATATTATGAAGCAGCTGCTCTCTGCAATAAGTGATTGGTTTAATTTAACAGAGGACAGAATTTTGAATATAGAAGGTTATGATTTGTTATATGGATGGCATGCATATTTAATTTATGACAAAAAGTGGATAAGGCCTTTAAAAATCATGTGCTAAGAAATGCCCTTCATGTGTTTGGAAAAATACTCTTATAAACTAAATTATAAGGTTCCTATATGGGCAAGTCCTAGACATACAGTAGAAAATATAAACATAGAACAGAATCAGGAAATGATTACATATAAAGATCTTTTGTATACTGAAAGAGGTAATTTGCAGTTAAAATCTCTGCAAGTATTAAGAGAGGAAGGGAAAAATTATACTTGGTTTCAATATGAGCAATTACATGCTAGATGGAAGGGAGATCAGAAAATTGGTATAGAGCAGAACGAGGGAAATTTGGTAAAGCAAATTAGAAATCAGTCTCAGGAGCATATAAAGAGATTGTATAATGTGTTACTTGAAATAGATTCTGAAAGGGACTTGGTAAAGGACTGTATGATAAAGTGGGCACAAAATTTTCAGGAGCCAATATTATTGGAAACGTGGGGAAAAATTTGGGTTAGAAATGTTAAATTCACGCAGGCACAGAATCTGAGGGAAAATTTTTATAAAATGTTTTATAGATGGCATCTAGATCCTAAAAAATTATCGTCCATGTATCCAGAAATGCAAGCAAAATGTTGGAGATGTAATTGTGATGACGCTACATATTTTCACATTTGGTGGACTTGTAAGGACATAAAGGCCTTTTGGATAAAATTTTGGTGGATTTTACAAAATGTTCTGAAAAAGAAGATAAAGTTCCTGCCGCAATTTTTCTTGTTGGGAATTATTACGGATTGTACAGTAATTGAGACTAAATTGATTTTAAATCTAATAACTGCAGCAAGATTACTAATAGGACAATATTGGAAGAAAAAAGAAGTACCAACAATACAAGAATGGATATTGAAAGTTGCCAATTTGGCTGAGATGGCGAAGATATCAGCCTTTTGAAAGACAATACGCAAGAAAGATACTTAAAGGAATGGAAAAATGGATTGACTATATTCAACGAGATATCAGACTAAGAGTTATCAGACTGTTTTGAATGATTATGATGTATTATTTTGATTGCTTTTGGGGAAGTTAGGAATTGATGATTGTAGGGTATAATTAAGTTGGGACGAAAATTTTTAGCATATGTTTGTTTTATTTTAACTATACCTTGTGCTCGTTCCGGGAAGTCGGGGGAGGGGTTGAAGGAGGGGGAGGAGGGGGAAAGGGGAAAAATTTTGTAAAACTTTTTGAATAAAAAAAAAAAAAAAGAATAACAGCGTTGGAAGGGACCTTGGAGGTCTTCTAGTTCAACCCCCTGCTTAAGCAACAGACCTTATACCATTTCAAACAGGTGGTTGTCCAGTCTTGAAAGCCTCCGGCAATGGAGCACCCACAACTTCTGGAGGCAAGTTGTTCCACTGGTTAATTGTTCTCACCATTAAGAAACTTCTTCTTAGTTTCCTAATGGTGTGAGTTAGTTTCCTAATTTTAGCTTCTTCTAAGCCATGGTTTAATAGTTAAAGTGATGGATTAGGGTCCAGGAGACCAATGTTTAAGTCACCATTAAACAAAGTCTTTGGGCCAATCACTAGTTAATCCCCAATAGCATTTTAGAGCAGCGGTCAACAGCTGGTGGTCCATGGACCACTGGTGGTCTGGGAGAAAATTTTGGTGGTCTGCAGAAAAATTATTTGCATTTTTTAATATTGCACTAAATCAGGGGTCCTGAAACTACGGCCCTTGAGCCAGATATGTTTGTGTTGCTGCAGAGAGTTTCCCGCTTTGGGGTCTTTTTGTGTGGGTCGGAGGGGGACAGAAAGTCCGAATTGGGGTCTGCTTCAGCCTTCTGGTGTGGGTCTTTGGGCTAAGGCCACTGGTGGAAAACAGTCAGAGGGCCTTGTTCCAGTGGGACTGCCTCATGGCCTGGAACTGGCTGATCATCTCAGCCCCTGAGCCTCCAGGCGCCCCTACCTGGCCTTGCACTCCCGCAGGTGGTGAGTAGACACCTGCCAGGCACCCCTCAATATGAGTGACATTGAGTTGGCCGCACCCACCCAGTCACATGACCACCTAGCCACGCCCACCCAGCCGGTCATTAGGCAGATCATATTAGTGGTTCGTGGGATTTAAAATTATGAATTTAGTGGTCCCTGAGGTTTATAAGGTTGAGGACCCCTGTTTTAGAGCATTTTATAGACTCATCCAAACATTGTGCCAGAATAAAGCTAATTAGGATAGGTTTACAGGTAGTTCTTGACTTACAATAGTTCATTTAGTTCAATGTTTCAATGGCACTGAAAAAAGTGACTCATGACCATTTTTCACACTTACGACCATGGCAGCATCTCCATGGTCACGGGATCAAAACTCAGACGTTCAAGTGGCATGTATTTATGACAATTGCACTGTCCCGGGGTCATGTGATCACCATTTGTTACCTTCCAACAAGCGAACTCAATGGGGGAAGCCAGATTCACTTAAAAAACCACACGATTCGCTTAACAACCACAGTGATTCGCTGAACAACTGTGGCAAAAAAAAAAGATTGTAAAGAGCGAATTCTGCACAATTAAATAACTGCCTTGCTTAGCAGCAGAAATGTTGGCCTCAATTGTGGTCATAAGTGGTGGACGTATCTCCATATCATTTCAACAATAGTTGAATGGTTAATAATGCTACAGGTTACTAGTGAAGAAATGGTCTCTATCACTCAGATTACCTGCTGTGTCCTTCTCGCCTCCGTCCGAACGATGGCTTAATTAGCCGGCTCTTATCAGCTCTGGCAGCAAAAGAATCAGCATCTGCCAAGAGCCCTCGATAGCTGCCAAGACGGTGGTGAGTCACAACCTTCAGCTCTAGTCAGTCCGTGGATTTGCCTGATACAAAGAGACACACCAGCTCTTGCTGCCTTTTATATCCTGTGGGGTGTGGCTCCATGACTCAGCACTTCCTAGGCCTGCCCCTCCCCTGTTTCTGTCGTTCCCTTCTCTCCTGCCTACGAAACCTGGAATTGAGCCAAGCCTGATTGCTGTCAGCTGGGTTTGCAGGCGTGGCCTGGGGGGGGGAAAGAGTCAGGAGAAGGAGGCCTCATTATCTCTTTCACTTGGCCTGCTTCTGGCTCTTAGAGCTGATCCAGGGAGGCCGGTGCTTCCAAGGTAAGTCCTGACGGCCCTTCTCCCTCACTGTCCAAATCACTTTCTGGCAGCAGGCTTGGCTCCAAGGCACTTTCGGGCATGGGGCCAGGTTCAGGGGTGGGATCCACAACATTACCCTATTTCCAGGGGTGAAATCGATTTATCTTCCTAACCGGCTTGGAAGTCCACATGCTGTCCATGGGTGCGTCACATACACGCACAGACCTGTGCATGCGCAAAACCTTCTGCACATGCGCAGAAGGTAAAAAACACATTACTTCCTGGTTAAAACCAGGAAGTAGTAACACCCGGGCGGCGGGTGTTGCCGGTAGTTCGGCAATTGCTACCGGATCACCGAACCACCGGCCACGATCACTACCAGATTGCGAGATCTGGTCAGAACCGGAGCATTTCACCCCTGCCTATTTCACTTCGAAGGTGGTGGTGGAAAAATATGGGAAAAAGAATTATGCTGTCATGAGCCCCTGAAATTGAGCTATAAATAAAACAAATAAAAAAATGAATTCATAACTAAATTATGCCAGGTTGGAAATCTTTTCCTGATCCAAGAAAAGGGGTGGGGGGGATTCAGATATATTCAGTTCTTATGGCCATGGAAGCCTGCACAAGCTTGTAAAATCTCACTTGTTCTGAAAGAATTTGGAGATTTAATTGGAATGGTTGAGTAGCACCAGGCATGAATACTATTATCATACAGAATATATGCTTGGTTGTTCCATATTTATTATGTGCTGCACTGACTTTGTTCTAGACTATAGCTCCTGTCTACTGCCTTGAGTCCTTGAGTCCTTGTGGTGGTACATAAATTTCCCAATTAAATATATAATACTAAATAATAACTAAATATAATAGTATTTTGCTTCCACTTGTTCACCTGCAATTCAGAGGAAATATCCATATGCTCCCTAAGGCTTCATCGATTAGAAAAATCACTGGAAATTATATGCCAGGAATTATCTGCCCCGGCTGGTTTTACTTTTTTTTAATCTAAAAAAAAAATGAAAAAGGGGAATGCTTATAAAAATTCTCAGACATCCAGGTCATGGTAGTTCCAAAGGTGTTTTTTCAAGAGGCAGCTGGACTTTATGGTTTCTTGTTTGAAGACATTTCACTTCTCATTCAAGAAGCTTCTTGAGTGGTCCAGTTTCCTAGAGGTGGAGCTCTCACCTCACAGTGAGTTTGATGGCCTCCCATCGACCAGTGCGCTCCCATAGGGAGGGTCTCCTCAGGATGCCGTTGGCCAGACAATGTCAGCTGGCGACCCCCAGGGGGAGGGCCTTCTCTGTGGGGGCACCAACCCTCTGGAATGAGCTACCACCGGGTATTCGCCAACTCCCTGATTTCCGGACCTTTCGACGCGAGCTGAAAACATTTCTGTTTCATCGCGCAGGACTGGCCTAATGGTTTTAAATGGGGTTTTTATTGGTTTTTATCGGTTTTAAAGGGTCCAGCAAATCTTGCATTTTTGCTTTTAAATTGGTTTTAACTTTTATATTGATTGTTTTATTTTGGCTGAGTCCTTCAGGAGAAGGGCGGTATAGAAATTTAAATAATAAATAAATAAATAAAATAAATAAGGAAGGGCATCCGGCTGGTAAACACTCAGCTCCATTCAGTTGCCCCGACTGCACCCCAATGTAAGAGACAAAAGACAAAAAAAATTCAAGAAACTTCTTCTTGGATGAGAAGCTTCTTGGATGGCAAGCAAAACGTCTTCAAAGGAAAACCAGAAAGTCCAGTTGCCTCTTGAAAAAAAAGCACCTTTGGGACAACCATGACCTGAGATGACTGAGAATCTCCATAGACATTTATCTACGCGGAGCTGAAGAAGCTTCTTGGATGAGAAGAGCAACGTCAAGAAAGAAAGGAAGGAAGGAAGGAAGGAAGGAAGGAAGGAAGGAAGGAAGGAAGGAAGGAAGGAAGGAAGGAAGGAAGGGAGACCTTTGGGACAACCATGACCTGGATGACTGAGAATCTCTACAGACATCAATAACAGAAGAGAACGGAACCCCAACATCTAACATTTTAGCAATACCACTTAGACTTATATACCGCTTCACAGTGCTTTACAGCCCTCTCTAAGTGGTTTATAGAGTCAGCCTATTGCCGCCAACAATCTGGGTCCTCATTTTACCCACCTCGGAAGGATGGAAGGCTGTGTCAACCTTGAGCCAGTGAGATTTGAACTGCCGAACTGCAGCCAGTAGTCAGCTGAAGTAGCCTGCAGTACTGCACTCTAACCACTGTGTCACCTCGGCTCATTTTCTATGTTTACAGGATTTTGCTTTTGTTATGAAGTAAAAATTGAGAGTTGTTGTATTGGATGCTTTAATGGGCCCATCTCTTTCCGGCATGTGTCACTGGGAACTCTTTAATTTTATGTTCTGCTGAGAACTTGAGAGGAGATTCCTCTTCCTCGACCTTCAGTGGAGCCCAAAATTTCCATTGCTAAGTGAGACAGTTGTTAAGTGAGTTTTGCCCCCTTTTGCCACAGTTGTTAAGTGAATCACTGCAGTTGATTAAGTTAGTCACTCAGTTGTTACCATGGTTCCCTGAAAATAAGACTCTGTCTTATATTTTTTTGAACCCCAAAATAAGCGCTTGGCCTTATTTTCAGGGAGGTCTTATTATTTTGGGGTGTGGGGAGCAAGATGGGGCTCCTCAGGCCATCTTACCTGATTTCCAGCTCTGTGTTAAAATATTTTCAGGGGACGCCTATTTAAGCGCACGAGCTCAAAAGCCCAATTGGGCTTATTATCAGGGAATGTCTTATTTTTGGGAAAACAGAGTAAATTAATCTGGCTTCCCCATTGATTTTGTGTGTCAGAAGGATCCCATGACCCTGGGATAATGCAACCATCCTAAATACGAGTCGGTTGCCAAGCAGCCGAATTTTGATCATGTAACCATGGGAACATTGCAACGGTCATAAATGTGAAAAACAGTCATATGTTATTTTTGTTCCAGTGCCATTAAAATGTCGCTAAACAAACGGCTGTGAGTTGAGAACCACCTGTAGTCTATAAAATTTTCAACCATAAGTTTGATAGGACAGGCTACTTTTCAAATTTCTTTCTTGTCCAAAGGGAAAAACATACATATTCAGACAGAGTTTGGGTT
This sequence comes from Ahaetulla prasina, assembly GCF_028640845.1. NCBI lineage: Eukaryota > Metazoa > Chordata > Lepidosauria > Squamata > Colubridae > Ahaetulla > Ahaetulla prasina. The sequence continues at coordinate 17,763,971 of NC_080539.1, forward strand.
GGATGCTTTTCCAAATTTCCTTTTTGATGGTGGTGCTTCCAACAATTTTTTTTATTCTACGTTTTGTCTTTTTATGATCATGTTTAATTTTACGTCTGTTTGACTTTATTGCACTAAAGCCATCTTGAATGCCGGCTGCAATAGAAAAAAATTTAAGAGATTTAATAGCTACTTTCTTTTGTATCCTCAAAGAAAACTGCAAAAAGGCAGAGAGGTGAAATTTGGTCACCTCATTTGCCACCGCTTACCTGAAAATTCACAACAATTGATACCACCATGAGGCTGTTTGCTGGATAAATTCTGCAATGAAACGTGTGTCCAGGGTAGCATTTTTAAATGCCTCTCTTTCACTTCAGCAGATTCTGAAATTACAATCGCTTGTAATATGCCAGGCTATTTCATTTTTACTTTGGAAGGACAGACACTGAAGCTGAAGCTGAAATAATAATAACAACAACAACAACAGAGTTGGAAGGGACCTTGGAGGCCTTCTAGTCCAACCCCCTGCCCAGGCAGGAAACCCTACACCATCTCACACAAATGGTTATCCAACATTTTCTTTAAAATGTCCAGTGTTGGAGCATTTACAACTTCTGCAGGCAAGTTGTTCCACTGATTAATTGTTCTAACTGTCAGGAAATTTCTCCTTAGTTCTAAGTTGCTTCTTTCCTTGATCAGTTTCCACCCATTGCTTCTTGTTCTACCCTCAAGTGCTTTGGAGAACAGCCCGACTCCCTCTTCTTTGTGGCAACCCCTGAGATATTGGAACACTGCTATCATGTCTCCCCTAGTCCTTCTTTTCATTAAACTAGACATACCCAGTTCCTGCATCCATTCTTCGTTTGTTTTAGCCTCCAGTCTCCTAATCATCTTCGTTGCTCTTCTCTGCACTCTTTCTAGTAAAGGTAAAGGTTCCCCTCGCATGTATGTGCTAGTCATTGCCGACTCTAGGGGGCGGTGCTCATCTCCGTTTAAAAGCCGAAGAGCCAGCGCTGTCCAAAGACGTCTCCATGGTCATGGGGCCGGCATGACTAAACACCAAAGGCGCACGGAACGCTGTAACAGTACTCTTTTTAGAGTCTCAGTATCTTTTTTTTTCCCTTGGGCCAAATACTTGGGCCATCTAATGAGAAGAGAGAGGACTCAGTGCAAAAGACCCCGACTGTTCTGTTTCCCTTCCCCCAATACTCCCAGCAAAGAGTCCGTCAGAGGCCTTCCTTTTTTTTTTCCTTTTATTTACATAGATACATGTCCTGGCCACGTCTACCCACGGGCCTGCCAAGTTTCTGGAGATAACGAGGAAATTATAGATAAGGCCAGAATTACTCACGAATACATTCTTCCCTCCATGAAACAGTTAGCTCGCGCCAAATTCATTGCTTTGTCCGAGACAAAAAACCAGGAAGTCCCGCCTCCTATTTATAGTCTCTGCAGATGTCACTGCATGACAATTATGACTTGGCTTTGTCCCAACTCTTCCGCTGCTGCGCACGCCGATCAAGCCTTCGTAATCTTGCGTCCCTCCAAAACTGTTCTTGGGCGTTGCCAAATCAGAAGAAGGCCGGGAGAATCAGGCCTTGCCGGCCCTCCCTTTGAGTGGGTGCCAGGGAGGAGAGGGCTCAAGAGAAGCAGGGCTTGCCAGGTCTTCTCCTCATTTTCTGAATCATCCGAGTCCAGGAGTCTGGGTCCAGGAACCTGGGTCACAACACTATCCTCACCGCAGGGCCCTTCCCCGGGCTGACGATCGGGATGCGGTCGGGCTGGGTTCTGCTCATGGAAGGCCTGCACCAGGTCAGGGGCATGAACGCCGGAGGCATCTACCCAGGAGAAATCAGTCCCGTATCCCTTCCACGCGATCAAATATTGGAAACGACCTTTAGCCAGCGAGAGTCTCGTACGCTGTGGACTTCAGATTCCTCCGACCCGTCCTCGGCGACAGTGACGGGTGCTGTTGGGCACCGAAGGGGACTCGGTGTGGCCTCAGGAACCAGAAGGGACCGTGAAAACGGGTGGATCCGCATGGATCGTGGCAGGGTCAGTCGGTAGGCTACCGGGTTGATGACTGCCTCGACAGGGAACGGGCCGATGAATCGGTGGTCCAACTTCTTTACCGGCGGTCGGACGGGAGGTGTTTGGTGGAGAGCCACACCGGTCTCCAACTGCCAGCGGGGCGTTGCCCGTCGGGAGCGGTCAGCGGACCGTTGTAGTCCTCCTTTGCCCGATTCAGCTGCTGGCGTACCAACTGTTGGACCGCATGCAATTCCGTCAGGAAGGTCTGCGTTCGGGAACAGGAGAGTCCGGTGGTGCCAGAGGAAGAGCAGCGGATGGTACCCACATTGGCAAAGAACGGGGTCATCTGAGTAGAGGTGTGCTGAGAGTTGTTAAAAGCAAACTCCGCCAGAGACAGGTAGTCGGCCCAGTTGTCCTGTTGCTGGTTGATGAAGCAACGGAGATACTGTTCCAGTATACCGATGACCTTCTCTGTACCCCCGTCGGTCTCCGGATGGTGCGATGACGACAGACATACCTGCACCTCCAACGCGCCATCAGGCTCTTCCAGAAGCGGGCTGTGAACTGAACTCAGCGGTCCGAAACCACCCTGTCCGGTAGACCATGGAGGCGGAAGATGTGCTGCAGAAAGAGGCGGGCGTTTTGCGGCTGTGGGCAGTCCGCGGCATGGGATGAAGTGTGCCATCTTGGTGAGCATGTCCACCACCACCAGCACCGTGGTGAACCCAGAGGACGGCGGCAGGTCTGTCAGGAAATCCATAGAGATCGCCCCAGGGTCTGTCGGGTGTCGGCAAGGGCTGGAGGAGCCGGGAGGGGCCCCGTGGCGGTCTTGGCTTGCCGGCACGGTACGCAGGATGTCACGTAGGCATGTATATCATGCCGCACTGGGCCACCAAAAGGTCCGTGTCACCAGGTGGAGGGTCTTGAAGAACCCAAAATGTCCTGCTGCAGGGTTGTCGTGGCACTGGGTCATGACGAGGGCTCGGAGTGGTCCTGTGGGCACATATAATCGCCCCGAAACTTGAGTAAGTCCTCCTCCAAGGTCCAAGGAGACGTGGGGCCCACCTCCGCTCTCCTTTGCTGCGACCAGGCGTCCTGGCGCTGCGCCTCGCACCTGGGCCCGCAAGTCCACTGGCTCCGTGCTGCGGCCAAGGCTTCTGCCGCAGCACTGTCCGTGGAGGAAGGGGTCCTTGGTGCAGAGGTACTCTGGCTTGGGACAGGGCATCCGCCCTCCGGTTGTGACCGCTGGGAATGTAGGTCACGCGGAAGTTGAACCGGCAAAACAACGACCACCGGATCTGCCGCTGGTTTAACTTCCGAGCTGTGGTGAGGTGCTCGAGATTCCGATGGTCGTTCGGACCTCCACCTGATGTCGGGCCCTCCAGATGGTGTCGCCAAGCCTCGAATGCAGCCTTGATAGCCAGCAACTCTTTTCCCAGATAGTGTAGTTGCGCTCGGAAGGTTGAGTTTCCGGGAGTAGTAAGCGAGGAAAAGTGTGCCGCCATTCGCCGGAGCCTGTAGCAGCACCGCTCCCAGAGCCACATTGACGCGTCCGTTTCCACCACAAAAGGCCGGAGCGGGTCGGGATGCCTCAGGACGGGTTCCGTGGCGAAGGCTTTCTTGAGGGCTGTGAATGCTTCTTGCTGCGGGGACCCCACCGAATGCAACCTTCTTCCTGAGGAGCTGGGTAAGTGGAGCTGTCAGTGTGGCGAAGCCGGGATGAAGGTCCGGTAGTAGTTGGCGAAGCCCAGTAGGCGCTGAACATCCTTCACCCGACGAGGGCTTCCCAGCTACACAAAGCTTCTACTTTACATGGGTCCATGGCTATGCCCTCGGGCGAGATGATATGCCGAGGAATTCTATGGAAGTCCGGAAGAAGACGCATTTCTCCAGCCGCATTGAGTTGTTGCTCCATAGCGTTGCAGAACCAGACTGGCGTGTCGAAGGTGGCTTTCCTGGACCGAGTAAATCAGGATGTCGTCGAGGTAGATAACCACGAACCGATCCAACATGTCTCGGAACACGTCGTTCATGAAGTGCTGAAAACGGCGGAGCATTGGTCAACCCAAATGGCATGACAGTGTATTCGTAGTGTCCGTATCGGGTGCGAATGCCGTCTTCCATTCGCCTCCTTCTCGTATCCGCACCAGGTTGTAGGCCCCGGAGATCGAGCTTGGTGAAGATCGTGGCCTCCCGCAACCTTTCCAGTAGCTCCGGGATGAGCGGCAGGGGTAGCGATTCCGCACCGTAATGGCGTTTAGCGGCGGTAATCACAGCATAGGCGCAAGTCCCTGTCTTCTTCTTCACAAAGAGGACCGGGGCCGAGAGGGACTTTGAAGGCGGATGAACCCTCGGGCCAGGTTTTTGTCCAGGAAGTCCCTGAGGCGGCCAACTCGGGCTCCGACATGGAATACAGGCGTCCCACAGGCAGTGGTGCGTTGGGCAGAAGGTCCACGGGCAATCGTAGGGCCGATGCGGGGTAGTCGGTCCGCCTCCTTCTCGCTGAACACGTCGGCGAAGTCCGTCAGCTCAGGAGGCAAGGTGATGGCAGCGGTGGGGCGTTCTGGCGGCACAGGTGTGGCGGATGTGATCGACGCACTGCAGACTCGGGAAAGAGATGGCGTTCGCGACCAGGCCACCTGAGGATCGTGGGTCCGGCCAGGCCAACCCAAGGACCAAGGGAAAATGAAGGTCCGCCGTGACATAAAACTGGATCGCCTCCTCATGGTCCCCAATAGCCAGGCGCAAAGGCTGGGTGGCGAATTTAATGGGGCCGGACACCAGTTCTCGTCCATCAATTGTCTCTACCCGCATCGGAGGGTCCACCGGAACCACGGGGACCGCAAACTGGGTCACAAAGGCCTGGTCCATAAAGTTTGTTGTGGCCCCTGAGTCCACCAGCGCATGCGCCTGGAGCCCGTCCGACTGGTTCCCCAACCATATCCGTGTGTCCAGAATCAGATGCCGAGGGGGCCCAGAGTCTACTTCCGCAACGTCCAGTGGGGGCTTAATGCGTGCCCGACCTAGGGTTTCCCGAGGTCGGGCCTGCTCCGCTTCCGATTGGTCACGCTGTGATTCGGGGACGGCGTCGTGCCCGCCGCTTTCTGGGGCAAGAAGCGGCGAAGTGGCCGGGCTCCCCACAGTACAGGCACAATCCCCCTTGGCGCCTCCGGTTCCGCTCCTGGGCTGTTAGGCGAGGTCTGGCCGCTCCCAACTCCATGGGCTCTTCCGCAGCGGTTACAAAACGTGGGGCGACCCTGGGTGCTGGTGGTGCAGGAAGTGGGGGTGCAGATGTCGACGGAGGGTCCCGGGGGGTGCGACGGGACGGTCGCCGTTGCAGACGGGCATCGAGGCGGAGACAAAGGGGCACCAAGTTGTCGAGGGTCCGCGGCGCCTCCACGCGGGCCAGCTCGTCTTGCAATTCCTCTGAGAGTCCCTCCTGGAACGCGTCCACCAGCGCTGCATCATTCCAGTCAGAGTCCTGGCACAAAAGACGAAATTCGGCGATGTACTCCTGCAGGGGGCGTTTCCCTTGACGGAGTTCCTTAAGGCGCCTGGTTGCCGTCAGCATTCGAACGGGGTCCTCATACATGGTGCGTAGGTGCTGCCAAAAACGCTGTTGGTCCGCCAGCAGGGGGCTGTCCTGGAGCAAGAGGGGCGTGGCCCATCGAGCAGCCGAGCCGGAAAGAAGGTTAATCACGAAGGCCACCTTAGCCCGGTCGTCTGGGAAATCCTCTGGCCTCATAGCCATGTAGAGCTGGCACTGTCCCAAGAAGGTCGGGAACATCTCAGGCTGCCCAGAAAACTTATCCGGCACGGTTATCGGGCACTGCGGCGAGGAGGAGGTGGGAGGATGGGGGGCTGCAGGCACATTCCTGGCAGCAAGTTGGCCTGCCAAGTGAGCCACTTGCTGCTGGAGCTGTTGATTAGCCGCTTGTAGCTGCTCTAACTGCTGCTGTACCTGCTGCTGGTCCATCTTTGGTGGAAGATGTTTTAGTCAGGTCTCGGACAAAATGTTCTGTTTCCCTTCCCCCAATACTCCCAGCAAAGAGTCCGTCAGAGGCCTTCCTTTTTTTTTTCCTTTTATTTACATAGATACATGTCCTGGCCACGTCTACCCACGGGCCTGCCAAGTTTCTGGAGATAACGAGGAAATTATAGATAAGGCCAGAATTACTCACGAATACATTCTTCCCTCCATGAAACAGTTAGCTCGCGCCAAATTCATTGCTTTGTCCGAGACAAAAAACCAGGAAGTCCCGCCTCCTATTTATAGTCTCTGCAGATGTCACTGCATGACAATTATGACTTGGCTTTGTCCCAACTCTTCCGCTGCTGCGCACGGCGATCAAGCCTTCGTAATCTTGCGTCCCTCCAAAACTGTTCTTGGGGCGTTGCCAAATCAGAAGAAGGCCCGGGAGAATCAGGCCTTGCCGGCCCCTCCCTTTGAGTGGGTGCCAGGGAGGGAGAGGGCTCAAGAGAAGCAGGGCTTGCCAGGTCTTCTCCCTCATTTTCTGAATCATCCGAGTCCAGGAGTCTGGGTCCAGGAACCTGGGTCACAACACCGACCAGCCGTGGGTTTCACATATTCTTACCACTGGTTCGCCCTGCGTGCACATGCTCGCTTCGCGCATGCATTCAGCGCATGCAGTTTGCTCTCTCACGCACCTTTTGTGCATGCGCCCGGTCTCAAAAACATGGCTTAATAGGACTGCATTACACTGGGGCAGGTGGGCAGTCGGGCAAGCCCACCTGATCTGCAGTCGCTGCTACCGGTTCACCCAAACTGGTCCAAACCAGCTGAATACCACCTCTGACCCTGACCTTGGAAAAGATGGAAGGCTGGAGAAGGAGATAGCAAAGGATGAGATGGTTAGACAATGTCATCGATGGCAATTTGGGTAAAATCTGGGAGATAAAGTGTCACGGTTCCGACTGATGAATCCAACCAATTCAGCAACTCTTGAGACTTTCAACGTTTTCAAAGAACTGCTTTATTGAGTACATCGTTTCAGCATAGTTGAAAAATGAAACCAGCTCTGACTAATTCCCACGCTTTCAGTATAATTTTATTTATTTATTTATTTATTTATTTTTCAAATTTATATACCGCCCTATCTCCCTAAGGACTCAGGGCGGTTCACAGGCAGTTAAAATAGATATAAATACAAATTAAAAAACAACAATTAAAAAACTTATTCTATTGCCCAAATTTAAAATAGTATAAATAATAAAAACCCCTTAAAACCCATAACTTTAAAATCTAATCCAGTCCCGCGCAGATAAATAAGTGTGTTTTAAGCTCGCGATGAAAGGTTCGGAGGTCCGGAAGTTGACGAAGTCCTGGAGGGAGTTCGTTCCAGAGGGTGGGAGCCCCCACAGAGAAGGCCCTTCCCCTGGGTGTCGCCAGACGGCACTGCCTAGCTGACGGCACCCTGAGGAGTCCCTCTCTGTGAGAGCGCACGGGTCGGTGAGAGGTATTTGGTAGCAGTAGGCGGTAGGCAGTAGGCGGTCCCGTAAATAGCCCGGCCCTATGCCATGGAGCGCTTTAAAGATTGTCACCAACACCTAATTATAGAATAGATATCTCCCTCTTTCTTTGTCACAGATCACACTGTCCAATTAGGTGTTCTGGCGACTCCTTGGCAACTTTTTCCAGTCTCTGGCCAGCACCTGTTGGGATGGCTTTGGTTCCCAATGGATAGTAGGTTATTGATGTTTACAGAGCTCCCTCCTCTCCCCAAAGTGTGTCAAGCTGAGAAACAGAGAAGTTGACACAAAGTTTTGATCACCACCCTATAAAAAGGTTGTCGAGACTCTAGAAAGAGTGCAGAGAAGAGCAACAAAGGTGGTTAGGAGACTGGAGGCTAAAACATATGAAGAATGGTTGCAGGAACTGGGTATGCGAGATAACAATGCTGGATTTCGTATCACAGATCACTAGTCGAACACTTTCCAAGCGTTGTTTGTTTATTACTATTACTATTACTATTACTACTATTACTATTACTATTACTATTATTGTATGGCACTGTCACAGTAGCCAGGAAACCAAAAATGCTTGTGCAGAGCAGTAGTTTGGCTTGCCAAGGTACCAGCCCTGTTGTAGGACACGCTTGTGCACTTCTCAAGGTGTGCCACAGGAGGACGATTTGGCTTTGCACCAAAGAGAAAGACAGGCTGTTCCTGCAGTGTCACCCAAGTCCCCCTCCCTTTTCCCAGAGCTGCCTTGCAAATTGGTGCCACAATCGGGAAAGTTCAGAGCCATCAGGAATCTGACTGCCTGCACAGAGCACCAGCTCGTCTCCCCACCTTGCATAGAACATGCATTCAAACCATTAGGTGGACAGAAGCTAAGGCAAGTGATGGGAACTCACCCTGCCCCACAGTACCTAGGCTCAAACCTTCAGAGCTGAGAATGTTTTTTCTATCAGGGCAACCTGATCTACCCAAATATGGGACGGAGCATACAGCTTCCCTTTCGCCTTTCAGACCCAATCCAGGAGCCTTCGCAGGCAGTCGCTTTCACGTCAAATTATTTTGTGTTAAACTTATATTTACTAACAAAGAAATAAAAGAGCCCAGGTTTGAATCCCAAAAGGGTATGGCTAGCTGATGAGAGTTAAATAGCTTGAAATAGATCTATACTAGTCTCCTTTTATTTCTTTGTCGATAAATATTAATTTAATCCAGAGCTGAGACCATCTCCAGCATCATTAAGCCACTGAGCCATTACGACTCTTACTGTAGTATATAATACTTTTCCACATTATTCTTTCCAGATCTGGAACCTTTAGCATTTGAGGTTGGTCTCTTCTGTACCAACTCTTCTTCTGCTTCTAATGTGCATAAAATAAAAGATTTTGGAATCAGTTCTGCCATTCCAGTTTCATATGTTCACAGCGAGTGGGAATCAGAAGGTTACACCTCTGGCAAACGATGGGATGTGGCTTTCAAGCCAAACACTTGTAACTGTCCAAGAAGAGTGGGAAAGTCAGTTGTGATATTTTTTTCCCTGCATGGGCAAGTTTTCATAAAGGAGAATACCGACTAAGGCTTTTCTGAAATGGCTTACGGATGGAAGGGAAGCAGAGAGGCGGTGAGCAGAGAAGGCCTCATTTGCACATAAAGCTCATGCTGTCAGACAGAGTTATGAATGAGGTTATAGAATAGGAATGTAAATATCAACTGCAATACTCTAAGGCAGGGGTGCATAGCCTGAAGCTCTTGAAGGAGTTGGAGCTTGTAAGCTTTGAATGTGGCCTCAGATCCACTCTAAAAATTTGCCAGCCATTTGCAATTTTTATGGTGGCAGAAGGGAGGAATGTTTTAACTTCAGGTGTTTTGGAGAATAGTTTGACTTCCTCTTCTTTGTAGCAACCCTTTAGATATTGGGACACTGCTATCATGTCACCCCTGGTCCTTCTTTTCATGTCTAGTTTAATGAAAAGTATTACTAAGGATGATATGATAGCAGTGTTCCAATATCTCAGGGGCTGCTACAAAGAAGGGGGAGTCAAGTTATTTTCCAAAGCACCTGAAGACAGGACAAGAAGCAATGGATGGAAACTAATCGAGGAGAGAAGCCATCTAGAACTAAGGAGAAATTTCCCAACAGTGAGAACAATTAATCAGTGGAACAACTTGCCTCCAGAAGTTGTAAATGCTCCAACGCTGCAGATTTTTAAAGAAGAGATTGGACAACCATTTGCCTGAAATGGTATAGGATGGTGATGGCTAGCCTTTTTGCCATCACGTGCCAGGAGGGGGGCAATGGGGTTGTGCGTGCACATTCCCACATCCATAATTCTATGCACCCTGCCCCCGTGTATGTTCACATTATCCGTCCCTGCTCCTATGAATGAATGAATGAATGAATGGATGGATATTTTTTATTATAAGGTTGCCTTCTGTTACCACATGCCTCCCACCGGCCAGTACGCTCCCATAGAGAGGGTCTTCTCAGGGTGCCGTCAGCCAAACAGTGTAGGCTGGCGACCCCCAGGGGGAGACCCTTCTGGGTGGGGGCACCTACCCTCTGGAATGAGCTTCCCCCAGGACTTCAACAACTTCCTGACCTCCGGACCTTTCGCCGTGAGCTGAAGACATATCTATTCTTCCGAGCAGGACTGGCTTAAATAGGGTTTTTAGACATGGATTTTATTGGGGTTTATTTTATATTTTGTATTGTATTTTAAATTTAGGCCATATTGAATAAGTTTTTTAAACAGTGTTTTTATTGTAAAATATTGTATTATTTTATCTGCCTGTTCACCGCCCTGAGTCCTTCGGGAGAAGGGCGGTATAAAAATTAAATTATTATTATTATTATTATAACAGAATCTTAAAGGTTTCCTTCTTTAACAACTGAATGACTGTAAAAAATATAAATCCTTTTCTTTTTCTTCTTCCTCTTCTGATTTGTTTTTCCTTTCTCTCTCTCTCTCTCTCTCTCTCTCTCTCTCTCTCTCTCTCTCTCTCTTTTAGGTAGGTGACATGACTAGAAGTTAGGTAGGATAGAAAGAAAATGTTTCTTAGTAAAGGGTGACATGATTAAAAGTTAGAATAAGTGATAGAAATAAGAGAAGGGGAAATGTTAGTGTATACACTTTTATATAATAAAATAAAAGTAATAATGAGAGAAAATATAGAATAATTGAATATTGACAGATTGCAATTTAACATAATTGTGTGTCACTATTAGAAATATGTAAGTTGATAGAATGTAACAGCTACGATTAATTTTATTAGTTTTATTTGTATTAGAATGTATGACACCCCGGTGCCACACTGTTAACGCATTGATTTGATATATTTGTAAAAAAAATATTAAAAACTTGTAAAAAATATAAATCCTTTTCTTTTCTTCTTCCTCTTCTGATTTGTTTTTCCTTTCTCTCTCTCTCTCTCTCTCTCTCTCTCTCTCTCTCTCTCTCTCTCTCTCTCTCTCTCTCTCTCTTTAGGTAGGTGACATGACTAGAAGTTAGGTAGGATAGAAAGAAAATGTTTCTTAGTAAAGGGTGACATGATTAAAAGTTAGAATACGTGATAGAAATAAGAGAAGGGGAAATGTTAGTGTATACACTTTTATATAATAAAATAAAAGTAATAATGAGAGAAAATATGGAATAATTGAATACTGACAGATTGCAATTTAACATAATTGTGTGTCACTATTAGAAATATGTAAGTTGATAGAATGTAACAGCTATGATTAATTTTATTAGTTTTATTTGTATTAGAATGTATGACACCCCGGTGCCACACTGTTAACGCATTGATTTGATATATTTGTAAAAAAAATATTAAAAACTTGTAAAAAATATAAATCCTTCCATTTTCTACCAGTCAATTAGAACTTAAGAAGCTTTTTGAAGGAGAAGTGAAACATTTTTAAAGAAATTTAAAACTTGCCTGCAGAAGTTGTGAATGCTCCAACACTGGAAATTTTTAAGAAAATGTTGGATAACCATCTGTCTGAGATGGTGTAGGGTTTCCTGCCTGGGCAGGGGGTTGGACTAGAAGGCCTCCAAGGTCCCTTCCAACTCTGTTGTTGTATTATATTATATTATATTATATTATATTATATTATATTATATTATATTATATTATATTATTATATTATATTATATTATATTATATTATATTATATTATATTATATTATATTATATTATATTATATTATATTATATTATATTATATTATATTATATTATTATATTACATTACATTATATTATATTAAATAGGGGGAAAAACCACCAAGAAAGTCCGGTTCCCTTTAGGAGAAAGACCTTTGGGATGATTGAGAATCTCCATAAACATTCTCTTCTCTTCATTTATCTTCATGAAATCTCGAGAAGGTCAAGTTGAAGACCCTTTCTCAATTTACATTTCTGCTTTGGACTCCAATTACTTTTATCTAATTCTTGTCTTAGTCGTGGCTCTTTGTCCTATTCCTTAAGGTTATTCCTACAGCCCATTACGCTGCCTTATTTCTCCTCTTGTTCCCCCATAAGGCATTTTTCTTCTGGTTTTTCCACCAAAGTAAAAAAAAATAAAACAAACCTGCAGCTCTTCAGACATTGTCAGGTTAAAGTTCACGTCATGGAATTATTGAGATGTTGAAGTATAGCAACCTCGATGTTGGGGATCAGAAGTCCATTCGCTCTGTTGTATAACTTGCAAAATGCCTGCCCTGGCTTGGTTCTACTCGCTGAACTCTGCTAACTACTTTCTTGCTTTGATGTTAGCGTGGGCCAGAGAAATCCTACGTTTTTCTCCGGTCCAAGTTTCATTCAACCTGACAGAAGAAAAATCACTTTAGAATTTCTTTCGAAGGGCAGAAGGCTTTCATTTTTAATGGTGGAGGGCTTACCTCTTAAAATGATGGTCGAGGTAGAATACGTGCATGAGAGTGTTGGGCTATCCTTCTACAATCCTTTCATCTGTGATTTGGAGCTCCTGGGTGTCAACCCTGAAGCCATTTTGGAGCATCTTCAGGGCTGCCACAGCAGGGCTGGTTGGAGCTGTGGGAACGGGAGTGGGGAATAGAGATAACTGGGGACTTGTAGCCAAAATTAGGGGCCGGAATAGTTCAGGCTGTAAGGAGCCTGTTATTAGAACACAATAGCCTGCAATTACTGCAGGTTCAAGCCCGGCCCAAGGTTGACTCAGCCTTCCATCCTTTATAAGGTAGGTAAAATGAGGACCCAGATTGTTGGGGGGGCAATAAGTTGACTTTGTAAATATACAAATAGAATGAGACTATTGCCTTATACACTGTAAGCCGCCCTGAGTCTTCGGAGAAGGGCGGGATATAAATGTAAAAAAAATAAAAATAAAATCAAATTCTTTCTCCTGGGAACCAAGGATGTTCTTACCAGGTACTGGGAAGGCATGGACTGAAACTGACTGAACTTTGGACTGTGACCCGATTGGACCATGTGAGGGACATGTAGAAGGAGGGGGGAGAAAACTTTTTTAATTTGGGTGGGAAAACCACAGGACTTGTAGAGCCGGGTTTTCACCAGATGTGCCAATATGACATGCCTAATAAATCTGTACTTGGAGGAACACTCGGGCCTCCGAGTTTTGATTGTGTTGGGTCTGTTACTTGAAACCCTGACACTTGGCTTCTCATTGGTCAATTAAATCCCAAAAGAAGACGTCATGAATGAAATTCCATGGAGGTTATTCGTCTTCCCTAAATTCGGCAGTGGGAAGCAACCAAAGAGACAGCAAAGTAGTAAAAAAACCATGAGAGGTCCTTGATGTTCTCTGAGCTTGGCTGTTTTCTTGCAGATGTTTCATTACATTTCAGATGTTTCATTATTATTTATTTATTTATTTATTATTTAAATTTTTATACCGCCCTTCTCCCGAAGGACTCAGGGCGGTTCACAGCCAAATAAAAATACACAATAATACAATATAAATACAATTAAAATACAATTAAAAAACTTATTAAATTGGCCAAGATTAAAAATTTAAGATAAAAAACCCATTTAAAAACCCATAAATTTAAAAACTAACCCAGTCCAGCGCAGATGAATAAGTGAGTTTTAAGCTCGCGACGAAAGGTTCGGAGGTCCGGAAGTTGACGAAGTCCTGGGGGGAGTTTGTTCCAGAGGGCGGGAGCCCCCACAGAGAAGGCCTTTCCCCTGGGCGTCGCCAGACGACACTGTCGCGCCGATGGCACCCTGAGGAGTCCCTCTCTGTGAGAGCGCACGGGTCGGTGAGAGGTATTCGGTAGCAGCAGGGTCTCCTGCTTTAGCAGGGGGTTGGATTAAATGACCTACAAGGTCCCTTCCAACTCTGATAATTCTATTCTATTCTATTCTATTCTATTCTATTCTATTCTATTCTATTCTATTCTATTCCATTCCATTCCATTCCTATTCCTATTCCTATTCCTATTCCTATTCCATTCCATTCTACCCAAAGTATAATATCATCAGGGCTGATGATGTTACCTAATTTGGATAATGAAATGTCTGTAAGAAACAACTCAGCTCAGAGAGCACCAAGGACCTCATTTCAACCATGAGTTACAAATATTCTCCTTTACTGATAATGAAAACCAGTGTCATCAAAAAAATACCAACGTGAGCAGTTAGCTTCCTTCACCATCTCCAGCATAAGCTCAAAAGATCCATCAAGTGCAGGCTAAAAGGAAACCTCTAGGACTCCAAGAGTAAAGAACAAAAACAGAATATTCGGCCTTGCCAAGGAAGTTTTTGTGTTTTTTGGGGGGAGAAACTGCAAAAGACACTTTATTACTTTGTTTTTCATTGTTCTCCCATCAGTAGCCCTTGGCATACGTTCTCATTTAAATCATGAAATTCTGTGACATCTGACATGATAAATGTGATTAATTTACATCGTATTAGCATTCATGGAGATATCAGTGGCTGTGCGATGGCTGCCTTCTCTTTTTAAATACCAGTTGCTAGGGAGCCATAGTGGAAGGGACTTCAGGGTTTGGTTCTGATTGGCTACTGTGTGACACAGAATACGTCTTAGCTAAATCAGTTTTCAGCTTGATTCAGAAAGGCTCTTCTTGCAATCTGAAGCCCCTTCACGATTCTAAGATAGGGGTGTCAAACTCAATTTCATTGTGGGCCACATCAGGGATGTGTTTGACCTCGGGGTGGAGGGGAGGTTGGATGGGCATGGGCCGGGTAGGCGTGGCCAGTTTGACGTCACTCACATTAGCAGGGTGTTTGTGGAGGCCCGAGCTCTCTGCGAGAGGAAATGGAGCTCAGGAGTGTCGTGCGTGGCCCACCCAAACTCCATTTTTGCTGGCAGAGGCACCACAGGCCAATCCTTCGCTGTTTTTCAGGGTGGCCCCGTGGGTCAGATCTAAGTACCCCACAGCCCAGATCTAAGACTATGGGGTGAAGAGAGTTGCATTCATTGACTTGTAAATCATATGAGTGTGTTGTGACCCAGGCCCAAGTAGGTAGTAGGAAACTCAGTCAGTGAAAAAACAAATATATTCGAACAGCTGAGAATTACTTCATTCTCAGCATAGTTCAACTAAATTAAAGCAAATTCCTCCCAACACAAATTCCTCAGTCCTATCACCAATCTTGGTCCAATTAGGCAAACCGCCAAAGGCCTTTCTTGGCAAACGTTCAGAAGACACCGATACAAAAATAAATGCAAGAAGACAAAGCTACCAACATTGTTTTCCGGCAAAGCCCAAATGCCATTGCTGGTCTGTTTTAAGCCTTATGGGAGGGTCCAATTACCTCTCGAGTCGTCCTCTTTGCTTGAGCTGCTCTTGCTTTCTGGCAGCTCTCCTCATGTTCCTCTGCCTCACTACTATCAGTCTCTGGAGGCTCTGGAGTCTGCACCTCACTCCCCGATAGCCCTGGCCCCATCTCAGCCTCCGATGCAGAGCCCTCATCTGGGCCTTCCCCAGCATGCGGGACTGGCCCACGCTCTTCCTCAGCCTCATTGCTGTCCGACTCCATTGCCAGCTCCACAGGCTTCTGGTGGACCACAACAGAGTGTACAAAAACACTCTTTCAGACTAGACCCATCTGGCTGAAGGATGAGAAAACATTTGTCTTCCTTCATCTCTCACTAGTTATTTATAACCAAAATTCCACAGTTGGTAAAGGTATCAGAGGTCATCTAATGCATCCCTTTAGTTTTAAGGCCATTAGCAACTTCAGAGAGTTGACAATCCAGTCTTCTTTGACTATGCTTTATTTCGACCATGGCACATGGGGGAATTCACTGGAGAAAGCAATTGTTTATTTTTATTTATTTATTTGTCAAGCATGTATAAGATAACAGATATAAGTATAAACATGATTATGAATACAGGAAATGGATAAAAATAGATGGGGACAGTAGGACAGAGATGGTAGGCACATTGATGTCTTATGCACATCCCTTACAGACCTCTTAGGAATGGGGTGAGGTCAACAGTAGGCAGTCTTAGGTTAAAGTTTTGGGGGTTTGTAACCACAGAGTCAGATAATGCATTCCAGGCATTGGCCATTCTGTTGCTGAAGTCGTATTTTCTGCAATCTAATTTGGAACAGTTTACCTTAAGTTTATATCTATTGTGTTCTCGGGTATTATTGCAGTTGAAGCTGAAGTAGTCATTGACAGGTAGGACGTTGTAGCAGATAATTTTGTGTGCTATGCTTAGGTCAGTCCTAAGGTGGCGTACTTCTAAATTGTCTAATCCCAAAATTTCAAGTCTGGTGGCATAAGGTATTCTGTTGCGAGCAGAGGAGTGGAGGACTCTTCTTTTGAACTATCTCTGGACTTGCTCAGTTGTATTAATGTCTGATATACAGTGCAGGTTCCAGGCAGATGAGCTGTATTCAAGAATTGGTCTAGCAAAGGTATTTGATGTTCTGGTTTTTTTTTATTTATCTTTTGCCAATGTATAAGACAGAACACTTGTTGGTTGATATTTGGATATTATGTGGATATTTGGATATTATGTGGATATTATGTTTGGAAGAGTTAGTGGTAAATGAAAACCAGGCCATCAAAGAACACTGTGGCTGGACACCATCAAAGATGACATCAGCCAGAGCATAGAAAAACTCAAAGAAGGAGTGCAAGATCAGAAGAAGTGAAGAGATCTGGCTCATAGATTAGCCAAGAGTCAGACATGACTGAATGGATAGCATCATCAACTTCTTTGAAGACCACCAATGAAAAGGAAGACCTCATGAAGCAACCCATCCCCATGGTTAGCAGTTCTTACTGTTTTATGTGTTTTTTTCTACCTTGGTGATATTAAAATTAACCATAATCATCCTATTCACATCTTAAACATTCCTCCCCTCTCCCATTCTATTTTCCATCATTTCCAAACCAATTAACTTAGCATCTAACAACAAAGGATTCCCACTCTTTAAAACATTAATATAAAAATGTCTCGCTTTCATAACTGAATTAAGAAAATACTTTCTGCCTCTAAAATTCACTGACAAACCCATTGGAACTTCCCATCTAAAATATATCTGATGTTTCTTAAACTCATCCACTAAAAAAGCAAATTCTCTTCTCTTTCTTAACATTTTAGGAGGAATTTCCTTCATCATTTTTATATCTTGTCCCAATATTTGAAATTTATTTTTATAAAAGGCTTGCAAAATTTCATACCTAACCTTTTTAGTTGTAAAATAAATAACCACATCCCTCGGTACTCTATTTTGTCTTGCCCACCAAGAATTAACACGATAAATTCTTTCAATATTAATCTCAAAATCTTCTGGCTCCACACCCTTTACCTGAGCAAAGGCTTGAGTAAAATCTCTTTAAATTTTCCTTCCTATTTTGCTTCAAACCCTTCACCCTTAGAGCATATTCCATTAATCTATATTGTAATATTACTCTTTCTTCATCTGCCCTATCTACCTTTGCCTGTATATCTTCCATCTTATTATCTAAGTTCCAATTGTTTTGATTCTTTTGAATTTCCTCTATTTTCCTTTGCAACTCTAAATTAGCTTTATTAATTTCTGCAAGATCATCTTCCATCTGAATACAAGAGCTTAATATTTGCGCAATTGCATCCTTTACCATTTTCATTTCCCTCTTCTGCTCTTCCACCACTTCCTTAAAATCCAACATCTCTTTCTCTATTTCATCAAATTTTTGATCTATTTCTAAAAAATGACTCTCCAAAAACTCCTGTAAAGAATTTCTTAATTCCTTTTTGATTTCTTCTTTTAATTTTTGAATCTGAACTGAAGAAATTTCAAAGTTTTTAATGACTTTTGGTACTATTTGCTTAAAAGCCATTTTTTAAAAAATATAACCTAATAACGGACCAAAAAAAAGAAAAAAAGAAAAAAGAAAAATTCAAAAAACTTTTCTTCTAAATCACTATAATCCCAAAGAAGAAGAAAAAATATAAATCATAAAATTCTCGTTTCTTCCATTTAGTCAGTATCTTCCTATATATCTTCTAATTCGACACTAGCTGTTAGTAAGCATTTCTTTAACTTTCGTTTCCAGTACACACATTCCACAAAACCACCATTTGCTTTCTTCTCTCCTATCTTCGCAGCAAATATATCCTCAGGGGCTTGCAGTCTTCTTACAAACAAGTGCTAGAACTCCAGTTTCTGCTCCGTCCACGTTACAATCCATCATAAATCAATTCCTGCCATGGAAATTGGACGCTACGTTTTGTCTGCCATGAAAGGCAGATACCCTCCCCCATCCAGGAGCTTATCAGGCTATGGAAGGAGAACTCCCCGCAAGCCTCAGAAGCTTTTTCTGTGGCTATATTTGGGTGTCTCAACTTCAGCCTGAATTCTCATCTCTCCCTCTTTGCCCGAGGGAAGAGATTTCCAAGCTGTTGGACCAGATTTACGATGTCCTGACAGCTCTACAGACTAGGGAGTTAGCAGCCTAATCAAAGTTGCTTCTTAACAAGCGGAGCCATACCGGAAGTCCGCAATTATTGAATTATTGAAATCGATGTGAAAAGTTCCCTGGTGATGACTACACTAAGTGCCATTACTTTCAACAGGAATGTAAGCAATTTAGGGAAGACAGTTCCTAGTAACACTGGTAGATACTCAAACGAATAATAAACAATTTCATTTATTTTTCACTTGATCTGTCTCTCCATCTCCCACTCATCTCCACTTTCTCTACATCTGTCATAGGTGAGCTGAGATTTAACACTCTTTCCTAACACATTAAATAAAAATCAAGCTCTTATCAAAGTATTGTCTTTTCAACTCTTCATTTCTCTTGCAGGGATCAAAACAATGACGTTAGCATTACATTTTGTCTTTATTCATTTCAGTGAGTGATACTAAGATGCTTATATTTACACTTTATGCTCCTCTTATAGTTGAATCTGTCTTCTGACTCATATAAGAATTTAACTGAAGATAGGCCAAGTATCACCCGAGTGGTATCACTTTTCAGTGACTCAGTCAACATTCAGAATTTTAGAGCAGCAACCATGGCCCTTGAGGTCATCAGGCCAAACCCACTACTTCTTAGTTCAAGAATCCCAATTAAATCTTCTCTGTGTCAAGTCTCCATATGAATTATGAAGAGGACTTGACCAGCCTTCTTGGTCATTGCTTTCCAATTGTTGCATAAGCTTGTTTTGAATGGAAATGCTGAGAATTGAAATGGTGACCTCTTGCTTACAAGGGAAGGGGCTCTACCATTACCCTACATCTCTTCTTCTGAAAAGAATAAGTGCCTCAACTGTCTGCTGGGCTATCTTGGGAATTTGAACTGGTCTCACCCTTTGAACAAAGTGCAGAAGTGGGTAACCAACATCATATGTCAAAGGCTTAAACAATTCCCCTACAAAAGTTGTAAAGAGTATTTGCCCTATTTCTCTTAAAAGGAGCCATTGGAAGAGGACTTTATTAGGCTACATGAAATCACAATAGCAGAGCGGCCTGGTGGCCTAGTGGTGAAGATGTTCTCCTCCCACTCGGAAGGTTGAAAGTTCAATGCTAGGTAGCAGCAGATGTTTCTCCCCTAGGGGGCAAAGAAAAAAATGTCTGCTGCCACTCCCATGGTGTCAGGAAGGGCATCCAGTCAGTAAATGCTTAGTTTCATCCAGTCCAGGGATGAAATGCTCCTGGATTGGACTGGATTGCATGATCATGGCTGGTAGTTCGGTGATCCAGTAGCGATGGAGGAGCAAAGCTCCACCCACCCACCTGGTTTTAACCAGGAAGTAGTGTGTTTTTTGCCTTCTGTGCACACACAGAAGGTTTTGCGTGTGCACTTCCGAACCGGTAAGGAAGGTAAATAGAGAAAGGGAGACACACACACACACACACACACACTCACACAAACAGAAGTCCCTCAGACACAGCAGCCACATCCCTTCACTAATCTGCTTTCCACCTCCAGGAGCATAACAAATTAAAGTTTAATTTGTGTGTATTTTTTGGATTGCTAAATTGGCCATGCCCCCCCAGTCACATGACCACCTAGCCATGCCCAGCCAGCCAGTCTGACCTTCCAACAGTCTGAGGGACCCGTGAATTGGCTCCCTGTTTAAAAAGTTTGAGGACCCCTGATTTAATCCATTGTTTCTGGCCCTACCATAGGGAGCAATAGGAAGTACTTATACTATTCTAAATACTTCACTTATTCGTCGGATATTTGAAGACTGTTATCATACTAACTTTCTTGTCTTTTCTGGAGGCTCAATTTAACCAGATCCTTTAACTAGTCTTCACATACTTTGTTTTCCAGATTCTTCACTGTCTCGGTAGTCATCCTTCAGATTGTTAAGAATAGAATAGAATAGAATAGAATAGAATAGAATAGAATAGAATAGAATAGAATAGAATAGAATAGAATAGAATAGAATAGAATAGAATAGAATTTTTATTGACCAAGTGTGATTGGACACACAAGGAATTTGTCTTGGTGCATATGCTCTCAGTGTACATAAAAGAAAAGATACGTTCATCAAGGTACAACATTTACAACACAATTGATGGTCAATATATCAATATAAATCATAAGGATTGCCAGCAACAAGTTATAGTCATACAGTCATAAATGGAAAGAGATTGGTGATGGGAACTATGAGAAGATTAATAGTAGTGCAGATTCAGTAAATAGTTTGACAGTGTTGATGGAATTATTTGTTTAGCAGAGTGATGGCCTTCGGGAAAAAACTGTCCTTGTGTCTAGTTGTTCTAATGTCCTTTTTGAGCTGTAGTGCTCAGAACTGGACACAAAACTCCAAATGGGGAAGCTAGGGAGATTGCAAACTTCTGGAGAAAGTATTGAGAGACATTTACAAGGACCCTTGTTCACCTTGTAATTCCATTAGAATAGAATAGAATAGAATAGAATAGAATAGAATAGAATAGAATAGAATAGAATAGAATAGAATAGAATAGAATAGAATAGAATAGAATAGAATAGAATAACGGTGTGGTAACCACCTTTATTGGTGTTGGTAACCAACTTTAAAGTGCTCCATGGCACAGGACTGGGCTATTTACAGGACCGCCTGCTGCCACCGATAGCCTCCCATCGACCTGTGCGCTCCCACAGGGAGGGTCTCCTCAGGGTGCCATCAGTCAAACAATGCCGGCTGGCGACCCCCAGGGGGAGAGCCTTCTCTGTGGGGGCACCTACCCTCTGGAATGAGCTTCCTCTGGGGTTACGATTACTCCCCGACCTCCGGACCTTCCGATGTGAGCTCAAGACTTTTTTTTTTCATCGCGCAGAGTTGGCCTAATGTACTACTGTTTTAAGTGGGGTTTTATCATTGTTCTTTGAATAATTTTAATAGGTGCTAGCCAATTTGAATTAGATTTTTATATTGTCTTTTAATTTTATTTATAAATACTGTTTTATGCTGGCTGTAAACCGCCCTGAGTCCTTTGGGAGAAGGCGGTATAGAAATTTAATAAGTAAGAATAAGAATAAGAATAAGAATAAGAATAGAATAGAATAGAATAGAATAGAATAGAATAGAATAGAATAGAATAGAATAGAATAGAATAGAATAGAATAGAACAGAATAGAACAGAACAGAATAGACCGAGTTGGAAGGGACCTTGGAGGTCTTCTAGTCCAACCCCCTGCTTAGGCAGGAAACACCACTTCCGACAAATGGTTATCCAACATCTTAAAAACTTCTGGTGTTGGATCACCCGCAATTTCTGGAGGCAAGTTCTTCCACTGATTAATTGTTCTAACTGTCAGCAAATTTCTTCTTATTTTTAAGTTGCTTCTCTCCTTGATTAGTTTCCACCCATCGCTTCTTGTCCTACATTAGGAGAAGAAGCCTATCTTCCACTCATCAACATTCTTCCAAAATCCTCTTTTCCTCTGGAACAATTGAAAAGCAAAAATCTCTTTCCTCCAACCCAATAAGAACTGGAAGGGGGGGGGAAATGCAGGAGAATTTCTCAACCCGGCACCAGCTAGTCCAAAATATAAGAATCATGTATTAGATCTTGCCTTGGTAGCAGTAGAAAGAAAATTACAAAGCTGATGGGAAGCAGCATCCATCCAAACGGGAATATTATTTGTTTTTTCACTGCAAAACATGGAACTTATTTGCAAGTCATAAAAAGAAGATTGCTTTCCTGGGGCTTTCCCTGAATACCAGCTTAATTTATTATGCCATGCAATATTAGGGCAGGGAGGTGAGGCCATTACATCAGAAGGTGTTCCTTCCGCTACTCAGCGATAACAACTAAGCTATTAAATACATCTGCCCCCAAATTATTGATTTCACCGCTTATTTCAGTGACAAGCAGTAGGGTGCTCTCACGACCCAATTACCTCGAGTAGTTAAGCTTGTTAAGACATCTGGAAGGAAGGAGGAAGTGTGGGACGGTTGCCTAGAGACTCCATGGAGTGGGGGAGAGGTAGAGACATGTAAATATGACTGATTTGGGGGGGGGGAAGTGGGAAGAGATAATGAGGTTGCATTAGGAGAGCAAAAGCTTTTTGCTTTGAAGCCAAGGGGGGTGGGCGAATAACATTTGCTGCTAGGGGAGAGAGAATCTGCACAGGAGCAAGCGTGATTTGGCGTGTTCTAGATACATTGCCAAAGCAAAGAGGAAATTAAGTCAGGGTTATCCAATTGGCAACCTGAATTGACAAGCATGTCAAGGCTTGCTTACGGTTATTGATGGAACTACAATCCTACAGTCCATGAGAGAGTGTCTCAGGAGCATCCAGAATTTGAAGATCTATGTTGTGACGGAGGCCCAAGTCGTGATTACCAAACACAATTCAGTCCTGAACAAACTTATTTTATTAGAACAGAATGAATTAATTCTCAGCTTCGTCCAAAACAAATTCTTCATAAACAGTCCTTCGGCCTTATCACCAACCTTTGTTGTCTTTGGCAACCTGCCAAAGGCTTTTCTTGGCAAAACTTCCGCAATGTTCAAGAGACGCTGACAAGAAGCAATAGAATCAACGTTGTTTTTCCATAAAGAACCCAACAGCTCATTGCTGCTCTTTTAAGCCTTATGGGAGTAGACAATCATCTTCTGGCCTTACTCCTGAGTTGTCCTTTTTTCTTCAGCTGCTCTTGCCTTCCGGCAGCTCTTTGCATGTGTGCACTAGGAACAGGCTCCTCCTGTTCCTCTGCCTCTCTGCTGTCCACTTCTGGCTCTAGGACTGGCCCATTGTCCTCCCCAGCCTCCTCACTGTCCGACTCTGCTGCCAGGTCAGCAGGCTGCTGGTGGACCCCAACAATCTACATCTCAGAGTCCAAAGGTGGTTTTTGCAAAAGGAACTGGATTTTTTGGATGTGTCTGTGGAGATCCTCAGGCATCCAAGTCATAGTTGTCCCAAAGGTGCTTTTCGGAAAGAAAACTGGACTTTGTTTTTCCTTGAAGAAGACGTTTCACTTCTCATCCAAATAGCTTCTTCAGTTCTGAAGAAACTTCTTGGATGAGAAGTGAAACATCTTCAAGGAAAAACAAAGTCAAGTTGCCTTTTGAAAAAGCACTTTTTCGCAAGAACCAGTAGTAAACATTTTGAGTAGTTCAGAGAATTGATAATAAAAATTCTGCCTGGCCCCACCCCCAATTGCTGCCTCCTGACTCCCAGCTGATCGGCTAGAAGGAAAAAATCAAGACACTTGTCGAAGAAGAGGAAAAAAAACAAAACACCGTTTTGTTAAATTGAGAAGCCAAGAAGCCTCCCAACTCATCAGCGTGCTTCTCAGCCAGGAGATCGCTTGGCAAAGAAGAAGGGCGGGGGAACGCTGTCATTTTAAATTGACAGAGCAACTAGAAGCTCCTCTCTGGGATAGCTGAACAACAAATTGGATAAGAGGAGGAATTCTTATATGTTTTTGAAGTTTTGGGGTTTGTGCAACATGGGCTTTGTGTTTCTGAAAAGGTTTGGGCAATTTCCATTGTGAAGTATCCTATCTTGAATGAGTTTTCTGCCTACTTGTAAATGTAGCTGAACTTCCGGCTTCCACTTTCTATGATCTCTGCTTACAAAGTTTCCTTTATGCAGCTGGCAGGAATGTGGAATTCCAGGCAGGTTCCTTGCTAGCAGCTTGATTATTCCTTAATTATCTGGGATATTTTATTGGGGAAATGAAGAGGGGAGAGTTTGATTCCTTCCCAGAACAGATTAGTGGGGTAGGGAGCAAATGGGGATTTTGAAGTAACCTTCCCCTGGAGTGGAGAGGGAATGGGGATTTTAGGCTTGCTGTCAAACATCAGCCATAATACTAATGATTGTTTTGAACAATATGCAGGTTGTATTACATGAATGGCTATTTTATATGTGAAATTATGACTGAAACCTATATAGGTTCACACTGTCAGGAAGTTTGTCCTTAGTTTTAGGTTGCTTCTCTCTTTGTTGAGTTTCCATCCATTGCTTCTTGTTTTGCCTTCTGGTGCTTTGGAAAATACTTCCCCCTCCCCTTCTTTCTAGCAGCCCCTTAAAAGACTGTTGCCTATCACACTCTTGGGCAAAGCATGTGAGCCATTTCCTCCTTTCAGTGGTCCATGAAAGTGCATCTATAGCAGAGGTCTCTAACCTTGGCCACTTTAAGACTTTAAGACAGCAAAGCTGGCTGAGGAATTCTGGGAGTTGAAGTCCACAAGTCTTAAAGTGGCCAAGTGTGGAGACCCCTGATCTATAGTATGTAGATAATAAAGTTTTAAAAAGGTGAACAACATTTTTGCAGAACTAGATACGTTGAGGCTGGGTGTGACAAGGAATGGCTGGGAGGGGAGGGGCCAGGCGAGGTACCCCTTGACATGAGAGACATTGAGTTGGCCACGCCTACCCAGTTATATGACCATCAAGCCACACCCACTGTCACATGACCATCAAGCCACGCCACAAAATAAGTCGCACCCACAGAACCGGTAGTAAAAAAAATTAGAACCCACCCCTGACCTGGATGATTGAAAAATTCCATAGACATCTTAGAGTCTGCTCTTTAGAAGGTTGATCTGAGGTCAAGAACTGTCTTCAGAAGCAGGGAGCATGTTTTGGGAGTGGCGGGATATTTTCCTTTGGAGAAGTTAGAAAAAAGTGACGGAAACTAATGAGTTAAGATATCTGCAAGGAAACATTGCCCACCCACCCACCCTCAATCTTAACAACCAAACAAAATGTAGATTTGAGGTTTTAAATGAAGCTAATATGTAATTCTAAAAGCAGGAAATGAGATCTCACTTCTTTCTCTGGTAATCTTTAGAAAATTGTGCTTTTTTAAAAAAAAAGCGAGCGAGAGAGAGAGCTATATCATCATCCAGCAGGTGCAGTGCTTGTAAAGTCAGTTCTGTGAAATTTCTACTAATTTTGGTTTTGGAAAAGTATTGAATCTATTTCTGGGGGAAAACAAGTATCCAATTATATATATCAAAGCCTGCCGGCAAATCTGATCAGTATGCAGATATACAGAATATAAACAGAACATATCTATCATCTTATTCCCTTCCAGAGAAACAGCATTGTGCAAAGTGCATAAAATGAGTAAGAAATAGTAAGCATTTAAAATTAAGCACTTAGAAAATGAAAGGAATGAGATATAAAAAAATATATAAATATACAGGCCTAATAGAGGAAATCGTACCCTAAAAACAATTTATTTGATACATATGCATGTACAGTACATATACAAATACATATACACAGAGAGTCCTTAACATATGTATAATGACTACCTATACATATACACACACTTAGGAGGAGCTATTGTGAGCCAGGTCCAGCAGGTCTGGGCTGCAACAATCTAGATGACCAGTAGATGGCAGCAACAAGTTAAGGTTTTCTATATCCCAGCCTTCACCTAGTGGGTTTTCTGGTATGTTACAGCCCAGATCTAATAATAATAATAACAGAGTTGGAAGGGACCTTGGAGGTCTTCTAGTCCAACCCCCTGCCCAGGCAGGAAACTCTACACCATTTCAGACAAATGGCTATCCAACATTTTCTTAAAAATTTCCATGTTGGAGCATTTACAACTTCTGCAGGCAAGTTGTTCCACTGAATAATTGCTCTAACTGTCAGGAAATTTCTCCTTAGTTCTAAGTTGCTTCTCTCCTTGATTAGTTTCCACCCATTGCTTCTTGTTCTACCCTCAGGTGCTTTGGAGAATAACTTGATTCCCTCTTCTTTGTGGCAGCCCCTGAGATATCAGAACACTGCTATCATGTCTCCCCTAGTCCTTCTTTTCATTAAACTAGACATACCGAGTTCCTAATACAGTTAGTCCTTGACACTTCATTTAGTGACCATCCAAAGTTACAATGGCACTGAAAAAATTGACATATGACCATTTTTCACCCTTACAACCATTGCAGCAGCCACTCGGTATGTGATCAAAATCCAAATGCTTGGCAACCGGTTCATATTTATGATGGTTGTGATGTTTCCAGGGTCAGACGATCAACTTTTGCAACCTTTTGACAAGCAAAGTCAATGGGGAAGTCAGATTCACTTAACAACCGGATTACTAACTTAACAACTGCAATGATTCACTTAACAACGGCGGCAAGAAAAGTCATATAAAAGGGGGCAAAACTCACCAAACGAATGTCTCACGTAGCAACATAAATTTGGGGCTCAGTTGTGGTTGTAGGTTGAGGACTACCTGTAACTCTAACCCAAAATCACATCTTTTCCAGGAGTGCCCAAAAATCAAACTTTGGTTTGATGTCTAGTAGCATGGCTTCCAATATCCTTCTTCAGCCAAGCCTTAGGACCAGGGGTGTCAAACTCGATTTCATTGAGGGCCGCATCAGGATTGTGTTTGACTTCAGGGGCCGTGGGGGCATGGCCAGCTCGACATCACTCGTGCCAGGGACACCTGTGGTGGCCAAGTGCTAAGGCAGGACTTTCCTCAGATCCTCCCTCATTCTCATTATAATCTTCCTTCCTTCCTTCCTTCCTTCCTTCCTTCCTTCCTTCCCTCCCTTTTCTTCTTCCTTCCCCTCTTTCCTTATTTTTTTTCCTTGCTCTCTTCCCATCTTTTATTATTATTATTATTATTATTATTATTATTATTATTATTATTATTATTATTATTATTATTATTATTATTATTATTATTATTATTATTATTATTCAAATTTCTATACCGCCCTATCTCCTGAAGGACTCAGGGCAGTTTACAGCTTTATAAAACATAAAGTATAAAATAAATATATGTTAAAACAACATTTTAAAAACTTATTCCATTAGGCCAAATTTAAAACTATACTTAAAAGTACAAAACCCCGTTTAAAATTAATTTTAAAATTAAACCCTAGGCCAGCCCTGCACAAATAAATAGATGTGTCTTAAGCTCGCGGCGGAATATTCGAAGTTCTGGAAGCAGATGTAATCCTGGGGGGAGCTCGTTCCAGAGGGTGAGGGCCCCCACAGAGAAGGCCCTTCCCCTGGGTGTCGCCAGTCGGCACTGCCTGGCGGACGGCACCCTCTTTCTCTTTCTCCTTCCGTGTCCCTTCTTGCATTTTCAAATGCAAAAGGGGAAGCATTTCTCCTTTTCTTTTGTTTTTACCAGTACTTTGTTTTGCTAGCCCACTGCAAGCAAAAATGGAACTGGGGGGTGGGGGGCACGCACAGCCCTCCTGCACTCCATTTTCGCTGTCAGAGGCACCGCTGGCCAGTCCTTTGCTGTTTCCAGAACAGCCCCACAGACCAAATCTAACCTCCGCCCCCCTCGCCTGCCAGATCTGGCCCACAGGCCTTGAATTTGACACCTCTGCTCAAGATGATCCATGAATCAACTTAAGCTTCCTTTTCTGAAAGCTCTAACCAAGACAGATCCCAATGGCTTGCCTTGTTCCTTTTATGTGCATGGAAATATTCCATTTAGCCATCAACCCAGTTTCACTGACAAGTCAAACACCAAAGAGCATTTGGCCTTTTATATATATATATATATATTCTTCTGGAAAGCAAGGCAGAGGGATTAGCTTTGAATTGCAATAAAGAGGAGCTCACGGCAAGGTGAGTTTCCACAGCACAGTAAAATCCATCAATCGTCAAGGCAGATTAATTAACGTAATGTGAAGCAGCAGCTTTGCTAATGGTGGCAAATGAGGCTTGTTCCTCCTATTTACACCCCAAGCCTTAGGATATATCCTAAAAAGTCTTTTTTTTATTTTTAAATCAGAGGGCATTTGTGTAAAGGTTGCTGCTATTTCATGACCTTGAAATCCATGTTTCGTTTCTTTTCATCAAAATGACAGAGAAGATGGATAGGTTTTAATATTAGCGTTGAACCATGTCAGATCTGGATTTTTCTCCAAACAAAGTTCGTTTCAACTAGATAAGGGATATTTTGTCTTATGAAATGGCAGGTTATTCTAATTATCCTGATGAATTAAAACGGGGAAACCTATTCAGCCAGGGAAGCATATTGTGTGTTTAAGGGCTTATTCAACAAAACATAGTTAAAATAAGCCATAGTTAAGCCCTGCATTTGAATCAAGCTAGCAAAGATGGATGTTTGAAGCTACAGCATTTCTACTGGTTCAATCAACCGCTGGTAATGTAGCGGTTCTTTAAAGCATGCTATAAAATAATACAAGGCCAGCCGCAGCAAAACTGTATTATAAAGAGAAATAACATCATTTCACATCTGGCTGCCTTTTCTCATAGTAGCTGGCATTGGTTTTATATGGAGAAATTCCCGGGTTTGGTTCTCAGATACTACATTGGTGTGCAAAACATTATTTTAAATTTTGGAGGTCAACACTGCAGTGTAGATGATGATGTCTGTGGAATTTCAAACCTGTCATTCTGCAGAAGGCAATGTTATGCATGAAATCCCACTTCTTTTATATAGGGATTAGGATAATGTCTGAATATCCAAAAGGAAACTCACCACAGCCAACTTACCATGGGACAATTCATTATGGCCAACTTGCCATGGGACATGGAACAGATGCCAAAGGAGGGACAAAATGAAATGTGAATGACAAAAATTAAAATATTTTTGAATTATTTTAAATAGTTAAAATTGAATTGTTGAATTGTCCCAGAGCGAGTTGGCCACGGCAAGTTGTCCTACAACAAATTGGCCATGGTGGGTTGGTTGCAGCAAGTTGTCTCATTCCAGTCCTTGACAAACATAGAACATGGCATAATAGAGTTGGAAACAAACTTGGAGGTCTTCTTCTCCAGCCTCCTGCTCAATCAGGAGACCCTATACCAGGGGTGAAATCCAGCAGGTTCTGACAGGTTCTGGAGAACCGGTAGTGGAAATTTTGAGCAGTTCGGAGAACCGGCAAATACCACCTCTGGCTGGCCCCAGAGTGGGGAGGGAACGGAGATTCCCTAGGAATGGGGAGGGAATGGGGATTTTGCAGTATCCTTCCCTGCCATGCCCACCAAGCCACACCCACAGAAACGGTAGTAAAAAAAATTGGATTTCACCACTGCCCTATAATATTCCTGGCTATCCTGTCTCTTCTTGAAAACCTTCAGTGATGGAGCACCGGCAAGTTTTGGAGGTAAAGCCTTCCACTGATAATTTTTCTGACTGTCAGGAAATTTCTCCTTAGTTCCAGGTTGGATCTGTCTTTAATAATCTTTCGCCCATTACTCCTTGTCCTGCCTTCAGGTACTCTGAAGAATAGTCAACCCCTTCTTCTCTCTGACAGCCCCTGAAGCCCTGAAAGATTGCTATCATATCACACCTAGTTCTTCTTTTCGTTAGACTAGACATTCCCAGTTCCCCCAATTTCTCCAATTGAAGGCATCACTTTTCTGGATGATCAGTTCCATCCTTGAACTGCTTCTAAGGACGACAAGGGTTTTTTTCCCCTAGAATATTTAAGGCTCAGGGTTGAATGGTGGGGTCCTTAGTACTCTCTGAGTTTGGATAGTTTCTTGCAGACATCTCATTACCCAACTAGATAACATCATTAATGCTAGGAAGGAATGAGGTTTGAGCTCTGTTTATATACTGTATGTTAGGGTATAAGTGGCTTGCCAACACAGACAGGGCAAGCCACTAGTGGATAAACAGAGAACAGACCGACTCACTGCTTTCTAGCATTGATAATGTTGGGCAATGAAATGTCTGGCAGAAGATATCCAAAATTGTAGAGCACCAAGGACCTCACAAATTTGTTTTCTTGTTTGTTTGTTTGTTTAATTTAATTTTTATTTATTTTGTCAAGCATGTATTTTACAGATACAAGTGTAAACATCATTATAAATACATGTAAACTGTAACAAAGCTGCCTTTAAAAATGATGTCTTTTGCAATCACTGTGACAGTTTATATCCATTTCCCACAACTAGTCATGCTGGAAGTTGAATTCTTGACAACTGGAGGACACCAAATTGAGGAAAGCTGCAATTCTAACCCTCTGTGTACCACTGATGGTCGCATCGTGGCGGCAAACTAAACATCAAATCCATAAATAAGTATGCAAAAACTACGGAGGCAGCAAAAGCAATCAAAGAGTTGTATCACCCACATGAAACCCTGGTTGCCATATGAAAACAGCTTGCAAATTTATTCCACCCCACACACCCCTCCAATTCCCAACTTGTCTTTCAGACATCCAATTGTGACATCATGTTCTCTCTAAGTCACTCTCAGATCTCACAGCCACCTACCAGCCTGCTTGCTGTGCACAGCGATCTAGCTAAATATTGATTCTAAGTTGGAGGTTTTAGCAAGCTGAGCCAAATATGAATTTATAAAGACTCTACGCTATGCTAATCTTTCCTTACGTTTTTCAGTTTGGGCAAAGTCCATGTCCTTTAAAACAAGGGTGGGCAGCCCTATATAGCCAGTCACTTCAAGTGATCCTCTACCCTTTGAGGTCCTCAGAAATTTAGCAGCATCTGTGATGGTGCAGTGGTTAGAATGCAGTATTGCAGGCTAACTCAATGCTCACTCTAGGAGTTCGATTCCGCACAGCTCAAGGTTGACTCAGCCTTCCATCCTTCCGAGGTGGGTAGAATGAGGACCCAGATTGTTAGGGGCAATAGGCTGACTCTGTAAACCACTTAGAGAGGGCTGTAAACCACTGTGAAGCAGTATATAAATCTATGTGCTATTGCTATTGCTATCTTGTGCCAAGCAAATAAAGGGGGAAACCCCACTTTCATGACCCAACAGTGTTTTTCCAAAAGGCAACTGGACTTTCTTGGGTTTTTTCCCCTTTTTTTTTAGTTCATGAACTGAACCGAAGAAGTCTCTTGGATGAGAAGCGAAAAGTTTTCAATGAAAAAACCCAAGAAATATACCAATCATATACCATTTTTAAGGGACGCAGTGGCTCATTGGCTAAGACGCTGAGCTTGTCAGTCGAAAGGTTGGCAGTTTATTTATTTATTTATTTTGTCAAGCATGTATTTTACAGATACATGTATAAATACATGTAAAGGATACGAATAAAAGAAAACATTAGGACAGGGACGGTAGGCACGCTGGTACGCTTATGCAGGCCCCTTACAGACCTCTTAGGAATGGGGTGAGGTCTACAGTAGACAGTCTAAGGTAAAAGTTTTGGGGGTTTGGGGAAGAAACCACAGAGTCAGGTAGTGCATTCCAGGCGTTGACAACTCTGTTATTGAAGTCGTATTTTCTGCAGTCTAGTTTGGATCAGTTTACCATGAGTTTGTATCTATTGTGTGCTCTTGTATTGTTTTGGTTGAAGCTGAAGTATTCATTGGCTGGTAGGACTTGTAGCAGGTGATTTTATGTACTGTGCTTAGGTCAGACCGAAGAAGGCGAAGTTCTAAATTGTAAAAGCCCAAAATTTTGAGTCTGGTGGCATAAAATATTTTGTTGCGAGCAGAGGAGTGGAGGACTCTTCTTGTGAAATATCTCTGGACTCACTCAATTGTATTAATGTCCTGTATGCAGTGTAGGTTCCAGACAGATGAGCTGTATTTGAGAATTGGTCTGGAAAAAGTTTTGTATGCCCTAGTTTATAGTTCAAAATTACCATAGAAGAAGCTATGCAAGATTAGGATAACAACCCTTAATGCTTTTTTTAGCAATACTTGTTGTGTCTCGCTCGCTTTCCCCGCAGCCGGGCCCCTCTTATCTCCTTCCGGATGCTGAGGAATGTCCTGGCATGCCTCCAGGCCCCAGTCCTGGCACCCTGCCCAGACAGGCCGAACAAGACGAAGGGCCTGAAGTGCCTCCAGCCCCCAGCCCTGGCTCCATGCCCAGGCAAACGGAGCAACTAGACCCCTCCCCCTCCCCCACAGCATGTGAGCCTGAGGAAGGTCAATTACCAACAGCTAGAGCTTGGAGAGATCCTCGCTTCAGGAGAATTGATAGGCAGAAGGAAGGGAGGGGCAGGCCTGGATAAGTGCTGAGTCATGGAGTCACGCCCCATGGCCTATATAAAGGATCTGCTTTCTGGCAGTCTCTGAGTCAGGCAAAGTCTACCTTGGTTTGCTGAAGTCACTTCCTGGTCTCCTGCCTGCCTTGAGAACTTTGCTAGGACTTTGGCAGAGCTGCAGAGGCACGCCTGATTCGGACTTCCCCGACCCGGCCATCAGCGGAGGAGTGGGACACGACAGTACTGTTACAGTGAGCTCTGGCACTTAGATCATTTGAGATGAGTACTCCAAGGTCTTTAACAGAGTGAGGGCCATCTGTTAGGTCGTATCCAATGTGTAACACAGAGCATTTTCCCCTAGCATTCAATAAATGTCTGCCTTGCTGTGTTCCAAATCCATAACTCCAAGTTTATTTATTTATTTATTTAATCAAATTTTTATACCGCCCTATTTCCCGAAGGATTGAGGGCGGTTTACAGCCCGATAAAATACAAATATCATACAAGGTAAAACATTAATTAAAAAACTTATTTAAATAGGCCAAAATTTAAAATTACAATTAAAATGCTAAAACCCCATGAAAAATGAATCCATGGCTTTGAACAGCACACTGGCTCAGCGATTCAGATGCTGGGCTTGTCAGTTGGAAAGCCAGCAGCTCAGGTTCAAGACCTGAGCATGATTACTTACCTCAGCTCCTGCCAAGCTAGCAGTTCGAAAGCCTGCAAATGCAGGTAGATAAATAGGTACCCCTTTGGTGGGAAGGTAACAGCGTTCCGTGATGTCATGCTGGCCACATGACCTCAGAAATGTCTTCGGACAGCGCTGGCTCAATGGCCCTGAAATGGAAGTGAGCATCGCCCCCTATAGTTGGCAATAACTAGTGGAGTAAAATCCTCAGGGACTCCATTTTTTTATGGTTGCCTTTGGGGTTTTCTCTTTGCAGAAGTTTAAAACAAAGATACCTGTTCCCCCTCAGACTAAACATATCCATCTCCTTCAGTCTCTATTATTCCCAACACATCCATCTTGCCCTCTGTTTGCGCATGCAAATGGCGGTGTGGCCAGCTGTTTCAAAGGCCCCCAACTGTAACAAAGCTGCCTTTAAAAATGATGTCTTTTGCAATCACTGTGACAGTTTATATCCATTTCCCACAACTAGTCATGCTGGAAGTTGAATTCTTGACAACTGGAGGACACCAAATTGAGGAAAGCTGCAATTCTAACCCTCTGTGTACCACTGATGGTCGCATCGTGGCGGCAAACTAAACATCAAATCCATAAATAAGTATGCAAAAACTACGGAGGCAGCAAAAGCAATCAAAGAGTTGTATCACCCACATGAAACCCTGGTTGCCACGTGAAAACAGCTTGCAAATTTATTCCACCCACCCACCCACCCCTCCAATTCCCAACTTGTCTTTCAGACATCCAATTGTGACATCATGTTCTCTCTAAGTCACTCTCAGATCTCACAGCCACCTACCAGCCTGCTTGCTGTGCACAGCGATCTAGCTAAATATTGATTCTAAGTTGGAGGTTTTAGCAAGCTGAGCCAAATATGAATTTATAAAGACTCTACGCTATGCTAATCTTTCCTTACGTTTTTCAGTTTGGGCAAAGTCCAGATGTCCTTTAAAACAAGGGTGGGCAGCCCTATATAGCCAGTCACTTCAAGTGATCCTCTACCCTTTGAGGTCCTCAGAAATTTAGCAGCATCTGTGGTGGTGCAGTGGTTAGAATGCAGTATTGCAGGCTAACTCAATGCTCACTCCAGGAGTTCGATTCTGCACAGCTCAAGGTTGACTCAGCCTTCCATCCTTCCGAGGTGGGTAGAATGAGGACCCAGATTGTTAGGGGCAATAGGCTGACTTTGTAAACCACTTAGAGAGGGCTGTAAAGCACTGTGAAGCAGTATATAAGTCTATGTGCTATTGCTATTGCTATCTTGTGCCAAGCAAATAAAGGGGGAAACCCCACTTTCATGACCCAACAGTGTTTTTCCAAAAGGCAACTGGACTTTCTTGGTTTTTTCCCCCTTTTCTTTTAGTTCATGAACTGAACCGAAGAAGTCTCTTGGATGAGAAGCGAAATGTTTTCAATGAAAAAACCCAAGAAATATACCAATCATATACCATTTTTAAGGGACGCAGTAGCTCGTTGGCTAAGACGCTGAGCTTGTCAATCGAAAGGTTGGCAGTTCAGCAGTTTGAATCCCTAGTGCCACATAACGGGATGAGCTCCCATTACTTGTCCCAGCTTCTGCCAACCTAGCAGTTCGAAAGCAGGTAAAAAATGCAAGTAGAAAAATAGGGACCATCTTTGGTGGGAAGGGAAGAGCGTTCTGTGTGCCTTTGGCATTTAGTCATGCTGGCTACATGACCATTGAGACGTCTTCGGACAGTGCTGGCTCTTCAGCTTAGAAATGGAGATGAGCACCGCCCCCTAGAGTCGGGAACGACTAGCACACATGTGCAAGGGGAACCTTTATTTTTACCTTTATACCATTTTTAAATCTCCAAAAGGGGTGTCTATAGAGATTCTCAACCATCCAGGTCATGGTTATCCCAAAGGTGCTTTTCCAAAAAGCAGTTGGACTTCCCTGGTTCCTCTCCCCCTTTTCCTTCAGTTCATGGACTCAATGGAAGAAGCTTCTTGGATGAAAAGTGAAATGTTTTCAAGGAAAAAAACTCCAAGAAAGTCTAGTTTCCTTGTGGAAAAGCATCTTTGAGACAACCATGACCTGGATGGTTGTGAATTTCCATAAACAAGTCACTTACTCTGATGATTTAAGAGTGGTATATAATAATAATAATAATAATATCAGAGTTGGAAGGGACCTTGGAGGTCTTCTAGTCCAACTCCCTGCCCAGGCAGGAAACCCTACACCATTTCAGACAAATGGCTATCCAACATTTTCTTAAAAAATTCCAGTGTTGGAGCATTTACAACTTCTGCAGGCAAGTTGTTCAACTGATTAATTGTTCTAACTGTCAGGAAATTTCTCCTTAGTTCTAGGTTGCTTCTCTCCTTGATTAGTTTCCACCCATTGCTTCTTGTTCTACCCTCAGGTGCTTTGGAGAATAGTTTGACTCCCTCTTCTTTGTGGCAACCCCTGAGATATTGGAAAACTGCTATCATGTCTCCCCTAGTCCTTCTTTTCATTAAACTAGACATACCCAGTTCCTGCAACCGTTCTTCATATGTTTTAGCCTCCAGTTCCCTAATCATCTTCGTTGCTCTTCTCTGCACTCTTTCTAGAGTCTCTACATCCTTTTTACATCATGGCGACCAAAACTGAATGCAATATTCCAAGTGTGGCCTTACCAAGGAATTATAAAGTGGTATTAACATTTCACGTGATCATTCACGTGATATGAACCAATGAATAAGCTTTACACACTGGAAAAATTTTTTTTTAAAAAAAACCCCACAACTTCTTCCTTAAAATTGCTGGCCGAGTTGTGTGATGTCATCACAGCGTTGCATGTCCACTCTGCATTTGAGCAATTAAACAAAAAGTATTCCTGTTTGTACGTAAGCTGCACAGCCTCTAGCCATGGCAATATTGCCTTCCTTGGCTATATCTTGTGTGAGTGTTTCTGATGCTGGGTGCCTTGCTTTTGTGGCTTCCAATTTGTTTTTTGTCGTTTTGCTTGGTTTAAGACAAGAGCTTCTCACACTTGGCAATTTCAAGATGGCCTGAACTTCAACTCCAAGAATTCTCGGTAGTGTGACCACCTTTTGTTACCTTCTGACAAGCAAAGTCAAGGGGGTAGCCAGATTCACTTAGCAACCGTGTTATTAACTTAACAACTGCAGTGACTCACCTGTGGCAAAAAAAGGGTAATAAAATGGGGCAAAATTCACTGAACAACCATCTTGCTTAGCACCAGTTGTGGCCGTAAGTCAAGAACCACCTGCAAAGGGCCTACATTTTTGTGAGTACAGCTGACTTTCTCAGATGCACAAGGTGGCTGAGCTGCTGCAGGGTTTAAATTGAGAGGAGGTGTTGGGAAGGGAATTGAAAACAAGGTAGTTATGCAGATGTAGGTTACACATGAGACAGATTACAAGTACCTGAGCATTAACAATTGTAATGTGTTAAAACCCCTTTGCCTTTGTCGAGACCTTTTGAGATTGCCTGTAACCTTCTGATGTATATGAATTCGGTAATCTCTTGCTCAATGAAGCTGTTAAACTCTCTTTTTCCAAAGCAGATCAGTAATGACGTGTCCTAGGAGGCTGAAAAAAATACTGATTTTACTTTGCCCTTATTTTAAGTCCTGACTGTTAATTCTTTTGTACAAAGTCTGTCCTCTGTAGAACGTACGGAGGGATTGCTGGACAGGGATATTTATACTTATTGAAGTCCTGACAGTGCTACATTTACAGATCAGGGGTGGGATTCTACCGGTTCAGGCGAACCGGTAACCCCGATGATCAGCTGGGAGCGAACCGGTTCGCTCCGATGATCAGCTGGGCCCGCCCACCCGCCCATCCTTGCGCTTTACATATCTTTATCTTTGCAGCTAATTAGCGTGGCAGAGCGTATTGCCGTGCCTCAGCTGTTTTAATTCCCTAGCACTAACATGGAAGGTGATCTTTCGTTGAACTGCGCACACGCGCACAGTCTGCATCTGGTGGGGCACGCGCAAAGCATGCGATCATCAAACCAGTTGATAAAGCAGAAGGATCCCACCACTGCTACAAATAGTCCTCAACTTATGACCACAATGGGAGCCAGAATTTCCATTGCTAAGCAAGGTGATTATTAAGTGAGTTGTGTCTGATTTGATGACCTTTTTTTCACACACTTGTTCAGCGAATCACTGCAATTGTTAAGTGAATCATGCAGCTGTTAAGTGAATCCATATTCACTTTGCTTATCAGAAAACCGGCAGGGGAGGTTGAAAACATCTATCATATCTATACTTCAACTGTCATAGCAATAGGACTTAGACTTATATATCGTTTCGTGGTGCTTTACAGTCCTCTCTAAGTGGTTTACAGAATCAGCTTATTGCCCCCAACAATCCAGGTCCTCATTTTACCAACCTCAAAAGGATGGAAGGCTAAGTCAACCTTGAACCTGATGAGATTTGAACTGCTGGCAGCTGGCGGTCAGCAGAAGTAGCCTGCAGCACTACATTCTAACCACTATGCCACCATGGCTCATATTAGTTGCCAAGTGCCTAAATGTTGATCCCATGGGTTGTTGCAATGGTCATAAGTGAGAGGACCAATTGAAAGTCCCTTCTTTCAGTGCTGTTGTAGTTTCAAATGGTCACTAAATGAATGTCTGTAAGTCAAGGATTACCAGTACATCAGCAGTAGAGAAGCTGTGCACACACACAAAAACAACAACAATAGAAATTGCATTTGAAAATGAAAATTTTGTTTCATACTTTATATAAATACACAAATACACAAGAGGAGGAATTTGATTAAGTATATCCAAAACTGAGAGGCTTAGCTTTAGGGTGAACTATGGTTTCCTGAGCTAACCTAGTTGGCTGAGTTTATAGTTGACCATGAGCCATAAATCAGCCAGCTGCCTTTCCATTTAATGGGTTGTGTGAATTCAGCCATAAACTGATCTTTATCTCCATATTCAAAGGTCACCTAGTCCACCCCTTGTCACAATAGGAAATCTTTTCTTCTAACGTTTAGAAGGAGCAGCAGATGGAGGACCTATTTTAGCTGATGAGTGGAATGAGCTATGGGTAACTCCGCGTGTGGGGAGCGTGACTACGTGTGCGTGCATCTGTCCGAGAATCAAAGGGCAGTTTACCAAAAATAAACCAGTACAAAATTATACAAAGTACTTGCCCTTAAAAAATACTGAAATCCCTATTCCAGTTTGAATGCAAGGTAGCTCACCGGCCACATGGATGCACAAGCCTGGGTGGATTGAAAAAATCCACATTTTATTCCTTCTTCAGCTATGGAATCTTGCTGAATTGAACCAGTCTTCCCTTCTAAATCTAAAAGACAAGGTGGGGGAATAGAATAGAACAGAACAGAACAGAACAGCTGCAGCTGCGCGGGTGATAGAGGGAGCCCCTCGTGGCTCCCATGTTACACCTATCCTGCGCAGACTGCACTGGCTACCTGTGGCCTTTTGGGTGCGCTTCAAGGTTTTGGTCACTATCTTTAAAGCGCTCCATGGCATAGGGCCGGGTTACTTATGGGACCGCCTACTGCCACCGATTGCCTCCCACCGACCCCTACGCTCTCACAGAGAGGGACTCCTTAGGGTGCCGTCCGCCAGGCAGTGCCGACTGGCGACACCCAGAGGAAGGGCTTTCTCTGTGGGGGCTCCCACCCTCTGGAACGAGCTTCCCCCAGGGCTGCGCCAACTTCCCGACCTCCGAACCTTCCGCTGCGAGCTTAAGACACATCTATTTATTTGCGCAGGGCTAGCCTAGGGTTTTTAGTTTTAAATTTAGTTTTAATGGGGTTTTATACTATTTTAGTGATATTTTAATTTCGGCCTAATTAATAAGTTTTTTAATTGTTGTTTTTATTTGTATTATTCTTATGTTTTTATATGGCTGTACACCGCCCTGAGTCCTTCAGGAGATAGGGTGGTATAAAAATTCAAATAAATAAATAAATAAAAATAAATAAACAGAATAGAATAGAATAGAATTTTTTATTAGCCAAGTGTGATTGCCTTGGTGCATTTATGTCAGTATACATAAAAGAAAGGATATCAAGGTACAACATTTACAACACATAATGATAGTCATAGAGTACATGGTGATGAAGATGGTGGACTAACAGAATAACAGAGTTGGGAGCAGGGGTGAAATCTAGCAGGTTCTGACTGGTTCTGGTGAATCGGTAGCAGAAATTTTGAGCAGTTCGGAGAACCAGCAAATACCACCTCCGGCTGGCCCCAGAGTTGGGTGGGAATGGAGATTTTTCAATATCCTTCCCCCAGGAGTGGGGAGGGAATGGGGATTTTGCAGTATCCTTCCCCTGCCATGCCCACGAAGCCACGCCCACAGAACCGGTAGTGAAAAATTTTGGATTTCACCACTGGTTTGGAGAAACTTTGGTCCAACCCCCTGCTCAAGCAGGAGATGCTATATATTTCAGACAAATGGCTTCTTAAAAACCTTCCATGATGGAGCACCCACAACTTCTAAAGATAAGCCATTCCTCTGATTAACAGAATAATGGAATAACAGAAGAGACCTTGGAGGTCTTCTAGTCCAGGGGTCTCCAACCTTGGCAACTTTAAGACTTCAACAAAGCAAAGCTGACTGAGGAATTCTGGGAGTTGAAGTCCACAAGTCTTAAAATTGCCAAAGTTGGAGACCCCTGTTCTAGTCCATCCCCTGCTCAAGCAGGAGACCATATACCATTTTGAGACAACTGGCTTCTTAAAAACCTCCAGTGATGGAGCACCCACAACTTCTGAACACAAGCCATTCCCTTCATTAATTGTTCTCACTGTCAGAAATTTCCTCCTTAGTTCTAGGTTTCTTCTCTCCTTGGCTAGTTTTCATCCATTGCTTCTTGTTCTGCCTTCAGGAGCTTTGGAGAATAGGTTGTCCCTCTCTTCTCTGTGGCAGCCCCTAAGATATTGGAACCCTACTATCATAGGTTAGGACAGGGGTCAGCAATCTTAAACACTCAAAGAGCCATTTGGACCTGTTTCCCACAGAAAAGAAAATGCCTGAATATTTCCCATGCCTGACTATTTCTTGAGCAGCCACAAAACTAGCATATGTAGTTGAATTAAATGATCTGTTTTCTTCTGAAACTTTTCTTTTCTTAGATTTATCCATGGTTGGCCTACCGAGGTTGAGAAGCTCAATAAATTGCATGCCGGTGGGTGTC
This sequence comes from Ahaetulla prasina, assembly GCF_028640845.1. Taxonomy (NCBI): domain Eukaryota; kingdom Metazoa; phylum Chordata; class Lepidosauria; order Squamata; family Colubridae; genus Ahaetulla; species Ahaetulla prasina. The sequence continues at coordinate 17,804,094 of NC_080539.1, forward strand.
GCACATTGGCGGTTGTGACACATATTTTGAGCAACAGGGAGCCACAGCAGACGGATGAAAGAGCCGCATGCAGCTCCAGAGCCGTGGGTTGCTAACCCCTGGATTAGGAACAGGGAGACTCAGATTCAAGTCTGTTCTCAGGCCCAGAAACTTCCTTGGGGTGACTTTGAACCAGTCCTTCTCTCTCATTCCAACCTTTCTCACAGGACTGTTGTCGTGGGAAAATAGGAGAACTTTGTGTAACTGAAGGAAAGGCAGCATAGATATCTGATCAAGCATTAAATACAGAAAGCCCTTGCCTGGACCTCAATTCATTCACATATGCTTGCCCTCATCTGTATCTCATTTTCAAAAGGGAGTTTGGTGCCCTTGAAAATGTCTCCCTTGCAGCCATAAGGCTTTAGCACATGAAGTTTTAATGTGTCCCTGGGCATATGTGTCTTTGTGTTTTCCAAGTAAGGCAGCAATCTCAGAGAGGAAATTTCTCCCCTCTTTGCCCATTAATGGTCTCCATTCAAAAGCCTCCTCCACAGAACAATGAAGCTTTAAAATAGCCCTTCTAAATGGAGGTTATTTTAAAAGCTCATCCCAGTGAGTGAGCAAGAAAGTGATTATATCATGCCAAGTACGGTACAGTAAGTCTTCTCTTTGCTATGAGAAGCATACTGGAAGTCCCCGATAACCTTTTTGAAATTTGAAGAACATATTCTAAGCACAAGAAGTGCCCTTCTGAGTTGGAACCCTGCTCCATTTAGTCTAGCAGTCGGTTTTCCTAGTGACACATCAGTCATGGCAAGGGGGCTTATGCCAGTCAACAAAGCTGTGAGCTATACCATGCAGGGTCTAGGACAACTCACCACAGGCAACTCATCACAGCCAACTTGCCAAGGCCAACTCATTGCAAACAACTTGCTGTGGGACAACTTGCCATGGCCAACTCGCCACAGCCAACTTACCATGGCCAACTCGCCATGACCAACTCACCATGGCCAACTCATTGCAGCCAACTCGCTGTGGGACAACTTGCCACAGTCAACTCATTACAGTCAACTCACCATAACCAACTTGCCAAGGCCAACTCATTGCAGCCAACTCACCATGGGATAACTTGCCATGGCCAACTCATCACAGCCAACTCGCCATGGCCAACTCATTGCAGCCAACTCACCATGGCCAACTTGGCATGGCTAACTCATTGCAGCCAACTCTCTGCGGGATAAGTTGCCATGGCCTACTCACTGTAGGACACTTCAACATTGCATTAATCATTTCATTCAGTTACTTTTATTATTGGTGACCATGTCTCCATAGAAATTATTGTAACTCTTGAATTTCATGGGATGACTTTCTTATTTTATTACTATTGGCCATGGTTCCATTGAAATTAATTTAACTTTTGTATTTGTTGAATTATCCTGTGGCAAGTTGTCTTACAGTGAGATAGCCATGGCAAGTTGGCTGCAGCAAGTTGGCCATGAGGACTTGCTCCATTTCAGCTATGTAGGGCCACCCAAGATGGACAGGTCATAGTGGAGAGCTCTGACAAAATGTGGTCCATTGGAGAAGGAAATGGCAACCCACTTCAGTATCCTCGCCAAGAAAACCCTATCAAAAGGTTAAAAGATACCATCAGGTCCAAAGGTGTCCAATGAGTTGATTATATAGTGTCGTTGACACAATGAACATGAATTTGGGCAAACTCTGGGAGACAGGGGAGGACAGGGGAGCCTGGTGTGCTATGTCCATGGGGACATAGTAAGTCACACCTTTGTGACAACAAATTGCACTAGGAACAGTGGTGGTATTCAGCCAGTTCTATCCTGTTTGGGCGAACCAGTAGCGGCAGCTGCAGGACGCTCCGTCCACCCACTCAGACGTCATCACATCCCGTTTTTGATGCTCTGCGTGCACACTCACATTTGCAAACTGGTAGCAAAGGTTAGTGAATACCACCCCTGACTAGGAAGCTCTTTGTCTTCCAGTAGATGACCTTCAAAGGCAATCCCACCACCACTGAGACTAAGCACTATTGATCTCCAAGATTTCCATGCATTTATACAATCTTTTTTGAAGTCAGCCAAGCTGGTAGAGCACCACATCTCTTCCTGGTTCTCCTTCAATTTTACCCCAGAATTTGCATCTAAAATATTAGTTGTATTAATATACCAAGGGCTCTGTTGCTTCTTCTGATATACCAAGGGCTCTGTTGCTTCTTCCATGTAATGGAAGAGCTCTTAAAACATTCTTAATCTTCCCATAAGCACTAGAGATAAAATGAGATTTGCAAATATAGAACATTTTTTTTAAAAAAGGCTATCCTGAAAGGAAAAAAACAAGTTACATGTCCACAAGGATTATCAAGTATTTTTTTATAATTTGCTATGCTCCCAATCTTCATCAGCCACATCTCCAGGCAACTTTTGAGGTTTTAGATCCTTCATCAAAATAGCTCCTGTCTCACAGGATGTCACACAGAAAGCAACATATTTTGATTTATTCTCCTTGCCAACATCATGTGCTGGAGGCTGTTTGGAAGGATTAGAGGTCAAACCTGGCGTGTGCATTTTCCATGCAATCTGTTTTTCTTTCACTGTTGAAGTTGCCCTGTTGTTTCTCCAGAACGACCTTGGAAAGCACATTATTTTCGAAGCATTTCCGTTCCTAAAATAGATTAAGTGACAATAAGTTTTAGCCTTGATGCCACAAAAATTGCTGAATTTGAGATGTACTTCTGCTCCAAATTTGTAATTATTTGTTTCATCATGAGTGGGATGTATCGTATTTTTTGGAGTATAAGGCGCAGCTCAGTTTTTGGGGAGGAAAATAAGAAAAAAGCTGATTGGCTGGTGGATCGGCCTCCCGGAATACCCCCAATCAGCTGTTCCCAGAGGTGAATTTTAGCAACAGGTTCCTTGGTTGTGAGCTCTGTGCCTTGCTTTTTTTTTCTGCCTCTGAAACTTCTGAAACTCTGTTTCAGGAAAAAAAAACTTTTTTTTCTGCCTCTGAAAGCCTCCGAAACAGCTTCAGAAAAAAAGCCTCTGAAGCTCTGTTTGAGGGCTTCTCTTCTGAAGCTCTGTTTGAAGGCTTTTTTTCTGAAGCTTTGTTTGAGGGCTTCTTTTCTGAGGCTTCATTTCTGATGCTTTTTTCAGCCTCTGAAACCTCCGCGGGGCTACATTCATAGTATAAGATGCACCCAGATTTTCACCCTCTTTTTTGGAGAAAAAAGGTGCAGCTTAAGGGGCGTGCATAAGCGCATAAGGGGCGTGCATAAGCGCATAAGGGGCGTGCATAAGCACACAAACGTGCCTACCGTTCCTGTCCTATTGTTTTTCTTTTCTTCTTCCTATATATATGCTTATACCTCCTTATATTTACCCATATATGTTTATATACTATATGATTTTTTGTATGATTCCTACATATATTGTTGTGACAAATAAATAAATAAATAAATAAATATACTCCAAAAAATATGGTAATTTGTTTTTATCTGACTCAGATTATTTATAGACCAAAATCAGAGCATCTGTTAAATCAAACTCAAGTTCTGGCAACTTCTTCCAAGTATACAAAGGTTTTCTGGACCAACAGTAACTTCCTTGCCAACCCAGAAGTTACAGGTAATCCTTGTTTAACAATGGTAGTTAAGATCAGAATTTCCAGCACTAATCAATGTGGCCATAAACTGTGACGTTATGTGACTGTGTTGTTTAGTGACAGCAGTTCTGTCAGTTCCCAACTACCATCATTAAGCTGGTAATTAAAGGCACTGATTAAAATTTATTGGCATTAAGAATCACAGGAGTTTTTAAGCAAGTCATTGCAACTTCTGATTTCCTGTTGGCTTCCCCAGTGACTGTGGGAAGCTGGAAGAGAATGTTGCAAATCATGGTCACATCTCCATAGGATGCTGCAATGTCATAATCACAAGTGGGCCTCAAGTATCTGGATTGCAATCATGTGACTGTGAGATCTTTGCGATGGCTGGAACTTCAAGGATGGTCATAACTACCACTAGTTCAGCACTGTTGCAAGTTCGAATGGTTGCTGAACAAGTGGTTGTTAAATGAGGATTACCTGTATTGACTTTTGGGAGAGATTTTTTTGTCAGTACCAAAGTCTAAGGCGACTTACAAGAACTATAGCATCCCTAAAGTATATAATTAAAGTTTAGGCACTTGGTAATCAGTATATATTTATGACAGTGGCAGGATCCCAGAATCATGTGATCACCATCTGTGACCTTCCCAATCCAGTTTCCAAAAGAAAGGGAATGGGGGGGAAGCTGGATTCACTTAAGGACCGCATGATTCCAGTGATTCACTTAACAACCATGGCAAAAAAAAGGCCATAAAATTGGGTGCAAATCATTTGACAGCAATGGAATTTAAGTTCCCACTTGTGGTCATAGGTTGAGGACTATTTATATTTTGGAATATATTTATTAAAATTGTGTGATTGGCCTCCTCCTCCTCCTCCTCTTCTTCCTCTCCCTCCTTCTAATATTTTTTATTATTTCTATTGATTTTAGCACCCATTCACCAAATGAGTACCACATGCCTCCACAACATACTTAGTTTTCTAAAGAGACTTGTATCACATACCAGATCCTTACATGAGTTATAAACGCAATAAAAGTTTAGGTTGTCACAACAGGAGGAATAGCACTGCAGATGCTTCTTGCCTGAGGTGGGACTGGCTGAACAACAGAATTGGGCCCAAATTGTGCTAATTTCATTAAAGGCTGACATATGGTATCTCTTCCGATCATATTCACAGACTTTAAGCCTGCTTGATTTCTGGACCAGTCTAATTGGCTCTTTCAGGTAGAAGATTTGAGGAAACTGGAAGCTAAGACATACAATGAATGATTAAGGGAACTAGGTATGTCTAATCCAGGGGTCAGCAACCTGCGGCTTTGGAGCTGCACGTGGCTCTTTCATCCCTCTGCTGCGGCTCCCTGTTGTCGGTTGGCTCCACAATTGATAGAGCTTTCGGTTAGGATAGGTAGAGGAAAAAGGACGCTGCGCTAGGAGGAGATGCAATGGTGGGGGAATTGGACTTCCTGTCGGCTCCAGAATTGAATAGAGGGCTTCTGGTTATGACCTTTGTGGCTCTTTGAGTGTTAAAGTGAGTGTTATGCTCTCTACATGGGGCTCCCCTTGAGGAGCACCCAGAAGCTCCAACTGGTCCAGAATGCGGCCGCGCGGGTGATAGAGGGAGCCCCTCGTGGCTCCCATGTGACATCTCTCCTGCACCGGCTTCTGGTGGTCTTTCGGGTGCAATTCAAGGTATTGGTTACCCTCTTTAAAGCGCTCCATGGCTTAGGACCGGGTTATTTACGGGACCACCTACTGCCACCAACAGCCTCCCATCGACCTGTGCGCTCTCACAGGATGGGCCTCCTCGGGGTACCGTCGGTTAGACAATGTCGGTTGCCGGTTCCCAGGGGGAGGGCCTTCTCTGTGGGGGCTCCTGCCCTCTGGAATGAGTTGCCTCCAGGGCTTCGCCAACTCCCCGAGCTCCGGACCTTCCGCCGCGAGCTGAAGACTCTTTTATTCCATCGAGCAGGGCTAGCCTAAAAATGCTGTTTTAATGGAGTTTTAGATTATTATGGTCTAGTTTTTAGGAAAATTTGGCCATAAGTTATATTAATTTTATCCTGTTTTTAACTTGTATAATAATGTGTTTTTAAATTGGCTGTTAACCGCCCTGAGTCCTTCAGGAGAAGGGCGGGATATAAATAAATAAATAAATAAATAAATAAATAAATAAATAAATAAATAAATAAATAAATAAATAAATAAATAAAGGTTGCCAATCCCTAGTCTAGTCCAAAGAGAGAAGGACTAAAGGTGACACAATAGCAGTCTTCCAATATCTGAGGGACTTTTACAGAGAACAATCTACTCTCTAAAGCACCTGAGGGCAAGACAAGAAGTAACAGAGGAAAGCTTATCAACAAAAGGTCCAACCTAGAACTAAGGAGAACTTTCCTGTCAGTGGGAACAATTCAGTGGTGGAATGCCACCAACTGGTTCGGTGAGCATGTGCGTGCACAAACTCCAGTGGTGGGTTTCAAATTTTTAATAATAATAATAATAATAATAATAATAATAATAATAATAATAATAATAATAATAATAATAATAATAATAATAATAATAATAATAATAATATTTTAATTTGTATAGCGGCCTTCTCACGAAGGACTCAGGGCTTCAGCCAGAATAAAATACAAAGAAAACAATACATATAATATTAAGAACAACCCTTAAAAACTTATTCGTTGGGCCAAAATTTAAAATACAGTAACACCCTATAAAAATTTACAAAAATTTAAAACCCATAAAAGCAAATTAAAGATTTTAAAATCAAGCCAGTCCAGCTAGACGGAATAAATAGGTTTTAAGTTCGCGGCGAAAGGTCCGAAGGTCGGATAATTGATGAAGTCCAGGGGGAAGTTCGTTCCACAGGATAGAGGGAGCCATAAGTTATATTAATTTTATCCTGTTTTTAACTTGTATAATAATGTGTTTTTAAATTGGCTGTTAACCGCCCTGAGTCCTTCGGGAGAAGGGCGGGATATAAATATGATAAATAAATAAATAAATAAATAAAGGTTGCCAATCCCTAGTCTAGTCCAAAGAGAGAAGGACTAAAGGTGACACAATAGCAGTCTTCCAATATCTGAGGGACTTTTACAGAGAACAATCTACTCTCTAAAGCACCTGAGGGCAAGACAAGAAGTAACAGAGGAAAGCTTATCAACAAAAGGTCCAACCTAGAACTAAGGAGAACTTTCCTGTCAGTGGGAACAATTCAGTGGTGGGTTTCAAATTTTTTTACTACCGGTCCTGTGGGTGTGGCTTGGTGGGCGTGGCTTGGTGGGCATGGCAGGGGAAGGTTACTGTAAAATCTCCATTTCCACCCCACTCCGGGGGAAGGATACTACAAAATTACCAATTTCTCCCGATCAGCTGGGACTTGGGAGGCAGAGAATAGATGGGGACGGGGCCAGTCAGAATTTTTACTACCAGTTCTCCAAACTACTCAAAATTTCCACTACCAGTTCTCCAGAACTGGTCAGAACCTGCTGAAACCCACCTCTGGCACACTTGCTTCGTGCGCACATGCGCTTAAGGCACTTATGCTGAAAATGGAGCATTTAGAAGCTCAACGGCTTACCTTCCAAGTTAGCAATGGTAAGTAGAACAGCAAGGGAGGGAAATCAGCTGTGCTGCGCGATTGAGATGAACTACAAAGCAGGAAATAAAGTACAGGATAGAGCAGGGATGGGTGGGCAGGGCCGACTGATCGTCAGGACTATCGGTTCTCTTGAACTGGTCCAAACCAGCTGAATTCCACCTCTGGAACAATTAAGATTGCCTTCAGAAATTGAAACTGAAGCAAACATAATTTGAGGACTACCTGTACTTACCAACAGACAAAAAGTATTTTTACAAATGTCTCAGAGAATAAATGCATCAATCAATTAGAGAAAAGTGCACAAATGTCGTGGAATTTCCTACAAAAGACAATGTATTTGTCGTTTTGTTTTGTTTTTTTTAGGCAGGAAAAGGAGTAGAAAAGGAAGAATTTATTGATCTTGGAAGCTCAGATGAGACTGATATTTTGTCCGTCCACACGAGCAAAGTCCATACTTCATTAATCAATGAAGTATGCTTAGGGTAGCATTTTGAGACAGAGTATCTTTGTGAAACGAATGATCTCGTGTGCACTGCGACAACCACAGAAATGTAAAAGGGCTAATTGCACATCCTATTTATTTGTGCGTTAAGGAATACATGCAAGGGTATTGTCTGATTTATAGTTGCTCATTAGCAGCTCTTTGAAATATGGCAGTGAAACAAAGCTGAATGGTACCAGGTAAAGCGGGGGTGAAATACATCTTTTGCACCGTGGCATTAAAATAAGGAGGGAGAAGGGAAACTATGGCCTGCTTTTTGGTGGCCATGGTACTGTCCTCTAAACCCCAACCATAAAAAAAAACAAAAAACACCAGCCATCAAATATGTCTACGGAGTTCAGATCGCTCGTAAAACAGGCTTCACCAAGTATAAAAGATAAACCTTAAACTTTCATCCTTTACAACACCATCCACTTTGCATCATCAATTCACCAATTATATCCTGTGACCAGTGAATTAGAACATAGAATCATATGGCTGGAAGGGACTTTGGAGGTCTTCTCATCCAATTCTCTGCTCAAGGCAGGAGACCATATACCATCCTGATCAAATGGTTGTCTAGTCTATTGAAAACCTCCAGTGATGGAGCATCCACAACTTAATTAATTAATCAGAACTGGGAGGAAATTTATCCTTATTTTTAGGTGTTCTGGCCTGCTAGTGAGGAACAGTGAGGAAGTTGGATAGGAACATGGGCCAGTTCTGGAGTCTGAGGAAAGCTCTGATGAGGGCTCTGCATTGGAGGCAGAGTGGGGGCCAGGGCCGTCTGCCAGTTATCAGCTGCCTTTGGAGTAAGACATCAGTGAGGCAGATGAACAGCTGGAGCCTGTTCCCATTGTGAGTTGCCAGACGAAGGGAACAGCTAAAGAGCAAGGGTCGACTTGGGAATAAGGCCACAGGTGGATGAGGAATAGCCCCTCCCAGAGGGAATAAAAGAGGAGCGAAAGGGGAGTGGCGTGTGCAGGAGACAATTAGTTCATTACTACATTCTTGCCAAGTATTGTGGCATCTGAACAATATCAGCCTGGCCACTCTACAAGCCTGATAAAGGTCGGTAATTGTGAACTATCTTGAAAGACTGTGGGAGAGGAAAGACTTTTCTGGAGAGGAATTCACTGTAAATTAATTAAAAGGGGTTTATTGGGATAAATAAGACTAGGTCAGAACATTAGGTTGAATCTCTCTTTAATGAGTTTTCACCTTGTCCTGCCCTCTGATGCTTTGGAGATTAAGTCAATCGCCTCTTCTCTGTGACAGTCCCTCAAGTAGTAGAAGACAGTTATCATGTCCCTCCTAATCCTTCTCTTTGATAGGCCTGACATAGCTAGATCCCTCAACTATTCACCATACTATTTGGCCTCCAAACCCCTAAATTATCTTTGTTGGTCTTCTCTGATATTTTGCAGGGTCTCTACATCTTGTTTGTATCATGGTGACCAGAACTGGACACAGTATTCCAAATGCCATCTTACCAGTGTGGTATAAAGCAATATTAGCATTTCTCATGTTCTTGATAATATCCCTTTCTCTTTTTGGGGGGCAGCTGCAGCATATTGCTGGCTCATTCTTAAGTGAAAGTCCACTAGGACAGTATGATAACCTTGGAAATTATATCTCACCAAAGCAGTTCAACAGGCTACAAGATTTATGAATGGATTTATGAATAGCATGATATGCTCCCCACTACCTTCCGTTAATTATTTATTAAGAAAATTTATATGGCCACCTACCGCACTCATGGTGATTTCAGATCACTTACTTGATTTCATTGAGGACCGTATCAGGGTTATCCTTGACCTTGGGGCCGGGTGGACGTAGCCAGGGTGGGCATGACCAGCTTGATTTCACTCGTGTCAGGGGCACCTGTGGTGCTCTGAGCACTCTGCCAGGAGTTTGAGAGGCTGTGACAGCCTCTTGCAACTTTCTGCCAGTGAAAACGGAGCTCGGGAGGGTCATGTACGGCTCTCCAAAGCTCGGTTTTTGCTAGCAGAGGGTTGCAGGAGGCCATTGCAGCCTCCCGAGCTCCATTTTCACTGGCAGAAGCACCACAGGCCAGTCCCTGTAGGCCAGATCTAAGCACCCTGTGGGCCGGATCCAGCCCAGAGGCCTCGAGTTTGACCCCCTGTCTTACAGAAATTAAAACCCAATAGGAAACCAAATAAACCCTGAACGTCCTGGTGACAACAATCAAACCATGCACTTTATGGGCTCCAAATCAACTTGAGGTCCCCAGGCCAATTGGCAAAACCAAGACTTCAGGGCCTTTTGAAAGAGTATTAGGCTGGAGGCCAATCTTATTTCCACAGGGATGATGTTCCACAGGGAGGGAGTCACCACGGAAAAGGCCTTTCTTCTTGGTCCCACGAGACAGACCTTCTTCAGAAAAGACAGATTTCTCTCATTGACCTCTACCTTCCTGTTCTTTCCTTGCAAATTGACAGGTAAGAGCAACCTCTGCTCAAATCTGTCTTCCAAATCTTCAAAAGCGATCTTCCTCACAAAGAATTTGTTGGGTCCTTGATTGATTGATTTAATAAATTTATGGGCCACCCATCTTATAAACTTGACTCTGGGTCCCTCACCATTAATCCTTTCTTTTTAATTTATCTTGATGACCCTGAGGGAAGCCACCCCTCCTAGAAGAGTGAAATATTTTGAGAAATATTAAAAAAGGCAGGATAAAATATTTCCCCTAAAGGAGAAACATGTTTCTAAAGACAGAAACAAGCTGCCTGCTCCCAGAAAATATTTGGTGCCCTTTGAGAAGAACTGAGCCAGCCTATCTACAAGACAAAAGACCTTCAGCTTCAGGGTGATGGGATTAAAACATGACCCTCTAGAAATAATAGGATTATCTAGCTCACCATATTGCAAAATCACCTGGGGACATTGCATCACTCTCCAGGCTTCAACCAAACTTTTCAGACAACCTAAAGGGTTAGCTATGACCCCCACAACAGCCAATAGAATACATGTTCTTGCACAGGAACAGGAAGCTCAAGGGCAAGGCCTAAGAGAAGATATAAATAAGACTCATTCTCAACTCCATGTGGTCAGCTACCCAGGACCTCAAACCCATATGGTCCTGTTCATCAATAAACCAACTTTCAAATCAGCCTCCATATTTCCAGTGTTTTTCTCCCAGCTTGGAGCTGAATTAGATGGAGATTTCTCCCAACAACCCTTGGTGGTGGTGCAGTGGTTAGAGTGCAGTACTACAGAGTGTGTCTACTGACTGCCGGCTGCCTGCAATTTGGTAGTTCAAATCTCACCAGGCTCAAGGTTGACTCAGCCTTCCATCCTTCTGAGGTAAAATGAGGATCCAAATTGTGGGGGCAATAGACTGACTCTGTAAACTGCTTAGGGCTATAAAGCACTGTAAAGCAGTATATAAGTCTAAGTGCTATTGCTAGTGCTATAATATTGCTTGATTGTTGAATGTGGTTGAAGAAGCTTCTACTGCTGTGGTTTTCTGTGCCATGCTTTCACATTATTTTACAGCCTCCGAATACTTGAGAATGTATCCTTCCTAGCTTGAAAAAAACTCAAAGGGAAGCGTTCACATATAATGTTTTTCCTTGAGATTTCATGGAATTGTGGGAAGCAGAAAGACTGCAGACCACCGGAGAAATTGGTCTACAATGACAGATAGATGATTCACAAATAGAGTTTAGCTGCTTCCCAATTAAATGAGTGAAGCTCAAAGAGAAATGTTGAAGAGCAAAATCTCTTTCGTCCTATTGAACAAGAACCAATAGAGAAGAGAAATGCAAGATAATTTTTCAGCACTGCATTAATTTCCTTTCTCCAAGCCCTGATTGCTCTCCCTTTTTCAAGTAAAAAAATAAAAAAAAATCAAGTGATCTTGAAAAATCTCTCAGGAAATTAGTTCCCAGAAATTAACTCTCTTTGCTGAAACACCAGTTGAGCATTCCGGATGACCAAGGAGCTTGTTATAATCTCTTGTCTTCTACTTGATTTTAGGATTATCTGAGCTGGAGCTGAGATTGAAGACTTCAGATAACTGGATTGATTAAATGATGTTGAAATAACACCATTTGAGGAGATATTTGAGCAGCTCCTCAGCAAGATTGATTCAGAGAGAACGCATCTACAAATTTCCAGAAAAGAAAAGGAAAAAAAAAAACCGTTAACCTTCTCTTCTCTGTGTGTCTGCTTCTTCTTACACCTCAAAGTCCTTAGTGAAAAATTTGCTATGTTTAAACCTCCCTTTTCCCTTCCTGGTTTTCCCCAAAGCTGCTATTAGCTCCACCATGGGGGGAAAAAAAACACAACTTTAGCAAGGACTTTGTATGCCTGGATATGATACAAATTAAAAATGGCTTTCTCTCTCTCATTCTCCAACATCCCCAAATGCTTTAGATCGGGGGGGGGCTCAAACTTTTTAAACAGGGGGCCAATTCACGGTCCCTCAGACTGTTGGGGGGCCGGATCGGTTGGGTAGGCGTGGCTAGGTGGTCATGTGACTGGGTGGGCAGGGCCAATTTAGCAGTCCGTTAAACAATACACACAAATTAAACTTTCATTTGTTATGCTTCTGGGGGTGGGTGGAAAGGTGGTTAGTGAAAGGATGTGGCTCAGGGGTGAAATGCTCCTGGTTCGGACTGGCTCGGCCGATCCGGTAGTGATGGCAGCTGCTAGTTTGGAGGACCGGTAGCAAAAATCCCTGGCCCCGCCCCCTGCCCCTGCTGAGCCGCACCATCAGCAGAGGGTTTTTTTTTTAACTTTTAAAAGCAGGTTTTCTTCAGCTGAAACATACCTTTAAAAGTTAAAAAAAACCTCTGATGATTGGTTGAGCAGAGATTATCAAAACCCTTTAAAAGTTTTTTTTAAAAAACCCTCTTCAGCCGAAAGGGAGAAAAAAAAGAAAAAAAGAGGTTTTAAAAGCCTTCTCTGGCCATCCCAGAGGAGTTTCCTGATCCTCACAGGCTTTTAAACTCACTTTTTAACAGCCCCCACTTACAAGAGCCCCCACCCATGCCCAGCCAATTCCCCCTCCTCACTTACCTATAATTACTGCTCCTTTCGGGCTGGCAACGGCATGCTTTTTTTTCAGCTACTGATTACAGCTTGCTTTGACTTCCTGCTTTGTTGAATGGGAGTTGAAGTCCACAAACTAAGTTACTAAGGTTGGAGACCCCTGATCTAAAAAAAGAAATAAAAATAATAAAATAAAATATTTGTGCAGCTTTCTGAGATTTGGTGTGTTTCTGTAGTGTTTCACTCTAACTACACAAACACACAAAATCTCACAAAGCTGTATGTGGCATTATGTGTGTGTGTGTGTGTGTGTGTGTGTGTGTGTATGTGTATGTGGGACTCAGTTGTGTTGTGTGTGTGTAAAGTGTGAAAGTGTGAGGTTCCTACTTGTTGCAAGGGCCATTTTGGGTGAAGTGCAGCTGCTTTTACATTGTGTGTGTCAGTTGTGTTGTATTGTGTGTGTGTAAAGTATGAAAGTTGGTTTTTGGTACCTCTTATTGTTTTGTATATCTTATTTATTATTTTTATTATTTATTGTTATTGGCCACACCCACCCAGTCATCTGACCACCAAGCCACGCCCACCAATTAAGCCATGGCCACAGAACCGGTAGGGAAAATTTTTAGATTTCACCCCTGATGTGGCTGCCTTGGGGGAGGTGTAAGGGACTTCTGTGTGTGTGTGTGTGTGTGCCTCCCTCCCTCCCTCCCTCCCTCTCTCTCTCTGGAGGCTGCAGAAGCCAAAAACGGGGCTGTTTTGCGCCTCCTAAGGCCTCCACGTGTCCCGTTTTTGCCTTCTCAGCTTCAGAAGGCAGGTGGAGGCTGGCGGGTAGGTGGGGCGATGTGGGCGGGGCAGCCTCGTGGTCCCACACAGGGCCCGGATTAATGGCTTCAGTGGGCCGTAGTTTGAAGACCCCTGCTTTAAACTTAATCCCTTAAGTGTCCAGTTAGGTTTTGTGGATCTACATAATGAACACACACAAATGTTCATAGAATGAACTGGTAATATATTTTTTTCCCTGTATTCCAGTTCTCTCCCGCACAAAACACCTTCATCCAGTTGAGGATCCATGCATTTCCTACTCATTTCACCCGATCAAATAAGTCAGGTACTTCTCTGAAGTGCTGGTGCTCAAGGGTAATTGCTCAATCAAATCTTTCAATTGTTTTTATACCCTCTTTCCAAGGAGGGAAGGGAAGCATGGAGAGCTTTTCCACACAAATCTTTACCACATGCCTAGGAGAATTTATGTAGAGTTTGGTGTCCTGATTCGATGTAATAGTTGAGGTGCTAGCCTAGAAACCAGGAGACTATGAATTCTAGTCCCACCTTAGATGTGAAAGCCAGTTGGGTGACTTTGAGCCAATCACTAGGAGAGTGTGAGTTCTCTTCCCGCCTTAGGCATGAAAGCCAGTTGGGTGACTTTGAGCCAATCACTAGGAGAGTGTGAATTATCTTCCCGCCTTAGGCATGAAAGCCAGTTGGATGATTTTTGAGCCAATCACCAGAAGAGTGTGAATTATCTTCCTGCCTTAGGCATGAAAGCCAGTTGGATGATTTTGAGCCAATCACCAGAAGAATGTGAATTCTCTTCCCGCCTTAGGCATGAAAGCCAGTTGGGTGACTTTGAGCCAATCACTAGGAGAGTGTGAATTATCTTCCCGCCTTAGGCATGAAAGCCAGTTGGATGATTTTTGAGCCAATCACCAGAAGAATGTGAATTCTCTTCCCGCCTTAGGCATGAAAGCCAGTTGGATGACTTTGAGCCAATCACCAAGAGAGTGTGAATTCTCTTCCCGCCTTAGGCATGAAAGCCAATTGGGTGACTTTGAGCCAATCACCAGGAGAGTGTGAATTCTCTTCCCGCCTCAGGCATGAAAGGCTAAGACACAGACACTCTCTCTCAGCTCAACCCAACCCACTTCACAATGTTATTATTATGGAGGAAATAGGAGGAAGAAGGCAAATTATGTTGGCTCACCTCCTTGATTACTTTATAAAAGTAGAGGGGAAAAAATTGAAAAACAAATAAAATAAATATAAAATAAAGTTGAACACCCTCAGAGTCATCCACTCCATACAAACACTAACCTAGAGCCTTCAATTTGCTTGCACTCCATATCTCTTTCCCATAAAAGGGACTTTTATGCCATTAAAAACTTAGGACAGTCTCATCAATTTGTAAAAAGAAAAGAAAAAGAAAAAGTGATCTCATCATGGAATCAAGTGAGCTGTGTTTCTACTCAACATTTGAAAGAAGATCTAAGGCTTCCAGAGGTTCCTGGGCGTGAACAACAAGATCTCCTTGAGTGCCCATGTATATTCCTCCATTACTATCTCAAAAGGAAGCTGCTGCTTAAATGCACAGCGCTGACAACAAAATGAAAATATTTTTGTTTTATGAGCCATTTGAATGGGAAGTATTTTCAATACAGGTAGTTCTCAACTTATGACCGTGACTGAACCCAAAATTCTGTTGCTTAGCAAGGCACTTCTTAAGTGAGTTTTGCCCCCATTTTATGACCTTTCTTGCCACAGAGAATCACTCTGGTTAAATTAGCAATGTGGTTGTTAAGTGATTCCCCAGGACACTGCAACGGTCACAACTTCATGCCAATTGCCAAGCGTCCAAATTTTGATCACATGACTGTGAGGATGCTGCAGTGTGAATGGTCATCAGTCACTTTTTTCAATGCCATTGTAACTTAAAGGTAAAGGTTCGCCTCGCACATACGTGCTAATCGTTCCCGGCTCTAGAGGGCAGTGCTCATCTCTGTTTCAAAGCCGAAGAGCCAGCACTGTCCAAAGACATCTCAGTGGTCACGTGGCCGGCATGACTAAAGGCCAAAGGCGCACGGAACGCTGTTACCTTCCCACCAAAGGTGGTCCCTTTTTTTCTACTTGCATTTTTTACGTGCTTCTGAACTGCTAGGTTGGCAGAAGCTGGGACAAGTAATGGTACTAGGGATTCGAACTGCTGAACTTGACAAGCTTGGTGTCTTAGCCACTGAGCCACTGCATCCCTAACTTAGAACAGTTGAAGACTACCTGTAATTTATTGTGGTTTTCCTGGCAGACAAGAAACCAAAAATTGGGGGTTTTTGACTGCAGATGTGATTGCCCTGCACTTATCGGTCATAGTCGAGATGTCATCAGCTATACAAATAAAAAAAAAAGCAAAGCAATCTTTTCTTTTAAAAACTATTGGCCAGGAAAGTGCCTCTTGCAGCTATTTAGAACAATATTTCTTAATCCCGGCGGTCTTGAAAAACTTGACTTTTTTTCCTGCCACCCCTTTAAAAAACCATGAAGGTCCTTCTGCTTTTTTTACAAACATCTTTAACATTTTTTCCCCCCAGAAGACTGGATTTGTGGTACTTATTACAGAGACACAATAGGCTGAATGTAATTATCTTTAATAAATCTCACCCAGACATTGATGAAATGAGCCATCGTATGCAAATGCATATATTCCCCGTAGAAAGATACATGTATTAATGCAAGTAAAATAAAGACGATGATGAAAACCTGTTTGATTTTAATATTCCTTTGAGTCCCTCACCCTTTTTTTTAAACAGATGTTGTTATTACTGTTATCGTTGTCGCCTTCGTTGTATTATTTTCATACAGCGTGTTTCAACTTTATAGAAAGTTGAGAACAAATGGGATAATGCAACCATCATTTTATAGCAGAGTTCCCCAACCTTTTTCGGCTTTGAAGACCAGTGGGCAGGTGGAGAAAGGATGGTTCTGCATGAGAGGTGGACACGCGGGCCCACCACTCATGAAATGGAGCATGTATGCCAGGGTTGGGCTGCTGGGGGTTTGCAGGGGTTCGGGAGAACCTCTAGCTAAGATTCTGTGCAGTCTGAAGAACCCCCAAATCCCACTCCTGGCCAGCCCACCCACCCCACTCTGCCCCTCCCAGGAGTCCCCATGTGGCCTGTTTTGGGTGCAGTTAAGTGCAGGGTGCACACAAAGGCAAAAAATGGGCCTACTGGAAGTTCAGAAAGGGCCTGTTTCCAGCCTCCGAGGGGCATCCAGAGCCTGGGGAGGCCATTTTTGCCCTCCCGGAGGCTCGAGAAAAGCCTCCGGAGCCTGGGGAGGCCATTTTCGTCCTCACGGAGGCTCAAAAAAAGCCTCTGAAGCCTGGGGAGGGCAAAAACACACACACACACCCTGCTGTGGTGCAGGAGGCCCACTAGGCCACACCCACCATGGCCACACCCACCCAGCTACTGGACAGAGAACCCCTTGCTAATATTTTTGAAGCCCACCCCTGATGTATGCAAATGGTTGTCTGCTCTCATGCAAGCGGGGAACACGTGTGCACGCTCACCTGTCACTTCTGCGGCCTAGTTCTGAATCGCTCAAGACTCAGAGGTGGGCTGCAGCCTGGTGGTTGTGGATCCATTGTTTTATAGGGATGCTTAATGCCTCATACGAACAATGAGCAATCATAGAACCACTGAATTTTATTTATATTCTATTTAATTTTAATTATAACTTTCAGTGGAATAGGTCTAGATTTGTGGGGTCCTTACCATCAAAGCCACTTGATCCTGTCACAATAGCAATAGCACTTAGACTGATCTACCACTTCACTGTGCTTTACAGCCCTCTCTAAACGGTTTAGAGAGTCAGCCTGTTGCCCCCAACAATCTGTGTCCTCATTTTACCCACCTCGGAAGGATGGAAGGATGAGTCAACCTTGAGCCTGGTGAGATTAGAACATTTTTGGAAGAAATATCCAGGTCCAGTTCCAATCCAGGAGAAAGGTGGCGGAAACAAAATGGAGGCTGGAGACTGATTCGAAAGAAAGTTTATTGATGAAACAGAACCACCAGGGTTCTGGGTCAGCTGACAAAATGGAGTTGAGAGTGGGTGGGTTTTATACAGTGGGGGGATTCAAATAATTTAACAACCAGTTCTCTGCCCTAATGACTAGCTGGGTGGGCTTAATAATGTTGAGCGTGGCCAGGGTGGGTGACAGGCAGCACTCGGCCTTCTGCATCCCCCCTGGGAGCAAAAATGGGCCCCGGGGGGCACACTGCACCCACACACCTCATTTTGGGCTTAATAGTCCTCCCTGAACCCCCTGGGAGCAAAAATGGGCCACGGGGGGGGGGGGGACTGCACCGCACCTCTCCATGCCCCGTTTTGGGCCTTGAAGGCCTCCCTGCACTTACCTGGGAGCCAAAACAGGGTACGTGGGAACTTCTGGAAGGGGCGGGGCCAACCAGCAATATAACAGCCGGTTCAGCTGAAGTGGTGCAGACTGGTTGAATCCCACCACTGGTTTTATACTTTCTTTGGGCTTTGTATTTGAGCTTCCTATTCCTGTGCAAGAGCATGCCTTTTAATATTCTATTGGCTGTTGTCCGATTCCTATGGGGGCATGGCTGGCTCTATAGGCAAAAGGGAAAATGCAAATCTCAGGTGCCTGTCTGAGTTAATCCTCTCAATCCTTTTGGCTTCCTAATTGCTTATTTGGAGTTTCCTGTGTGACCCAGTCTTTCTGAATGGATTACCAAATCTGCATTTCTAAAAGCTGGCCTCCTAGTTTCTGTCTCCCTTATGATTTTTCTCATTTCCCTTTTAGGGGAAATATAATATTCCGCCTTTTTAAATTTCCCCCCAAAATATTCCATTCTTCTAGGTGGGGGGGGGGCTTCCCACATAAGGTACACAGGGAAGGAATAGCGGAAAAAATATATTGCTTTTCAGGATCCTCAAATGGTGGATATTATTCATCTCATTTATCGAATATCGCAGAATCTTAGCATGGAAGCCTCACTCAGGCTATTCTGTGTTAAATCCAAGCTAAAATAACCCCAAAAGATACCTGCGCAACTTCTGTTTAAAATCTTTAAAAACCTCCTGCCAAACTGTCATGGATTATTTTACAAAAAGTAGAGTTAAAATGGTGGATAGGAAATCAGCGGCACTGGCAAATTAAAATGTGAGCAAGATCTGACTCTGTAATCTACCAATTTGATTTTATACTGTATGTAAATGAGGGGAAACACAATTACAGCATAATTTTGAGTTAGACTCTAAAGATAATAATTTCGTGTCTCCTAAATGTGATCAAAGGGAATGCAAAGCTTTATTCTTGAAAGTGGATTTTTATTTCATTAAAAAGCTGTACGTACTGCACACACCCACATCCCTGCACACACAAAAAAAACCCTCACAATGGTGTCCTTGTTATATTTTAATATATATATATATATATTATTCTTAAAATAATGAAAGGGGGAAAAAGGAAAGAAAGTAAGTGAACTACTAAAGATAGATTAAAGGCATTATGAAAAGATATATAGTAGCTTAGTCTCCCTTTCCACTTGGGTTTTCAAATGCTGAACTACAATTTGGATATCTATCCTTTACACTGAACATTAAAGATTGTTACAAGTTTCTATTTTAAATCCTAGAAAGCACATCCCAATTGTCTAAATTTGCACGGTTGTATAATGCGTGATGTCCTCATTATCAACACTCTGTTTCACCTGGAAGAAACCTACCAAGTAACATATAAATAACTATTTTTGGAGACGTGGCACGACACATATAGGAAGAGCTAAGACAGACAAATCCAACTCCAAATCCAAATCCGCCACGATGTAAAAAAGATGCTGAGACTCTAGAAAGGGTGCAGAGAAGAGCAACAAAGATGATTAGGGGACTGGAGGCTTAAACATATGAAGAACAGTTGCAGGAACTGGGTATGCCTAGTTTAATGAAAAGAAGGACTAGGGGAGACATGATAGCAGTGTTCCAATATCTCAGGGACTGCCACAAAGAAGAGGGAGTCAAGCTACTCTCCAAAGCACCTGAGGGCAGGACAAGACGCAATGGGTGGAAACTAATCAAGGAGAGAAGCAACTTAGAACTAAGGAGAAATTTCCTGACAGTTAGAACAATCAATAAGTGGAACGACTTGCCTGCAGAAGCTGTGAATGCTCTAACACTGGAAATTTTAAAGAAAATGTTGGATAACCATCTGTCTGAGATGGTGTAGGGTTTCCTGCCTGGGCAGGGGGTTGGACTAGAAAACCTCCAAGGTCCCTTCCAACTCTGTTGTTATTATTATTATAACTGAGAAGCGAAATAGAGAGAGAGAAAGGGAGAGGTTAATCTGCCTTTGTAAACAAAATATCTTTCCTTTAATTGATGCACAAGAGATGCAGATGAAGGCAAGGCAACTGGAACTTCCCCAGGGAATTGCGTACTGAATTTCAGAAAAACAGCCATGAGCACAAACAAATCCTATGCAGCCAAGAAGGTTCTGCTCCTGTCATACTCCAGAGGCGATATTCAGCCGGTTCGGGTGAACTGGTAGCGGTGACTGCGGACGGGCCCACCCCAATAGCGGCAATTGTGGGTGGACCCGGCCACCTAGCCTCCATCTGAGCGATGACTTAATTAGCCGGCACTATCAGCCCTGGCAGTAAAAGAGCGAGCGTCTGCCAAGTGGCTCCGTTATCTACCTCAACACTGATAAGTCAAACAGTACTTCAGCTCTTAGTTCAGCAGTTAATGTGCCTGCTACGAAGAGGCACAGCAGCTCTGGCTGCCTTTATATCCTGTGGGCTGTGGCTCCATGACTCAGCACTTCCTAGGCTTACCCCACCCCTGCTTCTGTTGTTCCCTCCTCTCCTGCCTATGAAACCTAGGGTCCAACCAAGCCTGATTGCTATCAACTGGGTCTGAAGGCGTGGCCTGGGGGGGGAAAGAGTCAGGGGACAGAGGCCTTGTTATCTCTTTCACCTGGCCTGCTTCTGGCTCCTGGAGCTGAGCCAGGGAAGCCGGTGCTCCCCAGGTAAATCCTGACGGCCCTTCCCCCTCACTTTCCAAGTCACTTTCTGGCAGCAGGCCTGGCTCCAAGTCACTTTCTGGCAGGAGGCCAAGCTCGGGGGGCGCAGACACAACAGGGGTAATGCCATCCTATTTAGCCACGTTTTTGAGGCTGGGCATATGTATGGAAGATGCGTGGGGCAAACCGGTAGTAAGAATATGTGAGCCCACCACTGAATACCTCCATGTTAAACTCATGCTTTCTAGTCCTGACGTTTGAAATTCAATCTCATATCATCTCTTGACTGCCGGCCTTCTGATTCATTTGAGCTGAGGGGCATTAAATGGGTAGATCCAGGGACTGATGAACATGTTTTTACGCAAAGTATTAAGTGTCATTGATCCTATTCATTCCTGGTAAACTCACCTTGGTTCTAGATGATTTTGCTCAGTTTTGCCTGGTCATTTATACCACTTTTGGCGGTATATGCCATGGTGCAGATGTTCTTTTAGCAATTATTTCAATACTTTGCAGTCTGGATGCAGATTTTGCTAGGGGAAGCTATTCAGGAATGTTTTGGCATTGTTTCCTTCTCAGGGCTGAGAGACAGTGACTGGCACAAAGTCCCAGTTGGCTTTGTGCCTAAGGCAGGACTAGAACTCACACTCTCCCAGTTTCTAGCCTGATGCCTTCACCATTACACCAAACTGGCTCTCCCTGCTTCCATCCCCACCATTGGTGAAATCCTACTGGTTCTGTCTGGCTTGTGCGAACCGTTAGTGGCGGCAGTGCGAGTCTCCACCCACCTGCCCTGGCGTCGTTACTTTGAACCAAGAATTAATCCGTTTTTGACCCTTTGCAGAAGGCTTTGTGCATATGCAGAGGGTCAAAAATTGGAGGTGATGATGGTGTGCGCACTTCCGAACTGGTAGGGAAGGTAAGTAGATTTCACCCCAGATCCCCACCCACAGTAATTGGTATGACACCGATTCCTATGTTCTGAGATATATTTTAGCTCTTTAATGCGTAACAATGTCACTTAGACTTTTATACCGCTTCACAGTGCTGTACAGCCCTCTGAAAGCGGTTTACAGAGTCAGCATATGGCCCCCAACAATCTGGGTCCTCATTTTACCCACCTTGGAAGGATGGAAGGGGGAGTCCAACCTTTAATCCATGAGGGCTGAACTCCTGGCAGTGAGCATGAATTAGGCTGCAACACTGCATTCTAACCAGTGTGTCATCAAGGCTCCTTAATTGGGCCTGTAATTTTATTTATCTGTGTGCATTCATTAACTCTAATCCAGAATATCAGACCACCTGACAGCCTTCTTTGGATGCTTCCCATTTGTTCTCAATCCAACAAAGATGATTGGGAGACTAGAAGTTCAAGGAAGAATGTTTGAACCCCCCTCCAAAAAAACCCCACGAAGGAAGCAAAATAAGAGCATTCTTCCAACCTGAAATGATGTCACATGGAAGTTGATCAAGACTGGTTTTCTCATTCCAGGATGCAAAACATGAAAGAAGAGATTTAAGATAGGTGGATTCCAACTGACAGCATTAAAAAAAAAAAGTCTTTGGAAGAACAAAAGTGATTCAGCAGTATCACCTATTACTCAGACAGCAACAGACAGTGTAGGAGAAGACCATCTATAGTACTCAAAAAACAGAGTCTGATAGCACTTTTTTTCAACCAAGGCATAAATCTGATTTCCCCCCCCTTCCTTTTTATGATCCTGTAGTCCAGGGTTTCCCAACTTCTGGGGTTCACAGGGGTTCAGGAGAACCTCTAGCTAAGATTCTGTGCAGTTTGGAGAATGGTCAAATGGACCCCCACCCACCCCTCCCCTCCCAGGAGTCCCCACGTGGCCCGTTTTGGATGCAGGTAAGTGCAGGGCGCATACACAGCTAAGGGAGGGTGAAAACCAAGCCTATCAGAAGTTTGGGAAGGCCCGTTTCCAGCCTCCAGAGGGCCTCTGGAGCCTGCCGAAGGCTGTTTTCACTCCCAGAGGCTCAAGGAAAGCCTCTGGAGCCTGGGGAGGGCAAAAATGCCCCCCCATGGTACAGGAGGCCAACTAGGCCACGCCCACCATGGGCATGCCCACCCAGCAACTGGGCAGAGAACCCCTTACTAAAATTTTTGAAGCCCACCCCTGGTCCAACCCCCTGCACAAGCAGGAGACCATATACTGTTTCAGACAAATGACTGTCAAGTCTCTTCTTAAAAGTCTCCATTGCTTCTTGTCCTGCCTTCTGGTGCTTTGGAGCATGGGTCTCCAACCTTGGCAACTTTAAGCCTGGTGGACTTCAACTCCCAGAATTCCCCAGCCAGCTTTGCCTGGCTTAAAGTTGCCAAGTTGGACAGCTGCGCTTTGGAGAATACGTCAGCCCCTCTTCTCTGTGACAGCCCCTCAAGTACTAGAATATAATTATCATGTCTTCCAATACAGGATGAAACTTCCTTTCATTATGCTTGATAAACCTAGCTTCCTTAACCGTTCGTTATACAGTTTAGCCTTTAGTCATCTTATCATCTTTGCTGCTCTTCTCTGCCCTCTTTTTAGAATCTCAGCATCTTTGTTGTGTCATGGCAACAAAAACTGGATGTAGTATTGAAGCAAGACCCCAATGCTTTATAATACAAGTGCATTATGTTTATTTGTTAGGATTATAACAAGATCAGATATTACCAACTTGTATAAAAGTCAACGTGTCACTTAGAAAGCAGAAGTATACCATTAGGCAGGTATATGGTTTTGCAAGCTTTCGGGAAAGTGCAAAAATATTTCTACAAACTGTTCTTGTGACTATGTGGCAAAGAGGAGGGGGCATTGAGAGTAACACGTGTATCCAGAAGGTGTATGATAAGAGTAGACCATATATGGGCTTTTGTTTATTTCAACCAATTAGGATAACTTCTTCTTTTTTTCTTATGGCAATGTCTGTAACCAAAAAGTATAAAAGATTATGTTTAAGCCATGCTCGATGCTCAGACCTTTGTTTTCCACCCGAGTGGGGGTCTGTGTCCTATTTGCGCAAATAATAAATTAATTCTTGTTTCTCAAATCCTTTGTGGTCTTGTCTCCTCACTTTAAGATGTAAGTTTTCTACAACAGTATTACAAGTGTGGCCTCGCTAGTGCAGTATAACACAAATACTTAAAATTTAAATACTGTATCTAGAACAAGACAGTCTGCTTTGCTAGGAAGAAACCTCTTTATATCAGGGGTATCAAACTCAAGGCCCACGGGCCAGATCCAACCCATGGGGTGCTTAGAACTGGCAGGGCCGCCCTAAAAACAGTGAAGGACCGGTTCACAGGACCGTGTGTGGCTCTCCAGAGCTCTGTTTTCGGCTGCGATGGCTTCCTGCAGCACTCTGCCAGTGAAAATGGAGCTTGAATGGGAGGCAGAGTGCTGCAGGAGGCCGTCACAGCCAAAAATGGAGCCTGGGAGGGGTGCCCCTGACACGAGTGATGTCGAGCTGGCCAAGCCCACCTCAGCTACACCCACCCAGCCCCCAAGGTCAAACATAACTCTGATGCAGCCATCAATGAAATCGAGTTTGACACCCCTGCTCTATACCTTGTCTATTGCTGAGGGTTTTTTTGGAGGCCTTTATTTAGAAGAATAGAATAGAATAGAATAGAATAGAATAGAATAGAATAGAATAGAATAGAATAGAATAGAATAGAATAGAATAGAATAGAATAGAATAGAATAGAATAGAATAGAATTCTTTATTGACCAAGTGTGATTAGACACACAAGGAATTTGTCTTTGGGGCATACGCTCTCAGTGTACATAAAAAGACAAGACACATTTGTCAAGAATCATAAGGTGCAACACTTAATGATAGCCATAGGGCACAAATAAGCAATTGGGAAACAATCAATATCAGTATAAATCGTAAGGATACAAGCAACAAAGTTACAATCATGCAGTCATAAGTGGGAGGAGATGGGTGATAGGAACGATGAGAAGATAAATAGTAGTGCAGACTTAGTGAATAGTTTGACAGTGTTGAGGGAATTATTTGTTTAGCCGAGTGAAAGCATTCGGGGAAAAACTATTTAGCCTTGATGCGATACAGAGCAGATGTACAGAAAAACCGAGAGCATGAAGGAATAGCATCCTCAAGGTCCAAACAACGCAAATGTAGCTTACCAAAAATAAAAATAAAAAAAAAAATCTCAGGAACAGAAAATTGCTTGAACTGCAGCAAAGTTTTCTTCTCCGAACACTTTTTTGTTCATCTAGCACCACCTAATGGTTATAGGATTATTTAGCAGCATCTCACCTCTCTCTCAATAATGGAACAGAACCAAACAAGAACAAAGAACATTTATTAGGACAGTCAAGGGGATGGATCCAAGTCAGAGTCCAACAGAGTAGTTTCGTGGAAACCTATGGAACATGATGTATTGTGTAAATGAAGACTCAATCATCCAAGCCAAAAGTATCTTCAAAAAGGTTAAATCATTGTAGGAAGTTAGCACCCACCCCTCTCCTAGAAGAATGAAATACTCTGGGGAATATTAAAAAGGCAGACTATTATATCACCCTGGCTGAGAAAAGGAGAAACATGTTCTTGGAAAGCAGCCCCCACCTTTGTTAATAGCCCCAGAAAAACTGATGCCAACCTATCTACAAGACAAAAGACTGGGCCATCTTATCTACAAAAGACCTTCAGCTCCAGGGTGACAGGATTAGCCCTCATTCAAGATCCAAAAGCCATTAAGCCATAATAGGAATTGCCCAAAGCCCCTTCATTTGTATACTGCATGAATTTGTATACTGCACGAATCAAGAAGAGGGCCGTGAAAATATTTACAGATCCCTCACATCCAGGACATAAACTGTTTCAACTGCTACCCTCAAAACGACGCTATACAGCACTGCACACCAGAACAACTAGACACAAGAACAGTTTTTTCCCGAAGGCCATCACTCTGCTAAACAAATAATTCCCTCAACACTGTCAAACTATTTACTAAATCTGCACTACTATTAATCTTCTCATAGTTCCCATCACCAATCTCTTTCCACTTATGACTGTATGACTGTAACTTTGTTGCTGGCAATCCTTATGATTTATATTGATATATTGACCATCAATTGTGTTGTAAATGTTGTACCTTGATGAACGTATCTTTTCTTTTATGTACACTAAGAGCATATGCACCAAGACAAATTCCTTGTGTGTCCAAACACACTTGGCCAATAAAAAAAAAAATTCTATTCTATTCTAAATTCTATTCATTGCATCACCCAGCAAGATTCAACCAAGCCTGGGACTCAAGACAACCTACAAACATATCCCTGCATGGCCCCATGGGAGTCTGACAACCAATCAGAATACATTTCTTACACAGGAACAGGAAGCTCCAAGACAGGGCCCAAGAGAGGGCATAAAACTCTCTCTCTCACCCGGGTGCTCGATTGCCCAGGATCTCAAATCATGTGGTTCTGTCCATCATTAAACCCTCTTTCCAAACAGCTTCCATGTTTCCAGTGTCTTTCTCCCCACTTGGAACTGAAGCCAGATGGACATTTCTTCCAACATCATGGACAACTGGATCAAAGTTTATTAAAACTGAAACATTTTTGTTACTCATCTTCAGTCAAAATGGAAATTTTGGGTACGCAGAGAGCAAGAGAATTGTTGGAATGAACCAACTGTTGCCATACAGACCGTAGGGGGTTACTTGGATGAGTAATAAAACGTCTCACTTTTAATAAACTTGGTCTAGATGCCATGATTTAACCTTTTACAATGCTTTTGGCCTGGATGATCGAGTCTACATTTTACATGTTGCTTTTCATTTTGTGGAGAAACAAAGATCTACCTCCTTCAGGCAGAGCCATAATAGGAATTGCCCAAAGCCCCTTCATTACATCATCACCCAGCAAGAGTCAACCAAGCTTGGGGCACAGACAAGCTACAAAGTTACCCCTGCATGGCCCCATGGGAGTCTGACAACCAATCAGAATACAAGCACAAATTCAAAAAAAGCCCAAATTGTTCTGTCCCCTCCCGACCTCAGCCATGCGAGATGGCTAAATGAGCCAGTAATTGAGTTCACGGCTGCTATCAGTCCTGGCAGGGAATCTGCAGCTGCCTGACAAAGTCTTCCTTTTATCTTGGAGTTGCCAGGAAACCAGGAAGTCAGCAGTCCAGGCCGAATGTTCAGCTCAATTCTCCAAGAGTCAAAGAGTTCAGCTCAATTTTCCAAGAGTCAAAGAGTTCAGCTCAATTTTTGCTTGTCACAGAGCAGAAGAGCAGCCAGGGCTACTTTTATACTCTGTGGGGTGTGGCTCTGTGACTCAGCACTTCCTAGGCCTGCCCCACCCCTGCTTCTGTTGTAACCTAGGGTCCAGCCAGGCCTGATTGCCATCAGCCGGGTCTGGAAGCGTGGCCTGGGGGGGAAAGAGTCAGGGGACAGAGGCATCATTATGTCCTCCACCTGGCCTGCCTCTGGCTCCTGGAGCTGAGCCAGGGAAGCCGGTGCTCCAGAGGTAAGTCCTGATGGCCCTTCCCCCTCACTTTCCGAGTCACTTTCTGGCAGGGGGCCCGGCTCAGGGGGTGCAGACACAACATAAATTCAAAAGAGAGAGCATAAAACCCAGGTACTCTCAGCATCTCTTCCCTTTTTTTTTTGCCCAGGACCTCAAACCATGTGATCCTGTCCACCATTAAAAACCATCTTTCCAAGCAGTCACCATGTTTTCAGTGTCTTTCTTCCCAATTAGAACAGAACCCAGATGGACATTTCTTCCAAAATAATCAAAAGAAAATACTTTCCCAAGACTTTCTCCTGGGAACTAAGGACATTCTCACACATGGCCGAGGGAAGCGGGAGTGATGTTACCAGACCTGCAGTGATTGGGCCATGTGACTGATTGTTTGGGGTTGAGGGAAAAACTTTTGCTTTTATTTAGGTGAAAACCAAGGGGACTGTCATGCCCCTGTCGAAGTCTGAATCCGAAGGGGAAAAAGAACAGCTGACAGAGAGTGAGAGAGTGGATCCTTTGGCTGTGGAAGAAACTGGGGGAGTGCAAAGTCAGGCTGGGCAGAGCAGGGGAGAGGTAGGAGAGGGGGTTCAGATGAGGTCCAAGTCCCACCCCCTCCTCATCCTAGGCAGCGCAGGGAAGAACGGAGAAGAGAGCAATGTGGGTTGCGTGGCTTACGAGGGAGGAAAGGGACCCGATCCTCTTTACATGGCACAGCTGCTAATGGAGTTTTAAAGGAAAGGCAAATTGAAGGGGTGGTTGTCGGGAACAAACACTGAGTTTATCTGGTGTTTATCTGAAGTCCTGGCATCCTCCCAACTGGTTTGATTTACTGGCGTGCTACTTCAATTCTGGAATTCCCTATTTTGCTTGCCCTGCCGGATTAATTACCTGGTCTTGCCTTGTTGGATTTTTTTGTTGAAAGTTTTCTTTTACAATGTTTGGGACTGAAGTATTGTCAGCCAAAGACTATTACAGGTTGGTGGAAGAGCTCTCTCCAGGCCGGAGAGTTGAAAGGGACATTGGGGCACAGTTGGTGATAATAAAGGGACTCATATCGGTTCTCTGGCTGTATTGCCTTTGTGTTACACCCCAGGTCCCTTCAGGGTTGGTTTTCACCAGATACATGCCAATTGGACATTTCCAATAAAGCTATTCTCCGAGGAATTCACCTGCCTCGGAGTTCTTGCCTGCAATGGAGCTAGGAGTTGGAATCCTGACATAAACCGTGATTCGGGCTATCCTGATATATCCAATTGCTGTAGTGGATTGCATCTGACCCTCAAATCAGATTGGTAAAAATAGTGACAGCTGCGTATGTACCAATGACCAGGAGCCCTTCTAGTAACCTGAAATGGTAATTTAAAGTTTTCATGGCTAAAGACACAGGATCAAGATTTTTCTGAGAACAGCCTAGGCCAGAGGTCTTCAAACTTGGCAGCTTTAAGACTTTATTTATTTATTTATTTATTTTTATTTATTTTGTCACACAGTATATATAAGCATAAGCATGAAATAATTATACAATATATAAGCATATATATGAATATGAGTATGTAATAACTATATTAACTGGATATAACGAAAGGAAACAATAGGAGAGGAACAGTAGGCACGCTTGTGCTCTTATTCACGCCCCTTACAGACCTCTTAGGAATGGGATGAGGTCAATGGTAGATAGATTTTGGTTGAAGCTTTGGGGATTTTGGGAAGAGACCACAGAGTCAGGTAGTGTATTCCAAGCATTAACAACTCTGTTACTGAAGTCATATTTTCTGCAATCAAGATTGGAGCAGTTCACATTAAGCTTAAATCTATTGTGTGTTCGTGTATTGTTGCAATTGAAGCTGAAGTAGTCTTTGACAGGAAGGACATTGTAATAGATGATTCTATGAGTTAAACTCAGGTCATGTCGAAGGCGGTGTAGTTCTAAATTTTCTAAACCCAGGATTTCAAGTCTGGTGGCATAAGATATTTTGTTGTTGAACAGCTATGCTGGCTGGAGAATTCTGGGAGTTGAAGTCTACAAGTCTTAAAGCTGCCAGGTTTGAAGACCTCCAGCCTAAATGTTTGCAGAATTTCTAGTGTTTGGCTGTAACTTCAATTGTGTGTATTTCTTGCAGCTTTGTATGAAAAGAGCCAGTCTGGTGTAGTGGTTAAAGCGCCACGGTAGAAACCTGGAGACTGTGAGTTCTAGTCCCGCCTTAAGCATAAAAGCTAGCTGGGTGATCATGGGCCAGTTGCTCTTTCTCAGCCCAACTCACCTCACCAGGGTTGTGAGAAAAATAAGAGGAGGAAGAAGTTTTGGGTATATTTGCTGCCTTGAGTAAACATAGCACAAAAATAAAATAAAATGGCATTTCTAACTTTCAGCAACTGTACTATAGAGATTTGATGGCATGGCTGAAGGATCTTGCAAGAGACATTAAAATGCAGACTGACTAGGAAGGAACCAGGGGATTTGGAATTCCCTGTTGTCTTGATGTAAACAAATATTTTTCCATTCTTTTTTTTTAATTTACATTTATATCCCGCCCTTCTCCGAAGACTCAGGACGGCTTACATTGTGTAAGGCAATAGTTTCATCCTATTTGTATATTTATATACAAAGTCAACTTATTCCCCCCCCCAACAATCTGGGTCCTCATTTTACCTACCTTATAAAGGATGGAAGGCTGAGTCAACCTTGGGCCTGGTGGGACTCGAGCCTGCAGTAATTGCAGGCAGCTGTGTTTAATAACAGGCTATCTTACAGCCTGAGCCACACCTCTTCTCCTCTTCCTACTCCTTTTTCTATTTAGAATAGAATAGAATAGAATAGAGTAGAATAGAATAGAATAGAATAGATGTGCTGTAAAAATCCAGAAAATTGCTATATGACCGAAAACTGCCATTTTTGCAGCCCATGTGATCTTCTTCTTCTTCTTCTTCTTCTTCTTCTTCTTCTTCTTCTTCTTCTTCTTCTTCTTCTTCTTCTTCTTCTTCTTCTTCTTCTTCTTCTTCTTCTTCTCCTCCTCCTCCTCCTCCTCCTCCTCCTCCTCCTCTTCCTTCCATGGAGACGCAGAGTAATGTGAAGAGCTGTATTTGGTAATTTGTATGTTTTCTATCACTTCCCTAACAGGAAACCATTGCTTTTCTGGAGATAAAAATCTTTGCTCTGCTGCCACCTACTGGCCTATCTGCCTTACTTCAGAAAAGGAGAATGAAATTGCTCTCCTGCGGGGAACTCTAGCCCAAAACTTTGGATGTGGGTCTGCTTGGGAGAATATTGTGTTGTCTCTAGCAGAGGTTCTGGCAACATTAATATTTTTGGATTGATATATAGATTGAACTCAAATGCATCCTCCCACTTCCCAATCCCCTTGTCCCAATTGCCCACTTTGAAAATAGCATACAGGAAATAAGAATTTGGGAAAAGTGTATTATTTAGGGGGAATAGTATAGCAAACAAATATCAGTGTTTACAAGAATTGGTCCAACTAATTCAATCTTCCTGGAAGAGTCAGCTGGTGATCTTAAGCAGTGGTGGGATTTAAATAATTTAAACAACTGGTTCTCTGCCCCAATGACTGGCTGTGTGGGCGTGGCCATGGTGGGCATGGCCAGGGGTGTGATAGGTAGCACTAGGCCTCCTGCACCCCCCTGGGAACAAAAATGGGCTGGGGGGGTGGGGGACATTGCATCCAGTTTTGGTCACCATGATGTAAAAAAGATGTTGAGACTCTAGAAAGAGTGCAGAGAAGAGCAACAATGATGATTAGAGGATTGGCGGCTAAAGCATTTATTTATTTATTTATTTATTTATTTATTTATTTATTTATTTATTTATTTATTTATTTATTTTGTCACAACAATATATGTAGGTATCATACAAAAAGATTATATAGTATATAAACATATATGAGTAAATATAAGGAGGTATAAGCATATATGTATATAGGAATAAGAAAAGAAAAACAATAGGACAGGAACGGTAGGCACGTTTGTGCGCTTATGCATGCCCCTTATGGTCCTCTTAGGAATGGGGTGAGGTCAATAGTAGAAAGTTTTTGGATAAAACTTTTAGGATTATGGGAAGAGACCACAGAGTCAGGTAAAGTATTCCAAGCACTGATGATTCTGTTACAGAAGTCATATTTTCTGCAATCTAGATTAAAGCGTTTAAATTAAGTTTAAATCTATTAGTTGCTCTGGTATTATTGCAATTAAAGCTGAAGTAGTCTTTAACAGGAAGGACATTACAATAGATGATTCTGTGAGTTAAGCTTAGGTCTTGTCGAAGGCGACGGAGTTCCAAGTTTTCTAAGCCTAGGATTTCAAGTCTGGTGGGATAGGGTATTTTATTGTTTTCAGAGGAATGGAGAACTCTTCTTGTAAAATATTTCTGGACACGTTCAATTGTATTGATGTCAGAGATGTGGTGTGGGTTCCAAACAGGCGAGCTGTATTCTAGAATTGGTCTAGCAAATGTTTTATATGCTCTGGTTAGTAGTGTGGTGTTTTTGGAAAAGAAGCTACGCAAAATTAGGTTTACAACTCTTAGAGCAGGGGTGTCCAAACTACGGCCCGCGGGCCAACTGCGGCCCGCGGGTCAGTTTTTATTGGCCCGCAGCAAATTCTGAAAGTATAACTGAATATGGCCCTTTTCGGCCGCCTCCCGGTGCTTGCCCGGTGGTTCGCTGCGAGGCTCACGGCTCCTCCCCATGGCGGGGAATAATGAAGGGAGGGGGCGGAGGAGGCGGCGAGCGGGAAAGAGGCTGCTGGCCGTGCTTGACCCCAGCAGTTCTACCCTCGCCTTCCTCGGGCCACCTGGCGAGGCTCCTCGCGCCTCCACCCCTTGGGCAGGGAATAACAAAGGGAGGGAGCGGAGGAGGCGGCGGCGAGCAGGAGAGAGGCTGCTGGCCGTGCCCGACCCCAGCAGTTCTACCCTCGCCTTCCTCGGGCCCCCTGGCGAGGCTCCTCGCGCCTCCACCCCTTGGGCAGGGAATAACGAAGGGAGTTTCAAGTTCATACCAAATACAAAACAAAACCCAAGATCAGGGGTGTCCAAACTTGGTCTCTTTAAGACTTGTGGACTTCAATTCCCACAGTTTTGGTGAGGGCCAAATACAGAAAAATAAGCAAAGGCCCGGGCCACACCATTGAACGGGGGGGGGGGTGTCTAAATTTTTTTTGTACCAGTTCTGTGGGCGTGGCTTATTTTGGGGTGTGGCTTGGTGGTCATGTGACTGGTGGGCATGGCTAACTGCTCATGTGACTGGGTGGGCATGGCTAACTGCTCATGTGACTGAGTGGATGTGGCTATGGGCATAGAACAGGGGTGTCCAAACTTGGTCTCTTTAAGACTTGTGGACTTCAACTCCCAGAGTCCTTCAGCCAGCAAAGCTGGCTGAGGAACTCTGGGAATTGAAGTCCACAAGTCTTAAAGAGACCAAGTTTGGACACCCCTGATCTTGGCTTTTGTTTTGTATTTGGTATGAACTTGAAACTCCCTTCGTTATTCCCTGCCCAAGGGGTGGAGGCGCGAGGAGCCTCGCCAGGCGGCCCGAGGAAGGCGAGGGTAGAACTGCTGGGGTCGGGCACGGCCAGCAGCCTCTTTCCCGCTCGCCGCCGCCTCCTCCGCCCCCTCCCTTCGTTATTCCCTGCCCAAGGGGTGGAGGCGCGAGGAGCCTCACCAGGCGGCCCGAGGAAGGCGAGGGTAGAACTGCTGGGGTCGGGCACGGCCAGCAGCCTCTTTCCCGCTCGCCTCCGCCCCCTCCCTTCGTTATTCCCTGCCCAAGGGGTGGAGGCGCGAGGAGCCTCGCCAGGCGGCCCGAGGAAGACGAGGGTAGAACTGCTGGGGTCGGGCACGGCCAGCAGCCTCTTTCCCGCTCGCCGCCTCCTCACCTGTTTCTCGATGGCTGTCACTGCCGCCACGCGTGTCCGACATGGGGAGGCGCGAGGAGCCTCACCAGGCGGCCCAAGGAAGGTGAGGGTAGAACTGCTGGGGTCGGGCACGGCCAGCAGCCTCTTTCCCGCTCGCCGCCTCCTCCGCCCCCTCCCTTCATTATTCCCCACCCATGGGGAGGAGCCGTGAGCCTCGCAGCGAACCACCGGGCAAGCACCGGGAGGCGGCCGAAAAGGGCCATATTCAGTTATACTTTCAGAATTTGCTGCGGGCCAATAAAAACTGACCCGCGGGCTGCAGTTGGCCCACGGGCCGTAGTTTGGACACCCCTGGTATAAAGAGTGTTGGACCAAGAACGCTGCCTTGAGGAACACCATTCTTGACAAGAACAGGATTTGATAAAGCATTGCCAGTTTTGACCACTTGTTGTCTGTTAGACAGAAAAGCAGATATCCATTTGTGGAGGGGTCCTGAGATGCCATAGGATATTAGTTTTAGGAGAAGTTTATCGTGTACTACTGAGTCGAAAGCTTTGCAGAAGTCTATGTAGATTGCATCTATTGATTTGCCTTGATCAAGATTTGAAGTCCATATGTTTTTGCAGTGGAGAAGTTGTAAGTTACATGATAATTTTTTCCTGAAACCAAATTGTTTGTTATATATAAAGAATGGTTGCTGGAACTGGGTATGTCTAATTTAATGAAAAGAAGGACTAGGGGAGACATGATAGCAGAGTTCCAATATCTCAGGGGCTGTCACAAAGAAGAGGGAGTCAAATTATTCTCCAAAGCACCTGAGGGTAGAACAAGAAGCAATGGGTGGAAACTAATCAAGGAGAGAAGAACTGAGAAGTAAAGAGAAATTTCCTGACAGTTAGAACAATTAATCAGTGGACCAACTTGCCTCCAGAAGTTGTAAATGCTCCACTACTGGAAGTTTTTAAGAAGAGATTAGATAACCATTTGTCTGAAGTGGTGTAGGGTTTCCTGCCTAAGCAGGGGGTTGGACTAGAAGACCTCCAACTCTGTTATTCTGTTAAAGCAGTGGTTCTCAACCTGTGGGTCGGGACCCCTTTGGGGGTCGAATGACGATTTGCCAGGGGTCGCCTAAGACCATCGGAAATATGGGAAGTATACTTGCGAGTCGAAGAATTGTGCTCCAATGGTTGACTCCACAAGCTAGCTGCAGGCTCTTCAGATCGCTAGCCGAATTCGGCTTCAGTCGCGATGAATTAAAAAAGAGAGAAATCTTTGCTCTGATGTCTCCCTCTCAAGCCAGCTGCAATCACTCCCAATCGCTAGCCTAATCTGGCTTCAGGCGCGATAAGCTTAATAGGGGAGGAGTCTCCGCTTTAATGCCTCCGTCCTCAAGGCAATCGCAAGCAGTTCAGATCGCTAGCCAATATGGCTTCAGGTGCGATAAAATCAAAACGAAAATAATTTTACGGTTGGGGGTTGCCACATCGTGGGGAATTGTATTAAAGGGGTCGCAGCACTATAAAGGTTGAGAACCACTGTGTTAAAGTCACTGCTGTCATATTGGTCTCCCATTTCTCCCATGTTTGTATTCAATGTACGGTCGGATACGTTTCTCCCACTGCAGTATTCATTCATAAACATTATAATTGCTGGAAATAGTTTTGAAATGCAATACAAGTAGTCCTTGACTTTAGGACCGTTCATTTAGTCACCGTTTGAAGTTACAATAGGACCGAAAAAAGTGACTTATGACTGGGTTTTGACACTTACGACCCTTACAGCATCCCCATGGGGTTCAAAATTCAAGTGCTTGGCAACTGGCATGTATTTGTGACAATTGCAGTGTCCTGGGGTCATGTGATCACCATTTGTAACCTTCCCAGCTGGCTTTCGACAAGCAGAGCCAATGAGGGAAGCCAGATTTGCTAAAAACCATGTGACTCAGAATCTGCTAGTGCAGCCCCTTGCTCAAGCAGGAGACCCTATATCTGTGGTGGCGAAGCTTTTAGACACTGAGTGCCCAAACTGTGTGCGTGTATGCCCAAACTGAAAACTGTGTGCGCGTGCAAACGCATGCATGCACAGACATGCACAGACACGCGTATGAGTAGACATGCACAAACACGCGTATACACGGACATGCGCACATGTGCAGCAGACACCCGAAGTCCAGCTGGCTTGCGGGAGACAGGATATCCCAACACCGGCAGCGCAGCAAGAGGTAAGATCTTTTTCTTTTGTGAGCTTCTGTTTCGTCATTTGCAGGGAAACAGAAGCTCATGAAAGAAACACCACAGAGATCTGACCTGGGGCGACGGTGTGCGTACCAGCAGAGAAGGCTCTCCGTACCACCTCTGGCACGTGTGCCATAGGTTCGCCATCACGGCCCTATATCATTTTATTTATTTATTTATTATTTATTTATTTTGTCACACAGTATATATAAGCATAAGCATGAAATAATTATGCAATATATAAGCATATATATGAGTATGAGTATGTAATAACTATATTAATTGGATATAACGAAAGGAAACAATAGGACAGGAATGGTAGGCACGTTTGTGCTCTTATGCACGCCCCTTACAGACCTCTTAGGAATGAGGTGAGGTCAATAGTAGACAGTTTTTGGTTAAAGCTTTTGGGATTTTGAGAAGAGACCACAGAGTCAGGTAGTGTATTCCAAGCATTAACGACTCTGTTACTGAAGTCATATTTTCTGCAATCAAGATTGGAGCGGTTAACATTAAGCTTAAATCTATTGTGTGCTCGTGTATTGTTGCAATTGAAGCTGAAGTAGTCTTTGACAGGAAGGACATTGTAATAGATGATTCTATGAGTTAAACTCAGGTCATGTCGAAGGCGGCATAGTTCTAAATTTTCTAAACCCAGGATTTCAAGTCTGGTGGCAGAAGGTATTTTGTTGTTTTTCAGAGGAGTGGAGTTCTCTTCTTGCAAAATATTTCTGGACACGTTCAGTTGTATTGAAGTCAGAAATGTGGTATGGGTTCCAGACAGTCGAGCTATATTCAAGAATTGGTCTAGCAAATGTTTTATACGCTCTGGTTAGTAGTGTAGTGTTTTTGGAGAAGAAGCTATGCAAGATTAGGTTTACAACTTTTAAGGCCTTTTTTGGGATGTAGTTTACAGTGGGCTTTGGCACTTAGATCATTTGATATGAAAACTCCAAGATCTTTAACAGGGTGGGGGTCATCAGTAAGGTAATGTCCATCAAGCCTGTACTTAGTGTTTAGGTTCTTTTTTCCAATATGTAAGACTGAGCATTTGCTGGTTGAGATTTGGAGTTGCCAAGTTTTAGACCATTCAGATAAAAAGTCAAGGTCTTTTTGGAGGATAGCTGTATTGTTGGTGGTGTTAAATAGTTGACATCGTCAACTAATATGGTCACAGAGATCATTAATGTATAATATGAAGAGTGTTGGTCCAAGAACGCTGCCTTGTGGAACGTAGACAAGTGGCTGTCCAGTCTCTTCTTAAAAACCTCCAGTGATGAAGCACCCAAAACATCTGAAGGCAAGCTGTTCCACTGATGAATTGTCCTCACCGTTAGGAAGTTTCTCCTTATCTCCAGGTTGCTTCTCTCCTTGATTAGTTTCCATTCATTGTTTCTTGTCCTGTCCTCAGGTGATTGGAAAACAAGTTGACCTCTCCTCTTTGTGACAGCCCCTCAAAATACTAGAATACTGCTATCATGTCCCCCCTAGTCCTTCTAGCCAAACCCAAATCCTGCAGCCGTTCTTCATATGTTTTAGTCTCCAGGCCTTTAATCATCTTAATTGCTCTTCTTTGCACTTTTTCCCCCCCAAAGTCTCAACATCTTTTTTTTCTAAAGCGGTGACCAAAACTGGACGCAGAATTCTAGGGTGGAACAATGGTGGGATTCAATTGACAAGTGCAATGATTCATTTAACAACTGTGGCAAGAAAGGTCGTAAAATGGGGCGCAACTTACTTAACCGTCTTGCTTAGAAACGTTGGGCTTAATTGTGGTCATGAGTCAA
Source organism: Ahaetulla prasina (assembly GCF_028640845.1). Lineage (NCBI taxonomy): Eukaryota > Metazoa > Chordata > Lepidosauria > Squamata > Colubridae > Ahaetulla > Ahaetulla prasina. Next base: position 17,841,008 of record NC_080539.1, read on the forward strand.
GGAGTACCTGTATGTCTAATATTTTTCTTGATAAAGGGCCAATGACATTCGTTGGCATAATTGGAGCGCTTGCTAAACAATCAAGAGGATCAGAAGGATACATGATTGATATCCTGCTATCAAGGCTGTTGGTAGTCTTCAGACCTATTACCTTCAGAGATCCAAGAAGGAATTGCTACTTGCAGCTCTTCCCTTCTCCAGATGTCTGTATTAAATAGATGGTGGCATTTGGAGCCAAATTAATATCCAGCTTCTCTTTACAATGAGTCTCTCTACAGGTGGTCCCCATCTTATGACCGTAAGGAAGCCCGCTCATCATGGTCCTTAGTTGTAAAGTCATCCAATTGGTCAGCCATGCAACCAACCCAATTTTACAATCTATTGTAAAATAGGTTAAGTAACACTGTGGTCATTAAGGGAAAAAAAAGTTTTGTAACTATGGGCAGCTTTGCTAAAGACTGGAAGTAACTGCCAGTTTTTAATAGAATCTCGGTAAAACACAGCCAAATGGATGTGGATGCCGCAAAGGGGGGAGGAATCATTGGCATTTCAACGACTGAGTCCTAAGTAGCCCCCAGGTAGGTCCATGGTAGCTTCAAACATACGAATGACTGGTCCAAAGTCAAGGACTCGCTGTATGTCACTTTCTTCCAAATGCAATGAAAGGCTTATGGTTGAAGACATCTTGCTGGACTATGCTACAATAGACTATGCTACAAGGGCCACGGTGTGGCTCAGGCTGTAAGAACCCTGTTATTAAACACAGCTGCCTGCAATTACTGCAGGTTCTAGTCCCACCAGGCCCAAGGTTGACTCAGCCTTCCATCCTTTATAAGGTAGGTAAAATGAGGACCCAGATTGTTGGGTGGGCAATAAGTTGACTTTGTATATAAATATACAAATAGAATGAGACTATTGCCTTACACAATGTAAGCCGCCCTGAGTCTTCGGAGAAGGGCGGGATATAAATGTAAAAAAAAATAAAAATGGGTATTTTCAACTTCAGTGTATCCGAAGAACCCAGCTACCATCCTGTTTGCAAATTAAATATTGGAGTAAAACTATAATGAGATTTGTTTGGACATAGCATGTTGTTTGAGCACGGCAATTATATTTTATTAACCCAGATTTAAGATCAAGTATGATGTGTGATCTCAGTCTTGGAGACATGACTATCTAACCATGTTTTGGATATTTGTCTTCTGTGAATTTTATGATAGATGATAAGATACTGGTAGATGACAGATAGATAGATATGAGATAGATTAATAGAAATAGTATATAGAGAGATGAGAGAGATAAATGTGCTTGTGTGTGTGTGTTATGAATAAATAAATGTGAATAAAGCATTGCCAATGTCTGGCCTTGCATTTAAGGGAAATATTGAAAACAGGTAAACACTTAAGATTTAACACAAATATCACTTCCGAGTTACACAGCAGGGAGTTGCAAGTCCAAGATTCCTGGCATCTCCTGCTAACACCTTTAACAAAGGTTAAAAATAACAAATAATTTTTAAATTTGTCTTGATATAATGGGACTTTGATTGACTTAAGAACAAGAATCAAGAGAGAAAATGAATAGAATGGCTGAAGTGATCATTCACCCAAGGACAGGAAACTTCCAGACAAAAGCGAGATCTCTTCAGCTCCACAGCTTGCAACAGTAGTGAAAAATGGCTTAAATATAACATAATCCAAACTATAAACAATCATTGCATTGTCTGTGGCAGAGGTGGTATTCAGCCGGTTTACATCGGTTCGGCCAAACCAGTAGCAGAAATTGCGGGTGGACTGCCCCCCCCCCCGGTCACCTAGCTCTATGCCATCCTATTTAGTCATGTTTTTGATGCTGGGTGCATGCGCAGAAGGCGCATGCACAAGCAAAGCACATGCATGGAAGGCCAGACACATGTGAAAGGCATGCATGCATGTGAAGAGTGTGCGCGCATGGCAAACTGGAGTAACATAATGTGAAAGCCACCGCTGGTCTACGGGGATTCTCAGTCATCCAGGTTATGGTTGTCCCAAAGGTGGTTTTCAAAAGGCAACTGGACTTTCTTTGTTTTTCCTTGAAGAAGTTTTCACTTCTCATCCAAGAAGCTTCTTCAGTTCTGAATTAGCTTCTTGGATGAGAAGTGAAAACTTCTTCAAGGAAAAACAAAGAAAGTCCAGTTGCCTTTTGAAAAAGCACCTTTGGGGAAAAGCATTGCATTGCTGTGATAAAATGTAATGGAAAGTGGAAAGGAGAGGAGAGAAAATGGGTCCTACATGGCAGAGATGGGAAGCCAATTTTGCACTCCACTCCTAGTTGGCCCCACAGAATCAAGGATGATGGGCACTGAAGTCCAACAACCCTACTGACCCAAAGGTGTTTTTTCCCCCCAAGGCAAACTAACTGGATTTCTGTTTTGCTTGAAGACATTTCGCTTTTCATCCAAGAAGCTTCTTCCGTTCTGACTGAACTGAACAATTCAGTTCCTCACCACCACTCAGTCAGAACGGAAGAAGCTTCTTGGATGAGAAGCTAAACATTCCCTTCAGACGGGACCTGAAGACTCTATTATTTCAGCGCGCTGGACTAGCCTAAGAATAAAATGTTTTAGCAAATTTTAATGGTGTTTTTACTGGTTTTTACTGTTTTAGTGATCAGGCCATGATAATATTTAGTCTTAACTGGGTTTTAATGCTTATTTATTATATTGTTTTAATATACCTGTGAACCGCCCTGAGTCCTACGGGAGATGGTGCGTTATATAAGTATGATTAATAAATAAATAAAATAAATAAATAAAACCAAGAGTCTAGTAGCCTTTGGAAAAAAGCACCTTTGGGCCAACCGTGACCTGGATGACTGAGAATCTCCATAGACATTCAACAAACTCTTGAGGTCTGTTGGGATGAGTTCCTGCCAAATCCGTGTCTTCTGAACTGTGTCCCACCAAACAAAGAATGCCTACCAGTTTAGTTCACATTTTTTAATAACATGGCACAGATTTTACATTACACAAGGCTTTGCTCATGAGGAAACATGCTGTGGATTGAATGTCGCTTCAGAGTTGTTGATTTTTTTTTTTTCACATAAGATTTAGAAAGGACTTTATTACATACAGGAGAAACAGCAAAAAAAGATTTGTATATAACAATATTTTTATACAATACTGAAAGCTATCACTACAGTGCCAGTGTACATATTTTTCAGGATTCTCTCTCTCTCTCTCTCTTTCTCTCTCTCTTTTTTTGTTTTGTCTTGTTCTTAAAAAAAACACTGCACAACATCTGGAGTTCACAAAATCTGAAGTTCACAACTAAAACTTTTTAGTTGACTACTAAAATAGATTTTTGATCATTAGAAACAGCGGTCTGTAATAGACTTTTTTTCTTCTTTTTGTCAAAACAGGAGAAACAATTTGAGATATCACTTTAACACTAGAAGACCAAAGGAACTATTTTCTTTTAATCCCATACACATATTTTTACAGATTATTAGGAGGCAAGGTATTGTACGCTTTCTGATAAAAGTCATATTCTCTCCAAAGTATTTCAAAACAGAACTCAGCATTTAAAATCAAGACACTTAGGAAAACAGAATTATTGAACATATGAAAACAATTTCTAGTTAAGAGGAAAAAAATGGACACTTGTGATTTCCTTTTGCCTTTGATTGATGCTAAAATAATTACAGAAATCAATGTCAAACAATTCATGATGAATGGCAACCTTTTTCGGTTGCAAACATCCTTACGTATTTTTGAGTCCAGATAATCCTCGACTTACAACCACAAATTGAGGCCAACATTTCTGTTGCTAAGCAAGACGGTTAAGTGAGTTTTTCCCCACTTTACAACCTTTCTTGACACAGTTGTTAAATGAATCACTGCAGTTGGTAAGGTAGCAACACGGTCGTTAAGCGAATCTGGCTTTGCTTGTCAGAAGGTTGCAAAAGGGGACACCGCAACCGTCATTACATAGGAACCAGTTGCTAAGCATCTGAATGTTGATCATAGGACTATGAAGATGCTGCAATGGTCGTAAGTGTGAAAAATGGTCGTAAGTCACTTTTCTCAGTGCCGCTGTAACTTTGAATGGTTACTAAACAAACAGTTGTAAGTTGAGGACTACCTATAATGGCATGCACACCTCTAAAATCAAGCAGAGTATTCTTTTTTTAAATGGCCAAAATCTTATTGGAGTACCAATTTCAAGCAATTTTAGGATTCTTACATATACACACATCTTCTAAGGCTCCAGTCTTCTCACCTGAAAATGCATGAAATCTCAAATGAAATCACTGACATTTCCTAGACTGTCTGATCTCATGGAATTTAAGCCTTTTCTCATTTCTGGAATATTCACGGGGCTCCTGTGTGTTCCCAGAGGGAGTTACAGACAACATTGTGCCATAGCCCTCTAGTCCTCACCCCTACAATGATAGAATGGTGCGAAAATATTAACGTAAATGTACTGTCTTACCAATGTTTCTGAAGAGCTAACAGCAGACTTCTGCACCTAGTCAAAAGTGCATCCTTATAACAAGGCTTATGCCCGTGTTAACCGATATTCAACTGGAGTCTGGATGTGGGAAAAGGGTTAATAAAATTGGTACCCGACCCCAAAATCAGTTATTCTTTTTCCCAAATGGCAAATATATTCACGTTCCACATTGCTAGTCCGTATAGCACCAGAGGTATCAGGTTTGCAACAGATGGCGTTTAGAAAAGTGGAGGTTAATGTTATAAGGCCCAGCTCTAAACTCACGCAGGCAACATGGTTTTACTGCAGTTGTTTGGGGGCTCCAATTCCCATCAGATCGAACCAATGCCAAAATAATAGAAGATATTTTTGCAAAAAGTCTTGAAGCATTAGGTGCCCTTTTGGTTGCCAAGTTTTGGAGGTGGCTAGAACCGCTAAGGCAATGCCCGAGATCAGTTAGTTGCCCACCAGATTTTAGACTACAAACTCCAGCGTTAACCTCTACGCAACGCTTCCTTACTTCCCCAACCTTAATTAGAGTATTAGGTGCAAGAGCCTGGAGGTTTTGTTTGAGTTTTGTTTTTGACTTTGCACTATATATAAACTCACCAAATGATTTTCATAGCATCTTAAAGCACAAAACTAAAAAAAATTAACCGAGGTGAATATCAACCACATTTAGGATGTTGTACAAATATTGTTATTGGGCTTTAACTACTCTGACCTCAAAATCTGGCAGAAGTATGTAACTGCAAGGGCATCTGGGAGAGAGGTTAGGAAGTCAAATGGCAGCTGTGATCAAAGTCTGACCTATTTTTACAGGCACTGCACACAAAAAACAAAATTAAAAAAAAAATAAGTCGGGCATTCATCATGTCATGACTGGCATCTTGCCTTTTCTGACCTCCTGGGCAGAATAGCCTGTATAAATGTCAGTTTTGTTTCATGACACTCATTTTGTCACTTAAGAGAAATCTTCGTTTATACCAGGGGTTTCCAAACCTGGCAACTTTAAGACTTGGGGACTTGAGCTCCCGGAATTCCTCAGCCTGTCAACTTTAGGACTTGTGGACTTCAACTCCCAGAATTAAAGTTGCCAAGTTTGGAGACCCCTGGTTGACTCTACATGTTGGATGAAACAAGGATGACCAAATAGGCAAAGTTAGGACAATTAGCATCATTTGATAACATTGAAATCAACAATTTCTCATTTATTTAATAATTTCCATAGTTCTTAAATCAAAGTTGTAATTTGGCAGAAAATCTGGCTGGATTCTTGGGAGTTAAATTCAGAGTTTGCTTGGCTCCTCTAAATGGATTTCAGCAAAAATGATCTACTTCTGAGTTTTAAAGTTTGATTCACAGTGATCCAGGAACAGCTATGAAGAAGCTGGCTGTAATCTAACATTGTACAACATTGTTCAAATTAAATAAAGAAAAAGAAACAACAAAACACTAGCTAGCAAAAGGTAGGAAAATAGCTAGGAAAAACAAAGAATAGGTGAGATCCAAGTTCTATTTGTTGAAGATGAAGATGGCTTATTTCTTCATCCAAAAGATATCAGGGATATATGGGTTTGTTCAGGGAAAGTATGACTTTATGTGTGGTTGTGTGTGTTGACAAGGCGCCTTTGAGTTAAAGAGGCTTTTGTGAAAAGCCTCAAAATTAATTGCATAGCTGAAGGGGTTTAGCTGTCTTATGACATTAGACGTACCGCAGGTTTGCGGTCTTTCGCACAATTAAAGTCTGCAAAGAGCACAGTTTAAGAAGTAGTAATGCATTATTTTACTTATTCTTCTTTTTTCCCCCCCTATGTACATACTTACAAAGTAAAGCTTTCGTCTTACCCATGTTGCATATATGACCCACTAACCCACGAAATAACGTTATTTTCAACAACTCCCTTACAGGGGAAGGTAAAATGATAATAAAATAAAGGGATTCTGCTTTTCTTCATTTCAACCTGGAGAGAATGAAAAGAGAGAGACAGAAAAGGTGGAAAGAGGGACAATTTTGAGGGGGAGATGAAATACTGACTTACATCTTGTTCTGTTGGGAACAGTTAAGAAAGAAAGAGCATTGACGTAGAAAATGTGCCAACTTTTGTCTAAAAGGTTCTGAAAACTTTTTTTTTCAACATATAATATACAACCCAACCATTTATTATTATTATTATTATTTTGGAAAAAAAAAATCAAGAAAGAAAAGAAAAACCTTAGTACACCTGGGTATGTACATCTTATACAGCTGGGTCATTACCAAAGTCTACATTGATCGAGTAAGAAGATCCGTTGGTCTAATTGTTCTCTCTCTTGGAGGTGTTTCGGCCATTATTTATCGCGCTTCGATGTCTTTGAGAGTGTGAGAGGGCGGCCTGTCCCTCATTTCTGCTGTCAAAGGTGTAGTCCTTCGGGGAGAACCAGGCCGAGGTCCTAGGGTGGAAATGAGAGGGGGAGGAGCACTCAGGGCCGCTGTGGGAGGGGCTTTATTGAGGATGCCGTTCTGAAGTCCTGAAGGGGGACTGACTCGTGGGTAATGCATACTAGGAAGTCCTGGAGTAAGGAGGCTTGGGTGAGCCAAATGACCATCCAGGGCCACGGGGTGCACAGAGTGAAGCCGTACGTGCTCATAGTCCTCTCTGAGCATGTGCAACCTCTCTCTCTCGTCCAGGTGGGCTCCTCTTTCGTGCTCACGGCGTGGGTCAACCGAAAGGGGATGATGGTGGTGATTATTATAGTCATGTGGCTCTCGGTCCCTGAAAGATCTCTCTGTGTCATAGAGCCTTGGGGTGGAGAGGCGGTGCAGTGGATCGTTCCTCAGGAGAAACTCCCTGCCCAATGGGTCTCTCCGATGGATGTCTAAATCTCTGTAGGGATCCCTCAAGGGGTCTCTCATGGGGTCCCAGTGAAATGAAGGATATGGGAAGCGTTCGGCCCCCGGAATTGGGCTAATGCCCATGAAAGGGGTCATCATGCGAGTCCTATCTAGACCACTGATGGTGTTCATGGGGTGGATGCCAGTGACACCCACAGTCATGGGCATGGACGCTAAAGGGCCTGGATGGACACTAGACGTGGGCATGGATGGTGGCCGCTCAGATGGCCGGTGTGTTTGTGGTGTTTCCGGAGAAATGTCATGATCTTCCTTCCTCTCCTCTTTCACTTTGACCTCACTCGATTTTTTCAGGTTCTCATAAGCAGGTTCACTCTTCTTCTCAGCATCCCGACTCGAGTTGCTGTTAGGTCTGGTGCTTTCTGCAACAGGTGTCCTGGTGTAGGGTGAAGGCACCCGAGATGCTTGTTTAGATTCCTCCAACGATCTGCTATCGTGGGTCACACTTTCCTTGTCTGAAATGTAGTTGTCCTTTGCCTTGTGTTGCTCATCAACACTGATATCCTTCCGTGATTCTGGATGATCCCTCTCTCGCTCTTTGGACTTCTCTTTTTCACGAGCTTCTGAGTTTAGGTGGCTCCTAATCTGTTCAACTGAGCTGCGGCTGTGTCCAAGGGAACTCACAGAATGGATAGGTGCTGGTGAAGGGTGGCTTGAGTGTCTTTTTTCAATAGTCTCCCTAGAAGTATTAAAAAGGGAAAAAATTAACACAGAAGAAAGAGTATGGAGATGCTTACAGCCAAATTCTGGAATATGTCCTGCATAATTATAACATGCCTAGTATGGATAATAAGTTCCAGCTTTATAGTTTCAGATGGTTTGGCCAAAGATCATCCAGCATCATATAAAGAACAGTTGCAGGAACTGGGTATGTCTAGTTTAATGAAAAGAAGGACTAGGGGTGACATGATAGCAGTGTTCCAATATCTCAGGGGTTGCCACAGACAAGAGGGAGTCAAGCTATTCTCCAAAGCACTTAAAGGCAGGACAAGAAGCAATGGGTGGAAACTAATCAAGGAGAGAAGCAACCTAGAACTAAAGAGAAATTTCCTGACAGTTAGAACAATTAATCAGTGGAACAACTTGCTTCCAGAAATTGTGAATGCTCCAACACCGTAAGTTTTTAAGAAGAGATTGGATAACCATTTGTCTGAAGTGGTGTAGGGTTTCCTGTCTAAGCAGGGGGTTGGGCTAGAAGATCTCCAAAGTTCCTTCCAAGTCTATTATTATATTATTCTTCCCACAAGCATCTTCTTAAGTATATTGAATGACACAAAGAAGTGCAAGAATAGCTTCTAGAAACTTATTTGCTTTTTGGCTTCTGCAAATCGTTTTATTATTATTTAATCTTCAGTTTGATTCAGTCTGGGACTGATAAAACTTGACAGTTCAGGTCCTAACCAAGGACTTAAGAGCTGTTAAGATAACATCTAAGTATATAGGCAGTTCAAAGTAGAGTGGTTTTTTTTTCCCAAAGTCAGAATACTCAGGTCTAATAAGTTCAAAATTTCCATGAATCTAGGCAGCGCTTCGGGTATTGCTCCAAGTGCTTGTACTACTATTGGTACAACCATTTGATTTCTTCCTCCACAATCATTCACAAAATGTAAATCACAATATTTTGTTATTTTTTTCTAGCTCTCTTCAATTCCTGCATCACTTGGCATTACAATATCAATGAACCAGACTTTTTTCTTTTCCACAATAGTGATGTCAGGCATGCTGTGGGCCAGATCTCTGTCTGTCTTATTATTATCATTGTTGTTGTTGTTTTAAATGACTAGATAGACTCTACTGGATTTTTTTAACATTTTATTCTTGCGACCTTCTTATTTTCTCCAACTGGTTTCAAGACTCACCAAAGTTCTTTCTACCCTTTGCCAGATAATACTGAATAGAAACCAAATTGCCTGGCAAGATGCTAACACAAGCTATTGTGCCATCCATCTACCTGTCCATCCAATTTATGGTCAAAGGGTAAGAAGGGGCGGGGACCCAAAAGAAGGAATTAATATACTAGAAGGAAAAAGATTAGTAGTGAACTTTAAATACCGTTCTATGTTTACACAAAGATAACTAAACAGACCCTTTAAGTTTAAACATAATTCAAATCCAGTATCTTCTAACAGCAGCAACTGAGCAGAATCGTTCCTAGAAATTTTAAGTAAATTGATCCATCAGTAAAAAACGCACAAGCTTTCATCTTCAGGCCAAACCATATAAGGAGATGAAATATTGAGCAGCACTAGGAACAGTTTAAGGGGAAAACCCAAGAATTTAGTTGATCTTGTAGGCCTCATCTGAACATGGGCAGAGTTCCTGAATTGACCTTCTAGCACAATTGAACTTAAAATGTCGTTGCCCGGAAAACTATGAGCACTTTTGTCATTCCAGGGCTGTTTGGCTGCCAGTTAGCTTCCAGGTCTAATTTGAGATTTTGGGAAATGGAAGATTAAGCCTATTACCATGGATGGGAATATTCATGGTTTATTAGGAAGGAGCTTTCTATGCGATTTGATTTTCTAACCTAAATAATTTGGTGCTTTGTAAACCACCAACACTACAAAGTTGTGTTAGTATAGAAGCCTAAGTATTTAACAAAAAATAAAATTCATGTTGATGTAAGTGTTCTTCTAGGCTAGGGGTCGGTAACCCGTGGCTCTGGAGCCGCATGTGGCTCTTTTATCCCTCTGCTGCGGCTCCCTGCTGCTGGTCGGCTCCACAATTGATAGGGCTTTCGGTTGGGACAGCCAGAGGAAAAAGGATGCCGCTCTAGGAGGAGACTATGGTTGGGGGAACTGCACTTCCGGTTGGCTCCAGAATTGAACGGCGGGCTTCTGGTTACGATCTTTGTGGCTCTTTGAGTGTTTAAGGTTGCCGACCCCTGTTCTAGGCAGAAAGACAAGAATGGTGGAGATGTAACTAGATAAGAGATTTGTGACTGAGGCCCTCTTAATAATAGGGAACTCTCATTGTACAGATACAACGTGAGGACTCTGGTCTCTATCATAGCACTGTCTAGTCAGTATTTGAGCTGAGAATCTGCAGGAAAACAAATCTAATTTCCCCAGAAAAGACACATCTCTTCAACCATTTGGCTCAGATCAAGATCATGCAGCGTGTTTCTATAAAAATCAGAAGTGGCATCAGATGCAGAATTGGGAAGGCACCTTATAATTTAATAATGTAAAGTGTCAGACCTGGAAGACATCTTTTGCCTTGGAGCTTCAGGCCTGCCACATTTATTACTGTGGGAAACTGGGAGGGGGGATTGTATGGAGCCAGGATGATATATAGTCATAACAACATTCTTTTCTCAGGGAGTCAAGGACATCTTGCCCTGCACCTGGACAGCTGGAACTGGGAGGCATCTCCAGTTGGGACAGTGCATTGATTGGACCATGTGATGGACATATGGGTAATGGGCAGGGACTTGAATTTTCCTTTGGGTGGGGAAGACCTGAAAGCTTTCAGATTCAGGTTTTCCCAGATGTGCCAATATGACATCTCTAATAAAATGGAACTTTGAAAAACTTCAAGCCTCGGAGTCTACTTTTGTTGGGGAACCAATGAAATTACTTGGAACCATGACATTAACACAAACTGCTTTTAAAAATTCAACCAGCTACCCGAAGTCCGGGGTGCTCCCTGGGGGCTTGAGCCCCAAATGCTGACCAGAACCCAGCAATGTGAAGACTCAGGGAAGATGACAGTAAGTTCCTAATTCAGAAACAGATCATCCTTTTTTTGACAACGGGAAGACTTTTGTATCTCCACATTCTTACTTGCCTGTGCTGTTCTAGAGAAGGGATGAGGAACCCGAGATTCAAAGAGATTGTTGGGACATTTAGTTCTGACTATCACGGAGATCAGAGGTAATGGTAGACAAATTTAAAGTGCTCCTGGTGCCCCCCATCAGTTCTGGAAAATTTCAAGTCTTCTTGACTTGAAATGATAACAACCCAAAAACCCAAATATACCAGAAAAGTCTCATGTAAATCGATTCTCCAAATTAAACTGAGCGTTAAGATACAGGTAGTCCTCGACTTATGATCACAATGGAGTCTAAAATTTATGTTGCTAAGCGAGAAATTTGTTAAGTGAGGTTTTGCCCCATTTTATGACTTTTCTTGCCACTGTTGTTAAGTGAATCACTGCAGTTGTTAAATTAGTCACACAGTTCTTAAGTGAATCTGGTTTCCCCATTGACTTTGCTTTTCAGAAGGTTGCAAAGGGGGAATCACATAACCCCGAGACACTGCAGCCGTCATAAACATGAAGCAGTTGTCAAGCATCCAAATGTAAATCATGTGACCACTGGGATGCAGCGAAGGCCCTGTGTAAAAATTGGTCATAAGTCACTTTTTTCAGTGCCGTTGTAACGTCAACTGGTCACTAAGTGAACTGTTGTACATCGAGAGCTACCTGCATTTAAATGGTTTGAAATGCAATGGACGCTAACTACTATTTTGGGTTCAGTGAGCAGGTTTTCAAATGAAGAATAAAGGTTGCAATCTTAATCTAGTATCAACTCTAAATATTTTGTGGTGAGAAAGTTCCACAAAATGAAATTTGAAGATCTACAAATGAGAGCATCAATTGTAAATTCAGATCTGAAATATTTTACTCGTTTCCTAGGCTGTTTTCTAAACAGTAGTTTCCAACCTGTTCTTTTAAGCAAAGCATGTCATCATCAAAAAGCTTTTGAGGACCATGATGTAACTCAAGACATTACCAACATTGTACATGTTGGCATCATGTCAATGTAATGTCCCAGAACATATTCAAGGAAATCAAAATTGAATGCAGTTCTTTTTTTAATGGCAAATATTTCCGAATACCCAGATTGCAAAGGATATTAGCGTTCCCCTGTAAAATCCTGCAGGAAGTTTCATCAGGAATATCAAAAGCTTGTGAGATTTCAAGCAAGCATGTCAAAACCTGCTGGCTAAAATCTTGACCATTTTACAAGATTTTGGCCATAAATAGGTAGATAAATAGAAAGGCAGAGACAGAGATAGAGATACCGGTGTACAGGGATAATTTACAGCAAGGGGTCCCTGATGCTCTCTGAACTTGGTTGTTTTCCTGCAGATGTTTCATTACCCAACTAGGTAACATCATCAGTGCTAGTGACAGGCATTGATGTTACCTAATTTGGGTAATCAAACGTCTGCAAGAAAACAACCAAGCTCAGAGAGTACCAAGGACCCCCTCATTTCAACCCTGAGCTACAAATACTTCTCCTTTATTGATAATTTATAGTGTAAGAGTGGTGTGGTGGCCTAGAGGTGGAGCTCTCGCCTCACAATCAGGAGGCTGTGAGTTCAATCCTAGGTAGAGGCAGATATTTCTGAAATATGAGAATATATCTGCTGAACAAAACTCCGCATTGGCGACAGGAAGGGCACCTGGCCATTAAACACTCTGCTAGCTCCATTCAGTTGCCCAGACTCCACCCTGCAAGGGATTATGGGGTTGTTAAATGACGATGGTTGTAATTTATAATGTCATCACTGACCATCGATGGTCCCTGGAACCACAAGTTAAGTATCTTTTAAAGAGGGAATAAAACTCGGCGTGGTTCCCCATCCCGGAGTCTCCCTTGCGATGCTCAGAGACGTTGTGTTTTTTCATACCTTTCTTTGTCATCTTTACTAAGAGAAGCGTCTCCTTTATCTACATCTCTGTCTCGTTCATGAGCTGCAGCGGACGCGCTGCGTTCCTGCTCACCTGGCTTCAGCCAGGGCGGTGGAGTTGGAAACGAAGGAGGCGTTCGGTGCAGACGATTCCAAGGCTCGTGAGGGTTGCTATAGCTTTGCATGCCAGGGCAATCCTTGTGGCCAAACATAGCGTTGGGTGCTGAAATGGTGAAGTGGAAGGGGAGGGAGGGAGGGAGGGAGCGGGAAACAGAAAGCAATATGCTCAGTTGGACGGTACTTACCAATCAAACCCAACTTTGTTTATTTTAGCAGCACTCAAAGAGTTTAAAAGGAATACATATTATGGGGAGCTGGAAAAGGAAAGGAGATTAATAGATCATCGTTAGCACTTCATTGAAGGGGAAGAGGTGCAATCCCTCTGTTGAAAGACAGGGGGAACCATTGAGGCGACCAATCCCATAGTCATTAGGAAATGAGCCCAGCACAAAGCATGTTGTAGTTTAAAAACATTTGGAGCCTGCGTGTTTCTGTGTCTGTCCAGAGAATCTATGGCCCAGCGATGTAATAAAAAGGCATATAAAGTAATGAGACGCCTAAAAGGAAGATTATCCAAAAAATTTTTTAAAAAATCACTTGGGAAAGGAAAGTTAGATGGAAAAAAAAATGACCTTTCCTCCACTGTAAGATTCTCAGCCAATTTAAGACAATTTTAGGGCCTCTGGTGGCTCAGACTGCTAAGACAGTCTGTTATTAACACAGCTGCTTGCAATTACTGCAGGTTCAAGTCCCACCAGGCCCAAGGTTGACTCAGCCTTCCATCCTTTATAAGGTAGGTAAAATGAGGAGCCAGATTGTTGGGGGCAATAAGTTGACTTTGTATATAATATACAAATGGATGAAGACTATTGCTTAACATAGTGTAAGCCGCCCTGAGTCTTTGGAGAAGGGCGGGATATAAATGCAAATAAAAAAAAATTCTCTCCAAGTCAACAATTTATGGTAGTGGGTTCTCAAATATTTTGGGTTTTCAGGACCTCTTTCCATTCTTAAAAATGACTGAGGAAACATACATATTTAGTCTTCCTTGCACTGTGACAAGGCAATCCTTAAACAATAGCTGCAGCATCCAAAGCCCACAGAGAAGGTAATCCAGAGGAGCAGACTTGAACATAGTCAATAAAAGCAGGAGCATCTACAGGGAGGGGTCAAACAAACTCAAAATGGTCAAAATCAGGACTGCGTGATTGAAGCCCTCTTTATTTTACATTTGTCCCACCTGGCTTTGATTGTGGGGTCATGGTTGCCATCTTGGCTTTTTTGACTCCCTTCATGCCGCTAAATGTTTAAAATGTATATATATTAATGGCCAAATCCATAACTTTCTAAGTCAACATGCAGGATATCCACATGCAGGATAATTCCTCTTGTTCCTTCAAGCAGAAATGTTGCATATGCTTAATAATAGATTCCTTTCTTTTCAGTTTACTGTTGTTGTTTTTTTAAATGAACGCCTTTGTTCTTTTCGTTTGTTTCTTCTTTAAAAATTTTTTATAGCTGCCTATCCTATAAAGGCTTTGGATTTGAAGTTACTTTGAATGAAAGGAAAATACCAGCCATGTTTCCTTTTATAAAGATTGAAAATGAAAACCATGCAGTGTCCATTTCTATAGTATTGCCTTTGCTTATTTCACTGGAAGGAATATGGGCCAAACTACTAGAAGGCCTGAACGATCAGGTTATTATGGGCAGATCCTTAATGGAGAAAATCTATTGAGGTATAGCTGAGGAATCCTGGGAATTTTAGTCCATGCATCTTATAGTGGTCAAGGTTGAGAAACAGTGATTTATGTGGTCAATAAGAGTCAACAATGACTGGACAGCATATAATCAATCAATATGGGTAAGGTATCTAAGGACAGGTGTTCTTCTGGGGTTTTCGAGATGACCAGCCTAGAATTGGAGTTAAATTATCTAGGACCTTCCCTTCCAGCAGTCCTTAATAAGGGACTTTGAAGTTCAATCAGTGATAGGATACATTCAACCCAATTCAGTTGACTTGCCATTGTTAACAGATGCAATCAAATCTTATGCATTTCACTGCTTAATCTAAACATTAACCAAAATATCATTCTTTTCTGTTTTTGAATCCCTCTTTTTGTCCAGTTGTGTCTATATTTTGCAACCAAGAGCAACATGGACAATAGTGGTTTGTCAATTTTTTTTCCAACTCCAAAGAGCAGGTCCTATTTATTGTTGAATGAAATACTGTAGTGGCAGGAACCTTTCAATTTTAGTCCAAAGTGGCTATCTCATCTTTAGAAGATTAGCTTTTACGATTTATTGGAGAAGCGACCTCTGTTGAAGTAAATGACTTAATCTGCCCCTAACTTGACTTCTACAAAAGCCATTTAGCGTAACATTCTTATTACAATGTCTTGAGGAAATATACTCAAGATGTCTTCATAGAAACAGGAGAGTTGTTTGTGTTAGATGACATGATCATTCAGAATTCATCATTGACCTCAACATTATATGGTGGATTTCTGAGATTCGTGGCGGCATAGAACAGCGTTAAAATGCTATTTAAATTGCCAGTAAAAAACGAAGATACAAAAGAAATGCATGCATTTGCCAGAGCAATATATAATAGTAAGCAAATTATAATAATAATAACAATAAGAGAGTTGGAATGGACCTTGGAGGTCATCTTGTCCAACCCCCTCCCCCGCTCACGCAGGAGACCTATAATAGGGATTCGAATTGCTGAACTGCTGACCTTTCTGATCAACAAGCTCAGCGTCTTAGCCACTGAGCCGCCTAGTCAGGGTTATTAACATAATATTAACATCATAATAGCATAATAGTATTAATAAATAAACAAATTAACATTTGTTTGTTTATTGCAATTTTTTTAAAAAAATCTCATCTTTGTTTCTGGTCAACTCAAGGTAGCTTACATACTGAGAGTCAGTCTGCTGTACTGGTTAAAGCGCTGGTCTAGAACCCAGTCAATGGTGAGTTCTAGGCTGCCATTAAGCATGAAATCCAGCTGAACACTTTGAGCCAGTCAACCTGTCTCAGTCCAACCTGTATCACAAAGATCCTTCCTTCCTTCCTTCCTTCCTTCCTTCCTTCCTTCCTTCCTTCCTTCCTTCCTTTTTTTCTATTTAACGTAAAGTAGGACAGGACCTCAATGAAATTTCCAGCTAAGTTCAGAATTGAATATGAGATGGGTAGAGCATTGTGATTCTAAACTATGCTGAATTGCTGGATGACCCATCCCTGTGTTTTCATAACAATGTTAAATGTGGTATCTTCTACGACAGGGATCTCCAACCTTGGCAACTTTTAAGACTTGTGGACCTCAACTCCCAGCAAAGCTGGCTGAGGAACTCTGGGAGTTGAAGTCCACAAGTCTTAAAGCTGCCAAGGTTGGAGACCCCTGCTCTAAGAGAAGGGCTACTTGGCCAATCCCGTGTTCCCATTGTCAATCAGAACTACTGTTCTATCGCCCTTGCTACTTAAACCAACCCAAAGAATGACATGGCCAGAGCCGAAGGAGAAGTTACTCACTAACGGCATGGTTGCCAAGTCCCCCGAAGGCATTGCTGCTCATGGCTGCAAGGCTGGTGAACGTCGTGGGCCGATTAAAAGTCTCTGAAACCAAACGGAAAGATGCTAATGGGAGGGGTGTTACCTCCTGGGAGAAAAAAGTGGCTTGCTTGTATTTGGCTAGGGCAAGCGAAACATTAACGGGACATGTCCTTATAAAGAAAAGAGATGAAAAGCTAAGAATATGTAGAGGTGGATTCGAGAGAGAGGAAATCAGATTAATAAGCGGAAGGATAAAAAGGAGAAAATAATGGAAATGGAGAGAAGAGGAAGCAATGAGGTTTAATGAGAAGAAGGAAAGGAAGAGGAGGAAAAAGAAGAGGAGAAAGAAAGGGGAGGAGGAGGAAGTGGAGAAAGAAAGAAAGAAAGAAAGAAAGAAAGAAAGAAAGAAAGAAAGAAAGAAAGAAAGAAAGAAAGAAAGAAAAGGAGGAAGAGGAGAATGAATGAAAAAAAGGAGGAGGAGGAGAAAGAAAGAAAGAAAGAAAGAAAGAAAGAAAGAAAGAAAGAAAGAAAGAAAGAAAGAAAGAAAGAAAGAAAGAAAAGGAGGAGGAGGAGGAGGAGAAAGAAAGGGAAGGAGGAGGAGGAGGAGAAACCATTGATGCTTCACTTGTGTTTAATGCATACCCAAGCTTGATAATGCAATATCAACCACAGAGTAGTTCTGGCAACCTAAGATTCCTAGTTAATATGTTCACCCATGCGTACTATCCATGGCACACCACTGGGGCAAACTAGCTTTGCCCCAGCTGACTAGCAGGGTTTGGGAGATATCAGGTCATCTGGGGTTTCTTTTGCTGACTTCGCCTGACATCTGGACATGCCCGGCATTGGCTCCCACTTCTGCATGGAACACTGCTAGCTTTTCCCAACAGAGTGGTATCTATTTATTTACTTTTACATCAGGGGTGTCAAACTCAACGTTTAAATCTGGCCCATGGGGCCGGCCTGGAAATAGCAAAGGAACGGCCCGCAGTGCCTCTCGCAGCCAAAAGGAGGCGTGGAGGGGGGGGAGAGACACATGCGGACCCCGTATGTCCCACTTTTGGCCCGAATGGCCTCCTGCAGCACTTTGCCAGCCAAATGGCAAAGTATTGCAGAAGGCCATTCAGGCCAAAAATGGGGTGTGCGGGTCCACACGCTGCCCCTTCATGCCCTGTTT
Source organism: Ahaetulla prasina (assembly GCF_028640845.1). NCBI lineage: Eukaryota > Metazoa > Chordata > Lepidosauria > Squamata > Colubridae > Ahaetulla > Ahaetulla prasina. Next base: position 17,858,807 of record NC_080539.1, read on the forward strand.
TGACTGACAGGGTACTGCAGGAGGCCGTTCAGGCTGAAAACGGGGCACATGGGGATCACACATTCCCCCCCGCCCCGTTTTGGCTAGCAGGGTGCTGCAGGAGGCATCTGTCCCGTCTCCCCACCCCAGCCGACCTGTGGAGAAGAACTACAATGCTGATCCGGCTGCCGAAGAAATCCAGTTTGACACCCCTATTTAACATGCTTTTGAACTGCTAGGTGGGCAGGAGCTGGGGGCAAATGACGGGAGCTCACTCCACCATGTAGTGCCGTGGGCTCAAACTGCCGGAGTGCCGACTGTCTCTGGCTGGCGAATCCCGCACCTTTAAGGCGTTGTGCCATAGCGCCCTCTTAAGTTTAAGCAATGTTAAGTCACGCCAAGATTAAAGCTAAGGTTGGGGATGTTGCGGGGAGGGGAATTTTAAAGGGAAAGTCACTCTGCTCTTTGGATGTGGAAAAGTTCGGTGGAGGATTGAAGTAAACCATCACACTGATTTAACTCTTCACCTTGCGTCGCCAACCTCGAAGAACAAACTCAAACATACAAAGCACCGTATTGACGTGATGGAAGAAGAAACGCCAGAACAAGAGGCCACATTTGAAATAAAATGAAGAAGAAGAAAAAAAAGACAGGCTGCACACTACACTAACATATGGAAGGTCTCATATTCTAAAGCAGGGGTCTCCAACCTTGGCAACTTTAAGACTTGTGGACTTCAACTCCCAGAGTTCCCCAGCCAGCTTTGCTCTGGGGAAGTTAAATGCGTCATTGCTCTGGGAGTTAAAGTCCACAAGTCTTAAAGCTGCCAAGGTTGGAGACCTCTTTTTCTAAAGAGTATAAATGGTCTTCTCCCATCCATTGCAGATTAAAAATCATTTGCAACCTCATCTCCACGGTCATCTCCGAGATTTGCATCCCACCTTTTTCTCCACCAAAGAATTCAAGATGAAAAAAATGGGATCGGAAGCAGTTTCCCAAGTGGACGTTGACTAAGACTCAAATCTGCTCGACATCATGGACCTTTGGACAATATCCTGAAGCCCAGAATAGATGTGGGAAGGTTTTGACTGCTTTAACTTTTGAGAATTTCTACTTACCTAAATGGGCCGCGGGGTTGAGAAAATTGCTGTGGTGCGGGGGAGGGCCAAACGTAGGACCGGCTGGATGGGCGGCACCTAGCAAAACAAATTCAAAAGCAAGCAAACCAAAACATTTGAGTACAGCACTTGTAGAGGGACCAACGTATCCTAGGTTGGATTCAGGTTCGGCAGAGAGGTTGGGATGCTAGATTCTTGTACACTGAACTCAATGGCCTGAAAATCCCCTTCCAATATTTTGATTCTAATGCAGTGGTAGTCAACCTGGTCCCTACCACCCACTAGTGGGCATTCCAGCTTTCATGGTGGGCGGTAGGGGTTTTGTCCGATATTGAAGCACTTTCCTTTTTTTTTTATTTAATTGACTTTTAAAAACATTTTCATAGCATTATTTAAAAACATTTTCATTAGGTTTTCATAAAATTCCCCGTGACAATTTAAATTTCTGAAAATATACTATTTGTATCGCCCGCGCATAAGTTTAGTTCACGTTACGTAAGTGAAACTAAATGGTGCTATAGTGCGACCGCAAACAAAAGACCCTCGTCCCAGAATAGCTCGCGCATCTCCCCCCACACCACCCAGCTGTAATAGACAAGCAGAGCTGGTAGCCGGCGCCTCCCCCCAAACCCAATCCACGATGCGCAAGAGGCATGCGCAGACGATGATACACGGCGCATTACTGTGGAACCGGTGGGTGGTTAGAAAATTTTACTACTAACAGAGATACAAAAGTGGGCGGTAGTATAAAAAGGTTGACTACCCCTTTCCTAATGTATCTGATTATCTCAAATGAACATATGGACAGCACAGGTAGTCCTCAACTTACAACCATTCGCTTATTGACTGTTCCAAGTTACAATGGGACTATGAAAAAGTGGCTTTTTCCCCACTTATGACCACTGCAACAGCCCCATGGTCACATGATCAAAATTCGGATGCTTGGCAACTGGTTAATATTTATGATTGTTGCAGTGCCTGGGGTCACATGATCACCTTTTGCAACCTTCTGACAAGCAAAATTAATGGGGAAGTCAGATTCACTTAACAATCGGGTCATTAACTTAACAGCTGCAGTGATTCACTTAACCACCGTGGGAAGAAAGGTTGTAAAATGGGGCAAAACTCACTTAATAAGTGTCTTGCAAAAATTTTGGGCTCAATTATGGTTGTTGAGGACTACCTATACACGCATATTCCACCCACCCACCCCGAAATTCTGATCAAAAGAAGAATGCACTTAAAATAACAGCAAAGCAGGTGAATTCGAGTCTTTCTTATATTTTAATTCACAAAGCTATTTATGAAGAGCCGAGGTGGCGCAGTGGTTAGAGTGCAGTACTGCAGACTACTGACTGCTAGCTGCAGTTCGACATCTCACCAGGCTCAAGGTTGACTCAGCCTTCCATCCTTCCGAGGGGTAAAATGAGGACCCAGAATGTTGTGGGCAATAGGCTGACTCTGTAAACACTTAGAGAGGGCTGTAAAAGCACTATGAAGTGGTATATAAGTCCACACGCTATTGCTATTTGATAATATTTATCGCTTATTATTAATATTTATCGCTATCGCTTATTGCTGAAGTCTATATCGTACTGCCCACCCTTCCATTTCTTCCTGTTCTATTTCCAAACAGAGAACAGATAGGCGGTTTACAAACTCACTGGTTGCTGAGAAAAGAGTTGCCGGTCGGGCTAAGTCATGAGGATGATGGATGGCCCCAAAAAGACTAGGGCCTGGAGGTCTGCTCAGAAATTCAGGTTTCAAACCAAAATCCAATTTATGGGGATCTGATTGCATCTGTTTCTGAAATAGGGAGAAAAAAAAATATCATGAACATGGCCAATCTTTTTTTTTTTCAAAAAAAAAAAAAAGGAACATACCAGTAGTATTTTGGAATTCAAGGAGAGATCAGATTCCTTTTTATAAGGCATGTCTTATAGATGCTAGTATTTGTAATCCATGCTTACGAACTGGAAGCCAAGAAGTTAATATTCTGGACAATGGACATATAGCAGGGGTGTCAAACTCAAGGCCCAAGGGCCGGATGCTGCCTGAAGGGTGTTTCGGTCTGGCCCACGGGGCCACCCTGGAAACAATGAAGGACCTGTCCGCCGTGCCTCTGCCAGTGAAAATGAAGCTCGGGGACCTCCTGTCAACCCTGAAGTTTTCGCTGGCAGAGGACTGCAGGAGGCTGTCACAGCCGAAAACGGAGCCTGGACGAATATTGTTCAGCTGGCCATACTGGCCACCCACTCCCATAGCTCCCATCCCCCCAAGGTCAAACACAACCCTGATGCGGCCCTCAATTATATCGAGTTTGACACCCCTGACATATAGTATAGCATTGAGTAACTTGTGGCCACTGAGATGATGCTCAGTTTGTAAGAAAAAAGCAGGCAGAGTTGAGAGGAGGGGGCAGAATTAAGTGTGTCATCAGTTTAGAGTCCTTGCATTCCTGCAAGTGCTTCTAGTCCAATTCCTCCTGAATTCTGTTGACTCGTCTCTGGTGCTAATTTACTGCTGAACTTTAGTTGACCAAATTCTTATGTATAGGCCTGAATAAATCTTCTATATAAATCCTTATGAATGGTCCTGATTCTCTGCACATGACAGAACTATAGTTTCAATGTCGTAACAACTGGAGGACCACAGGTTCTCTACCTGACATATATAAGTGTAAGGAATACCTTAAACAGGCCAGCTGGTCCAGTATTACCTCATTTGAATGCCAGTGGCTTTGCAAAGCATTAGGAACAGAGACGTTTCTGTTGACTGGATCTCTTGGAGGTTTCTTGAGAGCTTTCAGGGGCTAAACCCGAAACCTTTTCCATGCAAAACTCTTGCTCTGCCATTGAGTTACGGACCTCATACAGAGTTTGAGATCAATCAATCAATCAATCAATCAATCAATCAATCAATCAATCAATCACTCTGTACCCAAAAGAGCTCACCTTGACTTTCTGTTGATGGTGGTATATCTGCCAAGCAATATGAACATGCATAGCACACCATTTGCCTGGTTTCTACAAAAGAAACAAGCATTAAAAAGTATTGAAAATAATACCTCTTGGCTATAGGAATAATGAAATTTAAGTGTGAACCTGTTGTTGCTTGAGAATTGCCATCTATGGGCTTTTTTTTCAACACAAGAGGCAATGCAGTGATCTATAAGGAGTCTCCTATGCAGCCATTAATGAGAACAATAGCTTTTTAGATTCACAAAAGTTGTAGCATTATGTACATTTTAAACAAAAAGTTCAAAACCGTAGGCCCTAGAACTGCATGGCTCCCTAGAAAACTTCACTCCCTCCCCTGAAAGTCCTTCTAAAAATTGTAACCACATTTCATTTTTCAGTATGATGGAAAGGAGAAATTATTAATTCCACATTGGAATTTGATTTTATTAACCATCATGGCATTTAAAAAATCAATGAACTGAAATCAAAGCTGGGTTGTCCTTTTATTTTTATTTTTAGACTATGAGTCTCCACCATGCTGATTTTTAGTTGAGAAAAGTTGTGCACCTCTGCTTTAAACCAGCTTTTACGGAAGTTACGTAGCACATTTTATTGCTGAAGGAGGGTTCACACACTGCCACAGAAATAACAGGATCAGCTTGTAAAATGGAGAGCAAGGACAATCTGTCCTGTCTTGGGATGTGATGCCAACTGGCTGATAAGGCATCAAAGATATAAGCATGGAAATCAGTCATAGCCCATAACCAAACATTAAGCCCCCTAACATATGCTTTCAACTTCTTTCTTTCCACCTTCGCTCTTATTCCAATTGCCGTAGACTTGATTTTACAGTGGACATTTTTGTTATGACTGTTGATCTCCTGAGAATCTTTACAATCACAAAACATCTCCTGCCAGACTGGCAGAAGCAAATGTGCAGGTTTACCGGACATCTGGAAAGGCTCTGTGACCAAATAAGAGTGCCTTCACATTGGCTATTAAGTTAGCTATATTAAGACATCTGGTAGGAGCTGAACTTTAATGACAAAGTCAATGCGATAAAAATGCGGCGACATGAGGAAGAGAAAATAATCATGTCCATCTACTGTGGCTTGCAAAGGAAACCTCTGATCATGCTGGGTAGCCTTATAAGCCACAACTTGTCCACGTAGATTTATGTCAGTAAAATGATCTGAGCCGTATCACTCATTTTGCTGAAACAAAAATATCACCGATGCCTTCGTGAAACTATTTGGGTAGCTTCAAAATGCTTTGGGTCACTACTGCGGCTAGAATGGTTCCAGGTTGAGCATCCTTGAAGACCACCCACATCACTTCCCTCAAGCCATCCAACCTGGAATCCCCTCAGCAAGTGCCCAAAGTTTTCCAGCTGCTGACACATGCAGAGTTTATCCCTACAATGATGGTCAAAACTTCTGGAGAATGCCAGAGGTACCACTCATTGTGATGAACAGTTGGGAGGAGGTGAGCAATGACTTCTTTGAAGCGCTTGCTTGCCAGAATGTTTGGCAGTCACCGAGGAGGAGGACGACATACATGGCTGGGAAGATATAGATACGTTGTGGGTATGTCTGCAGGGCTGATTAAAGCCAAGTGGTCTGGAAAACTCTCTGGCATGTATTCCAAGCCGGCTACGCTGAGTACATATTGTGGGCAATTCCTTAGCACTTGCTATGTTATACCCAGTCTGGAAAATCTTTGGCACATGCCAAGATGCTGTTGGGTGGCTACTATTGATGTACTGTGGAGGAAATCTGGCATCTGATGAAGCTAGAAGAGGCAAAGAATATGTAGGTTTGGCATCCCTGGAGGTTTTTGAGAGACTGGATAACCACCTCTCAAAAACGTGATTGGGGTTTGGGTTTTTTTTTTTTGCACATTGTAGAAGACTGGATCAGATGATTTTTGTGGTCCATTCCTCTTCCAAATTTTTATGATTTTATGACAAACCGCATGAGTAGTAATTTTTATATAGCATAAAAGGGGAGCCACTTTTTAAAACAGGGAATAAATGATGCCTTGTGATGAGTGCCTTGTGTAGGCAACATTCAAAGAGGAATGCAGCTGGGGAAAATTCTAAGAAAAGCAGAAGTGGCATAGCAAAACAAGGCAAAACAAGGGTTAGTTGTCATCTTACCCTCAACATAGGCCTGAATGGATCTGTCAACTGAAGAGAGAGAGAGAGAAAAAAAAAAGAGAATTAAAATCTGTCACTCAGGCCTCTGCTCAGGTAATTAGCAGATCAGCATTCTGAAGAATCTGAAAATGGAAAACATTAGCCGATTCTAAATTGTACATGTAGCCCTAAGTAAGCACATCCTATTACCTTAATAGAGAGAGGAGAAAACAAAATAATTGCTTTGTCGGCTTTAGATCTATTGCCAACTGTTTTTCTAGCAATGTATCTGAATTATTGGCTTCCCAGATAAGGTCTGCCGGAGGATGAAAATTGCTTCGACCCATCTTGTCTTCCCATATGTTTTTGTCTGCATGTCCAAGAGGGACAATGTTTATCTTTATAAGCCACCCTGGAAGCTTTTTGGCTAAAGCTTGAATTAGCAAATAAATAATCCCAATCCACATTCTGTTAATTATCTTGGATTGACCACCAAGCAGCAGAACATGGCTGGTTTCATCCTGTATTGCCGAATGGACGGTTGGATGTTAACATCCAAAATTCCCCAGCCAACATGGAGAATTCCATATGTCTTACAGTTGCCAAGATTGAGAAACACTACTATATTGGGATTCTTTTGAATTCCGTCTGAACAGAACAGAATAACGGGGTTGGAAGGGACCTTGGAGGTCTTCTAGTCCAACCCTCTGCTCAAGCAGGAGACCCTACATCATTTCAAACAAATGGTTATCCAACATCTTTTTAAAATCTTCCAATGTTGGAGCATTTGCAACACTGGAGGCAAATTGCTCCACTGGTTAATTGTTCTAACTGTCAGGAAATTTCTCCTTAGTTCTAGATTGCTTCTCTCCTTGGTAAGTTTCCATCTATTGCTTCTTGTCCTGCCCTCAGGTGCTTTGGAGAATAGCTTGACTCCCTCTTCTTTGTGGCAGCCCCTGAGATATTGGAACACTGCTATCATATCTCCTCTAGTCCTTCTTTTCATTAAAGTAGACATACCCAATTCCAGCAATCATTCTTTATATGGAATTGAACAATCTCAGCATAGCATGAATCCAATCCTTTACTGCCTCTTGGTGGTCAAAATAAATAAAGACACCATACAAGATATACATTGTTTAAGAACTGAGAAATTCTTCAGGTAAAATCTCATACATGGGCAGATAACATAATTTAACATCCCTATCTCTCTAGTCTGAGAGCTTAGGGGCAAGTGATCACATATACCGTTCTGACAGATTGTCAACTTCCTAGGAAACATGTCTCCAAAGTTAGAGTTTGTCCTGGAGCTTGATCATCGTTCAATACTGGAAAGGAAATAATTGACTTTGGGTTTCAGGCTAAGCATAAGCTCAGGAAGATAAAAGGGGGGAATGCATCTGAGAAGTAGCTGAATTATCCATAAAGAATTGCTAATTTGTATTTCCTACCCTTCCCCGTCTGTCGAAGCACCTTGGAGTCATTCCGTTCTAAAATTCAAGATAAATGAAGAACAGTACTGGGAATAAGCTTAGGTTATATGAGAAAGTTTTTTCCCACCAAGGGAGACATTCCAATATAGAAAATAATCATCATCGGTGCTAAACACCCCCTCCACCTTTTCTCTGCCAGCTAGATCAACTTTCAGCATATGCTAGTTTTCTCCTCTTTTCTCCAGAGTCTAGGAATTGCAATGACAGGTTCAGTGGTTAACTAAATAATAATCAACATCAAATGCCTTAAGTTATGAAAATGGGTACGGATATAAAACGCAATATAGAGAAAATCAAATTACCGTGTTCATAGCGGCCTATTTAAATTGGAATTGATCCTTGAAGCTGATTTTATTGCATCAGTTTCAGAAATTTAAGAATGTGCTGTATTACGGTCAGCACTACTTATGACTTATGAAGGAAACTCTCATTTGGAGTGCTCTTAACACAGGCTAGGGACTTGAGGCTATGATATAATTGAATTTCTTTTTAGAACTTTCTGACTATAATTCCTTTTGGCTGCACACACTTCATTGGGATTAAACTGCTGTGAACTCAGATGAAGTGATGATGTTCAAATACCCAAGAACTGACTCATATTATTAGAGTGCTTTGATTCCTTTTTGAAGGAATTCATGGAAGCTCAAGTAATTACTTGTCCTTTTTCAGGCCATTATATCATCCTATAAATCTTATTTATGTTTTTCTTTGGGTGTGAGGCTAAACTATGAACAACAGAGCACAGGTATCAATGCTGGATTTGTCGGCAATATCATATTCCAACTTTAAATGACTGTCACCATCCAACTGACCATGCCCAAGTTTTTCATAGAACTGGGCTTCTTAGGAATGGAGTTTACCAATGAGATGGAACTTCTGTGTACCTACTTGAAGTCATCAGAACTTGCTACATAGACAGTGAGAAGAGTTATGATGAAAATAAGGACTAGGAGCTGACATGATAGCAGTGTTCCCGTATCTAAGGGGCTGCCACAAAGAAGAGGTCAACCTATTCTCCAAAGCACCTGAGGGGAGGACAAGAAGCCATGGATGAAAACTAATCAAGGAGAGAACCAAGTTAGAGCCAAGGAGAAATTTCCTGACATCGAGAACAATTAACCAGTGGAATAACTTGCCTTCAGAAGTTGTAAGTGGTCCAAAACTGGAGATTTTTAAAAAGAGATTGGACAACCATTTGTCTGAAATGGTATAGGGTCTCCTGCTTGAGCAGGGGGTTGGACTAGAAGATCTCCAAGGTCCCTTTCAACTCTGTTATTCTATTATTCTGAGCAGAATGATAGCAGGCTTAAGGACTAAGAAGTACAACCATACCCTGTTCTACATTTACAATACTTGCTTTATAGGCCAAAAATCCAGGAAGGATAGTACAGGCAGTCCTCAACTTATGACCACAATTGAGCCCCACATTTTTGTTGCTAAGTGAAACATTTGTTCAGTGACTTTTGCTCCATTTTATGACCTTTCTTGCCACCATTGTTAAGTGAATCACTGCAGTTGTTAAGTTATGAGTCTGATTCCCCCCATTGACTTTGCTCGTCAGAAGGTTGCAGAAGCGGATCACGTGACCCCAAAGCACTGCAACTGTCATAAATATGAGTCAGCTGCCAAGCATCCAAATTTTGATCAGATAACCACGGGGATGCTGCAACTGTCGTAAATGTGAAACTTGGTCATAAGTCTCTTTTTTCAGTGCTGTTGTAACTTCGAACGGTCACTAAATGAACTGTGGTAAGTCAAGGACCACACGTAGCACCCAAGAGTATTACAAAACCTCTGCTGAAGCATCTAATGTGTTTGGAAGCCCACCCCCACTCCAAGATATTTATCTTCATTCTGATGCTATAATCTTGATGCTCCCGGGGATAGAATGACCAGAATACTTACCAACCTTGTAAGATAAGGGCCTCTGTGGCTCAGACTGGTAAGACAGTCTGTTATTAATTAACAGCAGCTGCCTGCAATTACTGCAAGTTCAAGCCCCACCAGGCCCAAGGTTGACTCAACCTTCCATCCTTTATAAGGTAGGTAAAATGAGGACCCAGATTGTTGGGAGCAATAAGTTGACTTTGTATATAATATACAAATGGATGAAGACTATTGCTTGACATAGTGTAAGCCGCCCTGAGTCTTCGGAGAAGGGCGGGATATAAATTCAAATTAAAAAAAAAGATTATTTGTTGCCTATTGAATGATCAGTTCCATTAATTTACCTCTTTATGCTCAGGTGGAATTGTGTTCACTGGAATTAGTAGCCAGCGTAATTTAGCTGCCGATAATTATCAAAGGGCACAAAAGGCATGAATAAAACACTTGAACTGAAGTCAGATTTGCTTACTGGCCATGTGATTCACTTAACAACCATGGCAAAAAAAAAAAGGTCATCAAATCAGATGTGACTCACGACTTAGTGACAGAAGTTCTGGTCCAACTGCAGTTGTGAGTCAAGAACTACCTATAGTTTTCTTTCTTTAATTTGGTTTGGATTTTTTTTTTAAAAAAAAAGGGGTTTTTTTTTAGAAGCTGCAGCTTCATGGAACTTACCCTGGGATCCTTCTGAAGGAGAGTATGTGGAAGAGCTCCAGGTCTTGTCGCAACATCAATAGGATTTGAAGTCTGAAAATGTCACATGTAACACACATGAAACATATATTATTTAAACATGCATATTAAATACAATCAGTTTTGGAAAGTGAGGGAGCTCACAGATAAATTCCACATTGCTTCAATGATGGCGTTTACCCTATTTTTCGGAGTATAAGACGCTCTGGAGTATAAGATGCACATTAGTTTTTGGGGAGGAAAACAAGAAAAAAAAATTCTGCTTCTGCCTACCATTGGTATTCATCTGGCTAGTGTCCTTGCAGAAAACAGCAATGTCAGCTTCAGCATGTTATCACAGCCTGATTCAGCTCGAGCAGCTGATTGGCGGTTGGATTGGCCCCCCAGAATACCCCCAATCAGCTGTTTCAGGCTGCGGGGATCGCCACAGCCCACTGCTGCCTCTGTGCGTTGCATTTTCGGCCTCTGCATGCTCCATTTTAGACCTGTTCCAGGTTGCCGGGATTGTCACAGCACATTGCGGTCAATTGCCGCCTGGAACTGGCCGAAAACATGACGTGCAGAGGCCACAAACAGGGCATGCGAAGGCCAAAAACGTGACGTGAATAGACCAAAAACAGCTGGCGGGTGGGGGCCGGCGGGTGGGCAGGGCTTTGTATAAAGACGCTGTATAAGACGCACAGACATTTCCACCCACTTTGGGGGGGGCGGAGTGGTTCTTATACTCTGAAAAATAGAGTAATCTTTTCCTTCCTATTCCCACATTTCTATGAAACTGAGGGTTAAACCCCATGTTGCTTCAATGATGGCATCTCATCATTTCTGTCCTATTCCCATATTTCTGTGAAGCTTAAGATTGAACCACACATTGCTTCAATGAGGACACCTGATCAGAGACGAAACCACCTTGAAAGGTCTCCAACTCCATTCTCTAAGTTTATGGAGATGTGTGCAATTTTGGGAAGTTGAAGTACAGTTTCAATGTCTTTTCAAAGTCCATCTTGGACAATGACCAATTTGTCCATCAGCTAATTTTCTCCAGCCTTGCTGGGTCTACCTTTTGCTTTAAGATTCTATATCTGAATAAGGAGAACAGATGTTTTTTTTAAAAAAGATGAAAATGGCTGAAACTTGAGCCATATTTTTCCAATTCATCTGAGAACAATGATGAGGTTTTGTAAACTGGCCAGTTTTAACATGTATGTTTTAGTGTATATAATATACACTGTAATATTATATAATATGTACACTAAAAATAATATATACTTTGTTTCTCCAAAAAGACGACCCAACTTGAAAAGAAGCCTTATCACATTTTTGAGTGCATGTGATCAAATTAAGCCCCACCCGTGAAATTAGCCCTAATTTAGACCCCACCCACCCCAGGGTACAAGGGGTGGGACGAGGCACACAGGTAAAAAATAAGTTAGGGTGGGGATTGGGGGGTGGAGCTGCCCTACTTACCAGGCCTTACATACCCCAACACCTGCCTCGCCTTCTTCTGCGGCTACTTGCCACCATTCGTACGCATCGCCCTGGCCTCCATTTTGCATTCAGATGCCTGCCGGAAGGCATCTGCAGTCCGGAGCTCTGTTATTGGCTGCAGCTACTTTCCGGCAGGCATCTGAAGGCAAAACAGAGGCCAGGGCGATGCGTGCGAGTGGCAGCAAGTGGCCGCAGAAGAAGTGGGGCAGCAGTGGGCTCCTGCTGGATAGGGCTGTTGGTGCCACTGCCGCAAGGTGAGTCAATAATTAAAACCCTCCAAAAAGAAGGTTTAGCCATTTTTTCGGGGGTCAAAAGAAAATAAAACCCAGCTTTTTTTTTTTTTTTTGAAGAAACATGGTATATATTATTGTAAGCCACCCAAAGTTACCTGTGGTAAGATGGGCAGCCAATAAATTTAAGAGCGAGAGATTCGACATTTTAAGACAAATTCCATGTGTGTCCTATCACACTTGGCCAATAAAAAATTCTATTCTATTCTATTCTAAATAGACTGAAGTGGAAGAATTTCAGAGTGTGAATGATGAAGATTTAAAAGCTGATCTTTCTCCATTTCTCCTGCCCTATTTCCCCCATTTCTAACCACAGCATATGATTACAACCTCTGGACATATGCGTGGCTGGGGAGAGTCAAGTATTTCCCCTCTAAATCACAAACTGCAAGACAGCTCTTCCGTAACAGCAACTGATTCTGAAATCAAGAGAAAATCCTCTTTTTTTCCTTAAAAAACATATTCAGAAAACAAACCATCTACAATGCTATGGATGATTTAACTCAAATGGATTCTTAACAGACTGATTAGCATACATATGAAGGCCTCTGCTAATGAGCCATAATCTACATATTTAAGCAGCCTGGATCACTATTAGTGGGGCTGGTGTTCACACTGAGCAAACTTCGCTGAGGATTCATATTAAAAAAGTGTGGATTTAAAACATCCACACCTAAATCCACCCACCCACCCAAAATACTCCATACAAAGAAATAAAATATCTGACATTCAAAGGATCTATAAATAGTTTTACAGCAATTAAGTTCACACTACACAGTCTTAAGTTTACCTTGGGTTGAAACGCTCCTTGCAGTGAGCCAAAAGGACCAGTTGGAGGGATCATAGGAGGGATCCCAGACACAGCAGGAGGATAGGAGTGGAATAACTGTGGCAGAAAGAGATCAGTATTACTGACTTTATTCCCCCCCTTTTATATATATACACAAGTCTTGCAGTTTCAATTTACAAGAAAGCAAAAGAGATACAAACACGAATGAGACGGTGAACCAACTATGTAAAAAAAAAACCCCATGAAAGACCAGTGAAGCTGATTAATTTGTTGAGTACTAGGTGAAGGAGGAAATGATAAACCCACAAAGAAATGACAGCAAAAGATTACACAGAGCATTTGTGATACGCAAGAGAGATGATCGATATGGAGGGAAGAAGAATTTAGGTTGAGCAAATGCATCGCGAGGTAGAACTAGAGTAGATATAAAAATTATCTCTGCATTACGGAAAATATGGGAGTATGGGGAAGGAGCTAGTGCAGAAAGATCCTATTGTCAATTGCATTAGATATAGCACTGAAATCATGGCATTCAAGTTTCAGTACTAGCCCCAAAGACTTTTCATTCAACTTCAGGCAGCTTCTCAATGATTGCTGATACTTGGTAAGTACAATACAATTCAACTTAATGATTGCAGGATTGGTTAAAGTAGAAGTGGGGAAATACAGGTGGGAATTGCCTGCTGGAAACAGGTTTATGGATAAGATTATTATTTTTAATGCACTTTTTATTCTCTTTTTGCTTTGACCCATACCCACTTATTGGTTATTCAGAATAACTGAGTTGGAAGAGGCCTTGAAGGTCTTCTAGTCCAACCCACTCCTCAAGTAGGAAACCCTATACCATTTCAGAAAATGGTTGTTTAACCCCTTCAGAAAAAAAAATTGTGGAGCACCCACAATTTCTGGAGGCAAGTCATTTCACTGAGTAATTGTTCTCACTGTCAGGAAATTTCTGCTTAGTTCTTGATTGGTTCTTTCCTTGATAAGTTTCCATCCATTTCTTGTTTTGTTTTCAGGTGTTTTGGAGAAAAGGTTGACAGATTCTGATCAATGAGCCCTTAACTCTGCTATGCAATTAATATCTAATTCTCAAATCTCTCCCAGAAAAGTAATGCATCCCTGACTTAAATAATATAGATCATAGGAAGGTGTTCTTTGCACACTTCATTTAGCTTAATAGAGGTATGCAAAATTCATTAATCCAGGAAAAGGACATTCTGTTACTTTCAGAGAAATCTATTTGCTTCCAGATCATACCCTTCCGGGGGAGGAGGGAGGGAGAGGGGGAGGATTCAACTGTTCTGAGATGTCAATCATCTGAATTCAAGGTGATGTGACAGAGGAACCAGCTCCCAACAGTCTCTTTCATCCAAAATATCACATCTAAAACCAAAATATCACATCTAAAAGTTCTCAAACCACTTCTGGTTTAGGATTTGCTTCTGGAAGCCACCAATTATCTCCAGAACAAAATTATTTGGAAGGGATTTGATAGTCTGGAGAGGAATGGATCATTCTGGTCCATGACTGACAAATTTTGCACACTCCTGTTGTCTAAGATAACCATCCACAATAACAGAATAACAGAGTTGAAAGAGACCTTGGTGCCCCCTCTAGTCCAACCTCCTGCTCAGGCAGGAAACTCTACACCAGTGATGGCTAACCTTTTTGGCACCGAGTGTCCAAAGCGTGTGCATGTCTCCTGCGCATGTCCCCCGCTGCACCCCCGTGCATTTGTGTGTGTCCCCCATGCATGCTCCCCATTCTCTGTGCATGCGCCCCGTCCCCCGCATGTGCCCCCCCATGCATGCGCGGCAGAGACCCAAAGACCAGCTGGCTGGTGGGATGCGGATGTGTGATGGAGTGGGGCTGGGGTGATGGCTGGCGTGCCTGCAGAGAGGGCTCCGTGTGCCACATGTGGCACGCATGCCATAGGTTTGCCACCACGGCCCTACATCATTTCAGATGAATCGTTGTCCAATCTCTTCTTAAAAAATTCCAGTATTGGAGCATTCACAGTCTTTGGGATTTCCCATCTATACTTGGAGAGTCAGAAAACTGAACCTGAGACCATCTTTATCCAAAATATTATTTTGCCCCTGAGCAAAGCATAGTTGCTTTTGAACTTAAAAGCAGTTTAGGAAACAGTCTCTTCCCCCAGTTTTCTATATATTGGAAAATATTGATATATTGACCATCATTTGTGTTGTAAATGTTGTACCTTGATGAAGGTATCTTTTCTTTTAGGTACACTGAGAGCATAGGCACCAAGACAAATTCCTTGTGTGTCCAATCACACTTGGCCAATAAAAAATTCTATTCTATTCTATTCTATTCTATTCTATTCTATTCTATTCTATTCTAAAAGGAAGAGAAAAAATACTCGGCGGTTTTTGATATGAGACTTGGCAAAAATTGCTGTTTAATTGAAGATGGGGAAGAAATTGTTACGAGTTCCAGGATTCCTGTTTCCACTTCCCCTGCCATTAAAATGCAATTAAGAGCACAGAATTCATGCATTATATGTAAAAATGAGAAGTATATAGCGTTCCAACATTATTAGTGTAATATAGTATATCATCACACTGAGTGTACAAAGAAATAATATCTCAGTTTCTCTTCCATGCCTTTAATTTAATAATTACTTAATTGTCTGGAAAAGACACAGTTGGGAAATGCAATAACATTACTTTCAATCCTATCTAGGTAACTTGGAAGCTTTGTATAACTAGAGACATGAATAACAGAACAGAATAACAGAGTTGGAAGAGACCTTGGAGGTCTTCTAGTCCAACCCCCTGCACTGCAGGAGATCCTATACCATTCCAAACAAATGACTGTCCAGTCTCTTCTTAGAAACCTTCAGTGTTGGACAACCACCACTTTTGAAGGCAACCCACAAATTAATTGCTCTCACTGTCAGGAATTTTCTCCTTAATTCTAGGCTGGTTCTCCCCTTGATTAATTTCTCCTTGTCTTACTTTCAATTGCTTTGGAATGAAGGTAACTTGAGAGTCCAAGCATAATTCATGGCTTGGAAGTGGCAGGTTGGAAGTGGCATATAAATGTTATAAATAAATACATTTTGTGACATTTATATCCTACATGTTCTCCAGGAGCAAATGTCAGCTTGCAAAACAGCGCCCTTTCTCTGTATTTCCCGCAACAGTAATCCAGTGAAGTAGACTGAGCAGGATTGGCCCAGTTAACCAGACAAGTTCCATGGCTGACAGAGGATTTGAACTTGGGTTTCTCTTCATCTAACACCTTAAACGCTATAAGAACTTGAACAAGATTTTGCAACTTATCATGGATTCATTGACTGACCGCACTACCAACAATGCTCTCTAGTTTTCTTGACTGAAAACCTACACGCCAGGCCAGTGGTGGGAACTTGACCTCTTCCAGATGTTCCTGGATTACAGCCTGATACAACCCAGCCACCACAGCCAAAGCATAGAAAGGAAATTGAAAGAAATGTACTTTAATATTAGATGGAGGGATACAAGTTCCCTTCTTATTCCTAGTTCAAGACGGCATAATTTCATAATCCCAAGTGCCACACGAGACTTGGCATTCCAATGGCCACATTTGGGAACAGGATTATTATTATTTTGTTTGCTGTATTTATATCCCAAGAACCAGTAGTTTGGTCCAGTAGTTAAAGGTGCTGGATTACATGCTGTGGAATTCTGAGTTCTAATTCTGCATAAAAGCCAACTGGGTAACTTTGGGTCAGTCCTTCTCTCAACCCTAGAAAGAAAGCAAAGACAAATCATTCCTGAAAAACATCACCAAGAAAACTGCAGGGCCTGAGCAACTAAGAGTTGGGACTGACTTTAAGGACCATTACATATTTCCCAGTGAGTGTGATTTAAATTCCCAATGTTACCCCTTTAGCTGTATCCCCAACTCCACAATAACAACAAGAAAACCCTATGGGGTGGGGGGAGAGGGAACTGTATATAATCTCGAGGATACAAAATGAATATTGCTGGGACTCATGCAATCCATACTTTGCTCCAAACTTGTACGAGAAAATTTCCCTAGATAAAAGAATCATTCCTTGGATAAAAAAAGGGGACCAACAAGCAAGCAGTGAAGCGCATAACATCAGATATGTCCCTGTAAGGCAAAATCACAAAACTGTGTCTCATTTATTTTTGGCCATGTCATGCGGGGGGAATTCACTGGAGAAAGCAATTATGTTGGGAGAAGTTAGCAGTAAAAGGAAACCAGGCCACCAAAGAGCATGGTGGCTGGACACTATCATAGCTGACACCTGCCAGAACACAAAACAACTCAAAAAAAGGAGTGCAAGATTGGAAGATATGGAGAGACCTGGCCCTTAGAATCGCCAAGAGTGTAGACACGACTGAATGGATAACATCATCATCATCAAAATAATGATTCTATCCCCACTCTAACTGATGAGTTGCTGCTCCCTGTTTACAAAAGGAAAGAGTATATCATTAAAAAGTACAATTTTGAGAGGAGCCGAGTTCATTAACGCTTGCTTCTTTATACTCTGCATTTAGCTCAAATATAATTGCAATGCTGCGTGAGCTGGTCTGGATTGCTACTATGTTGGTAATTGAAAAGAAGCAGGAAAAAGTAAATAAGAACGTGGTCACTATTAAATTCCTAGCCAAGCAAAACTTTTAATTCGGTGGAAACATTAACACATTTCGTTGCATGCTGGTATGAGACAGGATACCGTCTTTCCTATTTTACAGACCAGGGAACTGAACCCAAGAAACAATGAAACACCACTAAGCCAAAATAATACAACCGCTATACCAAGAAAATAACATTCTTTTGGAAACTTCCAATGCAAAGTCAAGGGTTAGAGAAACTGCCATGCCTTCTAAACCCCAAAACTCAAAAAGCAGGCCACTCTTATTCCCCATATACTCCAAAATCCTCAACCCCTTTTATAGTTAAACTTCATTTGGAAAACATACTAATTTAAGTTGTGGATTACAGCTACCTGGCTCCTCTATCTCTCTTCTTGTTGATAGCTCAAGTGCTGTTTTAATGCAGTTCATTTTAGCACGAATGTCCGATGATGCAGAAAACATTTCCAAGATTAGCTGATATTGAAACTGAAAGCTTTAAGAAGTCATTAGGCAGTCAAGGGTCTGGACCTGAAATCACTTTTTAATGCCTAAAATGAGCATCTTTAAAGACTCCAATGCCTGTAACATTTAATTTTCTGTATAATGTGCCGTTCAAAAAGACGGAGGGACAGAGCAATGTTATTGCCCATTGGCTGTTAACAACAACATGATCATTATGACAATGACAATGCTATTCCTCATGCTCCATCTCGGCTACATCCCAACATCTCAAATTCATTCTTGGGGATCAAGCAAGGAGCATCTCACATCTTGTGCACCAAACTGACAGGCAGGGCAACAGCATCAACTCTAAAGCAAGGAGCATCTTCTGCTCCAAAGCATACAGGACAACAAGTATCAACTCTAAAGCTCTTCACTGAAATTAAACAATGCTGAAGCAACATCTATCTGGGAGTTTCCTCTGTGGTTCCTGCAAATTTGGATGTTCTAAAGTTTAATTCAATGCACACTTATTAAAATCTTTAAGTCTCAATCATTCTCAGGCTCTTGACCTCTGCCTAAAACTGGAAGAAATTTCCTTTTTCCATTGTCTTTTTAGAAAGGATTCACCTAATTAAAAAAGAAAGGAAGATAGGTTGCAAGAATTCCAATGACTGAAAATATTTCCCAACATACAGCTGATATATTCTCAACAAATACTGGGGTGGAGCCTTTCTCCTTCCCTTTCCCTTTTTATACTTCCTTACCATGAACTGGTTAACTTTATTTATTTGTAACATTTATATAACTTTGAATCATAATGTTGGAGCTTGTAGGTGGAGATTTGTATAACTCTCCGCAAATTCTTTTAAGAGTCAGGAAATTGATCACTACGGTCATATGGCCCTTTACCTATATGGTAAACTAGCTGGATACCCGTGCTTCGCTAGTTATGACCATTTTTCACACTTATGAACATTGTAGCATCCCCATGGTCTTGACAGATTCTCATTGTCATCATCACCAACAAAGTACATCTGGAGAAACAAAGGCTGCTGCTGAGGCCCCGCCATGATACCCCCTATCCTGTGGTAGACCTGCCCCCGCACTTTGAATGTTGGCGTAAAATTTCCCTCCTTCACCTCTCTGGCTCCATCCGTTGTACTTCTGGGCAGCAGAAGGACAGTCTTTTCCCTTTAACTGGTGTTACAGTAGAAGAAACAGATTCGTCTGAACTGAGGAGGTCAGTGTAAGAAGTGAGTTGGGGCTGGGACACAATGCAGGAGAAATTCAGTTCACAATCCGTTGGCTCAGTGGTGGACGGGGGATTGAAACCCATAAAGCAGTTCCATAGGTGGAAGGCGTAGACATTTTGGTGACGTAGGGACGTTTTGTACTGTAAGGAGCCCCGGACCACTCCTGAGTGAAGTAGTGGGACGTCTGCCAGTTTGAACTGAGGTAACGGAATGTGAGGCAAGTGGCAGTTGGAACTTTTCAGGTGGGGTAGAATGTCTAACTCCTTAGCATCAGACCGTGTTAATATACTATATATGAATATAAAGGTAAAGGTAAAGGTTCCCCTCGCACATATGTGCTAGTCGTTCCCAACTCTAGGGGGCGGTGCTCATGTCCGTTTCAAAGCCGAAGAGCCAGCGCTGTCCAAAGATGTCTCCGTGGTCATGTGACCGGCATGACTCTACGCCAAAGGCGCACGGAACGCTGTTACCTTCCCACCAAAGGTGGTCCCTATTTTTCTACTTACATTTTTTACGTGCTTTCGAACTGCTAGGTTGGCAGAAGCTGGGACAATTAACGGGAGCTCACTCCATTACGCGGCACTAGGGATTCGAACCGCTGAACTGCCGACCTTTAGATCGACAAGCTCAGCATCTTAGCCACTGAGCCCCCATTGGCCTTTGAATCTACACAACATCTGGGTTGTTTTGATTTAAAGTCAAAGCAAAACTTATTTCCATCTCAATTAGGAGACATAGGTGCAGTGTTGTGATTCAAATAATCTAACAACCGGTTCTCTGCCCTAATGATTTTTTCCAACAACCAGTTCACCAAACTGCTCAGAAAATTAACAACCGGTTCTCCCGAAGTGGTGCAAACTGGCTGAATCCCTCCACTGCATAGATGTATGTACTGCATCTGCACAAATCACCTCAGATACTAAATGATTAATAATCACAGGACTCTATTTAATATGTGAACATGGCTCTCTCGTCTTCATTGCCATATAAAACTGCAAAATACTGTAACACTCACCCTGGAATGAATAAGATGGTGCAGTGGTTAAAATGCAGAATTGCAGGCCAATTCTGCCAACTGCCAGGAGTTTGATCCTGACCAGCTCAAGGTTGACTCAGCCTTCCAATCCTTTTGAGGTCGGTAACATGAGGAGCCAGTTTATTGGGGGCAATATGTAAACCACTTTGAGAGTGCTTGTAAGAGAGTGGTATATAATTCTAAGTCCTATTGCTATAAGGAAGCCTATTATAATAATAAGAGAGGCTTTGTAAACCCACTGAACACCCAGCCTCATTATGAAAAACTAGACTTGCTGAGAAAAAAAGACATTGCCAATTATAAAAAGGAGAAGATGCTACTTTTTTAGAAAAGACAACGAGGCAACAACTAAAGCAACTGACAATATCGAGGACAGATGCTTTTTATAGTGAATGGATGTGAAGGAATGATACATAAAACTGGGTACTCTTATCAGTGACTGAACATGGAATAAAAACAATTAAAACCATTTTAATTCAATAGTAAAAACTCACACTGTGACGGTAGAAAGGATCTACTTTTGTAGGGTATTTGTCAAACTGTAAAAGGATTGAAATACAAACTCATTACATTACATGTGTCGGGACTGGGGAGAGGATAACACATTTTTTTTTAAATTTTGTGACGTTTGGAATGCTCCAGTGGTGAAATCCAATTTTTTTTTTACTACTGGTTCTGTGGGAGTGGCTTGGTGGGTATGGTGTGGCTTGGTGTGTGTGGCTTGGGTGTGGCAGGGGAAGGATATTGCAAAATCTCCATTTCCACACCACTCTGGGGCCAGCCAGAGGTGGTATTTGCCGGTTCTCCAAACTACTCAAAATTTCTGCTACTGGTTCTCCAAACTACTCAAAATTTCCACTATTGGTTTTTCAGAATCTGTTGGACCTGCTGGATTTCACCCCTGGAATGCTCCCTTTTTAAAAAGTAAGGGTTAGGGTTAGGAGGATAATAAACTCAAGATGGTAGCCACAACTATAGTATCAAAGACACACCATTTTTATGTGTATTTCATGAAGCACATTAAAAAAATAAAAAGAACAGGGCTTCAATTGCCAGTTGTGGTCACTGTCTTGATTTTTTTTTTTTATGCTTCATACACACGCAAACACACACAGAAACCCAACCTAAGTTGCCCCTCAATATAAACCATAGCAGAAAACATTTTTTTTTAAAAAAACACAAGTCCTTAGAAGTTAAGAAGGATCAGGAATCGGCAGTCATAAAGCAAAACGGATCAAGGAAAACACAGGTAATGAAATTTCAGGTATTAAATAAAACAAGCAAGGATTAGACATTCCGTTGCTCTCGCACCTTATCATCTCAACCCTCACTCATCATTTTACAGCATCTGCACTTTTTTTTTTGCTGGATTTGGTTTACGGAGACAGCGAGTAGGTTTTTTTTAAAAAAAAAAAATAATAATAAAAGTAGTCATAATAGCAGTAGTACAGATAATCCTCGACTTAAAATAGTTCCTTTAGTGACCATTTGAAGTTACAATGGCACTGAAAAAAGTGACTTCTGACTGTTTTCTACACTTACGGCCGCTGCAGTCACCTGATCAAAATTCGGATGCTTGACAACTCACATTTAGGACAGCTGCAGTGTTCTGGGGTCATGTGATCACTTTTTGTGACCTTTTGTGAAGCAAAGTCAAAGGGGAAGCCAGATTCACTTAACAACCATGTCACTAACTTAGTGATTGCAGTGATTCACTTAACAACTGTGGGGAAAAAGGTCATAAAATGGGACAAAGTTCACTGAACAAAATGTCACTTATCAACAAAATGTCCCTTAACGACAAAAACTTTGGGTTCAACTGTGGTCGAGGACTACCTGTAGTAATAATGGTGAGATTCATTTCTCAGTCATCTCTGAGATAGTTCTCATTCTGTTAACACTTACCCAAATGGAGTTTCTGATCAGAGTGACCAAGATTATTTATATTAATTTAAATTTAATAATCTATAATTTCAATTTAATAATTTATTAAGCATATACTCTGCCCGACAATAGAATGATAGAGATAGACATAGAGATAGATTAGGCCAGGGGTGTCCAAACTTGGCCCCTTGAAGAGTGATGGACTTCAACTCCCAGAATTCCCCAGCCAGCATGAGCTATAAATACGAGCAAGTTGCTGGCTGGGGAATTCTGGGAGTTGAAGTCCACCACTCTTCAAAGGGCCAAGTTTGGACATCCCTGGATTAGGCCTAAATATAGAAATACTACAATATTGCAATACTGTAAATAAAGTGAAGTGCAAGAAAGAAGACTGACAATTCACTAATTTCTTTCCTCAAGTGGTTCAGTTTTATTTAAATCTTTATTTAAGGCAATAAAGATGTGATGCCAGCAGACTCAAGTTATTTTTCCATAAGTCTTTTCTTGGAATTGCCATCATTTATTTATTCATTCCCTTTACTCAAAGACACTAGATGACATTGTTGCCAAATTGTTGCATTTCCATGTTTTCTGTGATTTTTTTTTACTACTCTGAATTGTGGGACTGCAATAAACATAACAGCGGCCTCAGAGTGGGTATGAAATTGGGGCTTTTACATCTTTAATTAAAAGGTTCCAGGTTCAATTTTGACCTATCTGCTGTGGATAGCTGGTTACTGATGAATTCACACCTTTTAAGTCAATTTAAGTATTGTAGGACGAAACCAGATGGTGGCAAAACTCCAGATGGCCACAAGATGGCAGCAGATACCGAGAATATTAGTTCTTGGCTGCCATCTAAGTAGTTGTCCAAACACTTGCAAGCCAAATAGCCCTAAAGCATTACTTACCTAACGCTTGCCTTGTCAATATGTATTACTATTACTATTACAATATGATGAATACTTCTATTTTGTTCTAAAAGAAAGACACTCGTTAAAGGCTGCTTCTCACAGCAAATAGAAGCAAGGAAATTTTTAACCTGCTGAATAAATAGCCAGAAATTTTATACAGAAAACATTCAATACACACTAAAAACGGTACTTGTTCAATGAGATTTTCCTCATGCTCATTATCAGAAAAGCTAGAAATACATAGGGTATAATTTAGCTATGCGAGCAGCTGAAACTTCAGCCCTGGAACCAAATTAGTGCTGTAAAGTATCAAGGCAATTCTATGGGGCATTTGTTATAGTGTTATGCTAATTATCCTTCGATATTTACTTGTTTTAATGGTTGCATTACTTGTACTTTTGGTTTTCATTCTCTATTCGTCACCCAGATCCACAATTGTGAGATGGGTGGGTATATTAATTGCATAACTATTTTTATTTGCACATAAGTATGATTGATGTTCTCATGATTGCAAAAAAGAAACATAAAATTACCTATTAAATTAGTAGTACCAGATCTGGGCTACCAAATCTATATACATGGGAGTCCCTCTGCCCCAAGACCCCTCCCCACTGCAAAGGAGAACTGTCCAGAGGATCCCAAATGCCTTTCAGTCTTTTCTCCCACGACTCCACAGACACCCTTGTGGTTGTGATTATTATTTATTAGCTGTCACAATATACTTTGCAACAAAAAGAAGGTTGCGCGCTACTTATCCTCACATTTCTGCCTGGATTACGCACCATGGGAGGTGCTGGCGTTGGCATGATGGCTGTCGGCGGGATGGCGTGAGGAAAAGGCGTGAAGGTGTGCTGGTGCGTGTGTTGGTGCGTGTGCTGGTGTTGGTGCTGGTGTTGGTGGAATTCCGTCCTCAAGTAGGGTGGTGGGCCCAGCGAGGCGCCACGATCGGCACTCTGGGAAGCCAGAAACCGAGTGTTTAGCTCCTGGCGGAGAAGATCTTGCTCTGGAAAGGAAGATGATATCATGAACATCTCCCCTTTCCTCCTTTAAATCATCTTATGCATCCCTCCAATCATCACCAACTCTGAACAACATGCATGTCTAATTCTGTAAAGAAGGTTAAAAATAGACATCAGAATCTATACAATAACAACAAAGGACAAGGCAACTCACAACTGTATACAAAGAAATAGTAGGAGAACCCCAAAGTCTATCCCCGCCCCCCCTCCAAATCTGTTGAAAAGTCAGGTTTTGATGGCCTTTATAAAACCCAGTAAGGTTGAGGGCATATGGATCTTAGTAAAGGTAAAGGTTCCCCTGACACATGTGCTAGTCGTTCCTGACTCTAGGCGGCGGTGCTCATCTCCGTTTCAAAGCTGAAGAGCCAGCGCTGTCTCAAGACATCTCCATAGTCATGTGGCCGGCATGACTCAATGCCAAAGGCGCACGGAATGCTGTTACCTTCCCACCAAAAGTGGTCCCTATTTTTTCTACTTGCATTTTTATGTGCTTTCGAAACTGCTAGGTTGGCAGAAGCTGGGACAAGTAACGGGAGCTCACCCCATTACATGGAAGCACTAGGGATTCGAACTGTTGAACTGCTGACCTTTCGATCGACAAGCTCAACGTCCTAGCCCCTGAGCCACCGCGTCCCTGGATCTTAGTAGGGATGCTGTTTCAAGGTCATCAAAAAGAGACCCTTTCCTCAGTGTAGGGGCCAAGGAGAACTCCTTCAATCCTATCTTGTTGGGTGAGGAAAAACAACTAGAGAAGGCCATCCCAAACACAGCCAAAATCTGGGCCATCTTCCTTTCACTGATTTCTCCTTCTTGCACAGAGGTTAATTTAGATACGTGTGGATGAGCTCTTGATTTCTTCATAAAAGGTCAGGGACATCCATGGGAGGTTGATGACATCAGAATGTATGACCCAGGCAATCAAAGCCCTGAGTCTTTTTACATGTGTGAGATATAGGAAAGGAGGGAGGGAGGGTGGGAGGAAAGAAAAAACAGAGAAGAAGGGAGGGAGGGCATAGAGCAAGGAAGGAAAGGAAAAACAGGAAGGAAGGAAGGAAGGAAGGAAGGAAGGAAGGAAGGAAGGAAGGAAGGAAGGAAGGAAGGCATAGAGCGAAGAAGGAAAGGAAAAACAGGGAGGGAGGAAGGAAGAAGGGCATAGAGCGAAGAAGGAAAGGAAAAACAGGGAGGGAGGAAGGAAGGAAGGAGGAAGGACATAGAGCGAAGAAGGAAAGGAAAAACAGGGAGGGAGGAAGGAAGGAAGGAAGGAAGGAAGGAGGAAGGGCACAGAGCGAAGAAGGAAAGGAAAAACAGGGAGGGAGGAAGGAAGGAAGGAGGAAGGGCACAGAGCGAAGAAGGAAAGGAAAAACAGGGAGGGAGGAAGGAAGGAAGGAGGAAGGGCATAGAGCGAAGAAGAAAAGGAAAAACAGGGAGGGAGGAAGGAAGGAAGGAGGAAGGGCACAGAGCGAAGAAGGAAAGGAAAAACAGGGAGGGAGGAAGGAAGGAAGGAAGGAAGGAAGGAGGAAGGGCATAGAGCGAAGAAGAAAAGGAAAAACAGGGAGGGAGGAAGGAAGGAAGGAGGAAGGGCATAGAGCGAAGAAGGAAAGGAAAAACAGGGGGGAAGGAAGGAAGGAAGGAAAGAAGAAGGGCATAGAGCAAAGAAGGAAAGGAAAAACAGGGAGGGAGGGAGGAAGGGAGGGAGGGAGGAAGAAAGAAAGAAAAGAAGTTTAAATAGTTCCATATTCTGTTTTTTTTAAAGAGATAAAATTGTTTCCTTCTTCCTTTCCCTCTTCTTGATAAAACTTTGCTGCCACCTGAAGTCATTTCATAAAATATGACCTAGCACAATAAAATCTGTTTCATAACAAGGACTGGTAGAACATAAGGTTGGAAACTATTTACTAGAATTGTGTAATATTTATTCAAGATCGGAAAGTCTCCAAACAGATCGACTGTTTTACACATTGGGATGCCAACTGGTGATCATACATCCTAAGAGGCAGCCTTTGCATGCTGGGCCCACACCTTTTTTTTTTTTTTTCCTTTCATGAAGACAATTTCTAGTGGACCTCATACCAGGATAATGATTTGGTGGATAAAAAAAATGTCCAGACTTCTAGAGAAGAGCTTGGCAGACAAACTATATGCATTAAGCCTTGTAGAGCTTTAATATGCTTATTTTGGTCTTTTATTTTAGCAGCTTATTTTAGCATGCTGCGAGATCCAAAGTTTCACTCTCCCATAACACCGTCAGATTTTATAGAAAGATTGTATTACCATTATTATTCTCATCTTCTCTATTACCTGTCTCCTTATCTTCTTATGACTATAACTTTGTTGCTTGTATCTTATGATTTATATTGTTTACTTAGCATCCCAGTATGATTTATGTCAATTGCTTATTTAGTATATCCATGACTATCACTAAGTATTGTATTTAATGTTTTTATGATGAATGTAATTTTTACAATGACTAGGATTATGATCTATTACTACTGTTGTATGTACACTGAGAGCTTATGCACCGGAGACAAATTCCTTGTGTGCCTAAATCACACTTGGCCAATAAAGAATACTAATAATGGAATGGAATGGAATAGAATAGAATAGAATAGAATAGAATAGAATTTTTTATTGGCCAAGTGTGATTGGACACACAAGGAATTTTGTCTTGGTCTCGGTGCACATAAAAGAAAAGATACGTTAATAATTCTGATAATATGATTCAAACTTGTTTCCTTTGCAAAGTTTTTATTTATTTATGTATTTATTTATTTATTTATTTTATTTAGGGAATTTATATTGCTGCCCCATTTGCACATGGCGACTCAAGGTGGCTTATAGAATATAAAACCTAATATAAAAACAATAAAACTAATAAAAGAAGAGTCATATAATAAATCAATATAGTAAAATCATCCTCCCCCGACCCCCGACCCAGCGACAGTACTTAACATGAGCCATTTCTCCAGAACCAGGTCTCCAGTGCCTTCTGGAAGAGTGTTAAGAATGGGGGCCATTCTAATCTCTGGGAGGGGGTGATGTTTCAGAGAGAAGGGGCCACCACGGAGAAGGCTCTTCTTCTGGGTCCCACCAGGTATATCTTCCTAGAAGAGGGGACCCGCAACATTCCCTGCCTCCCTGCTCTGATGGGTCGGGTAGATGTGACCGGCAAGAGATGGTCCCTCAGATAACCTGAGATGGTACTACATTGACAAAAAACGAGCAAAGAAACTAGGATTTGACCCGGAAAGTGATGCTTTCATCCTTACCTGAGTAAGCAGTGCCAGCGGGATGAGCTGGAACTTGTAATGTCCCCGATGTCAGAGGAGGAGGAGGAGGCAATGCCGTGGGAGGGGCAAACATATTGGGGTGATGGGTGTGATTAGAAGGCTGGAGGGCAGGTGTGAAATTATGGAGAGGGCTGTGATTGGGTAAAGAGAGAGGGAAGGGGGATGCCGAGGGATGGTGAGCTATGGGGGGATGAGGCGGTGCGGGAGGAGGGGGTTGACTTTTGGCTGGAGTGCTGCTTCTGCTGCTGCTGTTTGTGGGAAAAATGCAGAAAGGAAGATGTTAGCAAACGGACAGAATTATCCAATAAGGAAGGACAGACTCACAAGCCTTCCCACTGTCATACAGAGAGAACAGTTCGTCTTCCCAAAATATAGGTGGTCCTCGACTTACAACAGTTTGTTTAGTAACAGTCCAAAGTTACAACAGCATTGAGTGACTTATGACCATGGCAGCAAAGGTCATGTGATCAAAATTCGGACACTTGGCAACTGGCTCGTATTTATGACGGCTGCCGTGTCCCGGGGTCATGTGATCACCTTTTGTGACCTTCTGACAAGCAAATTCACTTAACAACAGTGTTACTAACTGAACAACTGCAGGGATTCACTGTGGCAAGAAAAGTTGCAAAATGGGGCAAAACGCACTTAACGAATGTCTCACTTAGCAACAGAAATGTTGGGCTCAGTTGTGGTCGTAAATCAAGGACTACCCGTATTCTCTGCATCAGATCAGAACTACCTAATCCAGCGATCCTAATCCATGTCAAAGGTGACATTCCACAACCTTTTGGGTGATGCGCTAACATTCACCAACATCTGGCAATAATTATTCTCAAAAGCACGCTCCGTTCTCACACAATTTTCAGACGCTACAAAAAGCACATGAGAATAGGGTGTGCTCTCGCGCGGCCTCCGAAAATCGTGCAAGAATGGGGCATGATTTTGCAGTTTTTCAAGGCTGCAGAGACTGTAGAACAGCAGTTCTCAACCTGTGGGTCGCGACCCCGTTGGGGGTCGAATGACGATTTGCCAGGGGTCGCTTAAGACCATCAGAAATATGGGAAGTGTACTTGCGAGTCGAAGAATCGCGAATTTGGCTTCAGGCGCGATGAATTAAAAAAGAGAGAAATATTTGCTCTGATGTCTCCCTCTCAAGCCAGCTGCAATCACTCCCAATCGCTAACCTAATCTGGCTTCAGGCGCGATAAACTTAATAGGGGAGGAGTCTCCGCTTTAATGCCTCCGTCCTCAAGGCAATCGCAAGCAGTTCAGATCACTAGCCAATACGGCTTCAGGCGCGATAAATTCAAAAAAACAGTTTGCTGCTTTCCCCCCCCTTCTGCGGCTGCTGAGGCGCACTGAGATCGCTGCCTAAAAAAAAATAATTTTACGGTTGGGGTCGCCACATCGTGGGGAATTGTATTAAAGGGGTTGCAGCACTATAAAGGTTGAGAATCACTGCTGTAGAAGGATGGTCTCCAAATTACTTAAAGGGCGAACCCCCTGTGTGAACCACAACAGCCTTGAGTAGGCTACAAGGGCCTGTCAACAGAAGAAGACTGACTGAAATTAAGCGCCACGTAGCAGAACCCATAGAGCACTGGGCTGTGGGGGCAAATTGTGCCATTCTGCAAGGCTCACATGGCACAAAGCCAAGGGTGGCCTGTTGGGGGTTTGCAGGACCTCTAGCTAAGATTATTTTTTATTTAAATATCTTTTTTAAGATCATGAGAGTGAGGGAAGGTCTGAGGGAAATCCTGCCTTAGCACATGGCCACCACAGGTACCCCTCGCCAACATGAGTGACCTCGAGCTAGCCATGCCCACCCCAGCCCCCTGAGGTCAAACACAACCCTAACGCAGCCTTCAATGAAATTGAGTTTGACACCCCTGGTCTATAAGAAGCCCAGATATTTTATTGGAAACCTATATGGATAAAGGCTGATACTTTTCTGAGCCACCATTTGGTTTCCCCTTTATTTATTTTTAATTTTTAAAATAAATCTAAAATTGAGGCGCACAAGAGGCTATGGGAGATGTTGCTTCACATCTCTGGGTTTTATTAGCAGAAGCGTGAGGGATCCAACCAAATTATTTAGTGCTTTATTTTTCTTGTCTGATTAATAGTCTCTCCTTAACATTTGACACAGCCAAAGCCTTCTTGTACTTTCAATCCTTTAAATTATAGACAACAGTACTGGAAACTGGCACCTCTTTAGCTTTTTGTCTAGTCTCAGTTTCCAGGGTTGGCTCAGAGTTTTTAGATTATGGAAGAAGATGTTATTTATAATTGTTGGCTGTCTTCCAACTCTCCCACAGCACTCACCCAAATAAAGAGCCTGGCCCCTTTTCAAGACATGTCAACATCTCTACTTTTACAACACACTGGATGAACCGATGCTTGGAAAACACCCAGCGTGATCCTCACCTCAAGCTGTTGAGGCTTAAACTGCTGCTGTTGTAAGCCGACAACTGTTGTGCAAGGCTACGGGAGAGAGGACGCAGCTGAGAAGGTGGTCGGTTTGGATGGGCTGGCTGCCCAGGAGAGGAAGGTCTCGGTGGATGTTGTACTTGGGAAGGAGGAACGGTGGGAAACTGGGCCTCTTCCAAAGCTGGTTGCTTCTCTGGGACGTCCGAATAGGAGGAATGGGCAGGGTGGACAGCAGCAGGCTCTGGAGAACGTGCCTCTGTTGGTGGCTCCAAACGAGGTGGGACCAAAGGCTGAGAAACTTGAGGACAAAGATCCTGAGGCACAACAGGGTCAAGCGATGGCTCTTTTTCACCGTCCTGACTCTTCTCTTGGCTCCGTTCTAATCCTGATATTTTGGGGAGTGCCAAAGACCTGGCCTCTTGATCTTCATTTTCCGTTAGCGTAACAACTCCTAAGTCTGTATCTGGAAACAAAAACATCAAACACACACACAAAAAGAGATGGTTGGTACAATAAGACAAACTACACATACTCTGAAGCTAGTAGAAACCTTTTGGGAAACCTTTTGGGAAAAGTGTATTTTTGAGGTTTGATGGCTAACAACCCAACTTATATTTTGGAGTTTCAAGATACTCATATTCCACTGCTGGAATGGCCTGGGAATAGCCCAGAACTTAACCCAATTGAAAATCTATGGAGCCAACTAAAAAACTTGTTAGTCAGAAGCGACCCAGCAATAAAACCCAGTTAATAGAAGCAATCATTCAATCTTGATTTCATATTATAACAACTGCAGAACTAAAAGACTTCGTTCACTCCATGAGAAGACGTTGCAAGGCCATAATTCTTGCTAAAGGTTACTCGACTAAGTATTAACTGACATGGTGATAATTTTTGTATATCTCATTTTTTCTATGGTGATAATTTTTGCATATCTCATTTTTTCTACATGTTTCACTTTTCTTCTTTATATTGTAACTGCTATTCTAATAGCAAATCCTTTATAAAAGTTATTGCATTACATTCTTGATTAAATTATCTTTCCATTGATATATAATTTTATGGTACTTCTCCCCCCACAAAAAAAATTGGTATTACTAGCTAGTTTTAGAAAATATATTTTTTCCAAAAGGTTTCCACAATTTTGGCTACTACTGTACACTTTAGCATGTGAAAGCGGAAGTGGAAAGTGTCCCATATTTGGGCAGACCAGTTGCCTTGATATTAAAAAAACAAAAAAACAAACAGAGTCTAACTGATTTTGTATTAATGTTTTAGATCCTGAAAGAAAAACTATAGTCACAAAAAGCTAACCATTTGCAGCCTGACCTTTATGGGAGAAGATGAAGGATCAAAAACACCCATCCCTGACTTGTTTACCAAAGAGAATGAACAAAATTGCCAAAACCACAAGCAGTTTTCGAAAATAAGAGTACAAATACATTAAGCAATAAAATTAAACCCTACATGTGAAGAAATGCAATGAAACTCCTGTTTACCACAAGTGACTCAAACGCTTACAGCATAGCATCGACAGAGTGAAGGCACTTTCTTGTGATTATTTCTTAAGCCTCCTGAGATGACAAATTGAGATGACTCAATCCCTTCGGTGCCAATAGAGCTTCAAAAGCTTTCCTAGATTATCTCCACATAAACAACACTCCTGCAACACATACCACTGAAATTAACAAGCTGTGTGTGACAGCCAAGGAAAGCTTTTGAAGTAGTTGAGCAGAACCTCTTGAAGGATACTTAGAAATGGAGAATTTCACTCATGCCAGTACGTTTTATGGTGCATGCTTATTTCTTTCCTTATTTATTTGCTCACTCACAAAATCATAGCTCTGGTCAGCTTACAAAATCAAAATAGTACAAAATAAGAATTTAAAATAAGAATTGGAGCACTGGTTAAAGTGCAGTACTGAAGGCTACTTCTGCCAGCAGTTTGGCAGATCGAATCTCACCAGCCTTCCATCCTTCTGAGGTAGGTAAAATGAGGACCCAGATTGTTGGGCGCCATAGGCTGACTCTGTAAACCGCTTAGAGAGGGCAGTAAAGCACTGTGAAGCGGTGTATAAGTCTAAGTGCTATTGCTTGCTATTAAAAAAGAATCCAGAAAGACAATCCCAAAGAAAAATAAAAACACCACAAATGCGTCCATCATTCATGCTACTCTAAGACCGAGGGAACAGCCAGCTCTTGAGAGCTCATTTAAAGAGGGTCAAAATGAGAGCCATATGAATCTCAGGGTAAATGTTGTCCTGGGGACAGGTATCATGACACAGAAGAACCAATTGTTGGGTCCCACCAGATGGCATTTTCTAATTGATGGAACCAGGAACTTGCAGAGTGTATCAGAATGTATGGCTCGGACAGAAGTTACAAGGGATGGGCAGTCCTTCAAAGGAGAATAGCTGTAGCTCAGAGTTGAAATTAGGGGTCCTTGGCGCTCTCTGAGTTTGCTTGTTTTCTTGCAGATGTTTCATTATCCAAACTAGGTAACATCATCGGTGCTAGTCGTTGATCACTGATGATGTTACCTAATTTTTGGTTTTTTTTAATTTACATTTATATCCCGCCCTTCTCCGAAGACTCAGGGCGGCTTACAGTGTATAAGGCAATAGTCTCATTCTATTTGTATATTTACAAAGTCTACTTATTGCCCCCACAACAATCTGGGTCCTCATTTTACCTACCTTATAAAGGATGGAAGGCTGAGTCAACCTTGGGCCGGGCTTGAACCTGCAGTAATTGCAGGCTGCTGTGTTCTAATAACAGGCTTCTTACCAGCCTGAGCTACCACGGCCCCATTTTTGAGTAATGAAATGTCTGCAAGGATACAGGCAAGCTTGCAGAGCACCAAGGAACTCTCAGTCTCTCAAATAAACAGGTTCATTGTCATCAAGGGCTTTACAGGCGATAACCAGCACACTGAATTGTACCTACTAGCCTACTGATAACCAAAAAAGCCCACAACAGCAGCAGAGATGTTACATGGGCCTGCCATGACACACTTGTAACTGCCCATGCTACTGCATTTGGGACCAGTTATAGCTGCTGAGTGCTCTTCAAGGGGGTAGCCCCATCTAGAGCTCACTGCAATAGTCTAGATGTGAATTAGGGGAGACATGATAGCAGTGTTCCAATATCTCAGGGGTTGCCACAAAGAAGAGGGAGTCGGGCTGTTCTCCAAAGCACCTGAGGGTAGAACAAGAAGCAATGGGTGGAAACTAATCAAGGAGAGAAGCAACTTAGAACTAAGGAGAAATTTCCTGACAGTTAGAACAATTAATCAGTGGAACAACTTGCCTGCAGAAGTTGTAAATGTTCCAACACTGGAAATTTTTAAGAAAATGTTGGATAGCCATTTGTCTGAAATGGTGTAGGGTTTCCTTCCTGGGCAGGGGGTTGGACTAGAAGACCTCCAAGGTCCCTTCCAACTCTGATATAATCATCATCATCATCATCATCATCATCATCATCATCATCATCATCAAAGCACATTTAATGTGCCTCCCTACTGAGGTATGGGCACCACTGTCATAAGTTATGTAAAGGTTTTCTAGTCACAGCTTCCACCTGCTTCTTGAATAAGTACTGTAAGGCCAAAAAGACCTTGAAATTGTGCACTAGCTCTGAAATAGAAAGTTGGACCCCATTTACAGCTACCATGTTTCCTCGAAAATAAACCCTCTCCTGAAAATAAACTCTCCCTGAAAATAAACCCTCCCCTGAAAATAAGACCTCCCTGAAAATAAAGCCAAGTGCTTATTTCAGGGTTCAAAAAAATATAAGACAGGGTCTTATTTTTGGGAAAACACAGCAAATATGGAACCACTCCAGACTCAGGCATTCCAAACATCCACAGCCACTCAACCTTATCTGGATTCAACTTAAGCCTTTTCCTCCCCATTCAAACCCACATCATCTCCAGACATTGGAACAAAGTGGAGCTATCGTCAATAGCGAGTAATTGAGAGCCCACTGTTTACTGAGTCAGCTTTCTCCAAGAGGCAGTATTTTTTTATTTTTAAAAATCGTAACTATTTTATGATCTGTACCTCAATTACAACTGTAACTGAGTCCAGTATTATGGTCATAAGTTGTTGTGGTTGTTAAGTCAGGGCGTCACATGACTGGAGCCAATGTTTCAGCATTTTTTCCACCAGTCGTTAAGGCCTCTGTGGCTCAGACTGGTAAGACAGTCTGTTATTAACAGCAGCTGCTTGCAATTACTGCAGGTTCAAGTCCCACCAGGCCCAAGGTTGACTCAGCCTTCCATCCTTTATAAGGTAGGTAAAATGAGGACCCAGATTGTTGGGGGCAATAAGTTGACTTTGTATATAATGTACAAATGGATGAAGACTATTGCTTGACATAGTGTAAGCCGCCCTGAGTCTTCGGAGAAGGGCGGGATATAAATGCAAAAAAAAAAGGGCAAATTTTGCCTGAACTGGAAGCAAATGCTCAAAACTAGCAAAAAAAAAAAATCCACTGAAAATCATAGACATGTGACCTCAGGATGCTGCAAACAGACATAAAAGTGATCTGGTTGACAAAGATCCAAAATGCGACCACATGATTTTATGTGTGTGTATGTGTGCGAGCAGTCATTGTAACATCAAAATCAGATGGTAAGTAGCTTTCAGGGAGGGGGTTCTTCATAATTCAAAAAGTTGCTAAAGGAGTCGTCGTAAGCCAAGGACTACCTGTAACTAGAATTTTTTTTTTTACAGCTCTCTAATCCCTTTATTCAGGGTAGAGTCAGGGCGACTAAATGGAGCTGAGTGTTTACTGGCCGGATGCCCTTCCTGACGGCTATGTGAAGTTCGCAGCAGATATTTTCTCTTTGAGCCCTGAGAGAGAAATATCTGTCCTGATCTAGGATTAAACTCTCAAGCTTCCTGGTGTGACATGAGTGTCTTTACCACCAAGCCACTACTCCATTCTACCTGTAACTAGAAATGACTAGACAAAAAAAAAAAAAAACTTAAGCAATTTGATGCCCTAGTTTCCTATTTTTTGGTCTGCTGCTTTGGCCATGTGCAAGTGTGTTATCTACAACTCCTCCATTTTCAGGACTCCTCCAGTTCAAGATCTGGAATATCTTACTACGGTTACCAAGAGATGAGAGAAATTGCTTGTCTGGTGAACAGACAAAGGTTCCTTCAAGATGAGATCCACCAGACCTCAATTCCTTCTTGCTGGATGCATTAAACCTGAACAGTCTTCCAATTCAGCCATTGTAACTTGAAAAACCACGGAGGCTGCCAAGGCTTAAAATTCTTCTCAGTTGCTGAAATCCACAAAGACAAATTGAGGGAAAGCTCTGGACTTGTTTTAGTCCCATTAGTTTTGTACACACAGAGGCGGAGAGCTGACAGGGCCTTGGCAGACCTCACAGGGCTTCTACTTTATGGCTGTCATTTTGGGTAAACATTCATTAACTCAGCCAGCACTCCTGTCTTCTTCCAAACCTCAGAAGATTTGGGAGCCTTGCAGCATGGAAAACCTTTGTAAAGAGCCGAGGGGAGCAGGCTTGGAAGCCCAAGTTACTGCTCCATGACAAATCTAGTTTTATTAAAAACATCTGAATCAGCTTGAAGATGTATTTCCAAGTAAGGAAAGAAATGCAAGGATTTAATAATAATAAAAAATGAAGCAACACCTTCCACAGAGGACGATGGCCATGAACCCATCGTTAAATGAAGGTTGGGTGTGCACAGGCAGTCCTCAACTTATGACCACAATGTAGCCCAAACTTTCTGTGGCTAAAAGTGACATGGTGGCTAATTGAATGTTGTCCCATTTTACGACTTTTCTTACCACAGTTGTTAAGTGAATCACTGAAGTTCTTAAAGTAACATGGTTGTTAAATAAATCTGGCTTCCCCATTGACTTGGCTTGTCAGAAGGTCGCAAAAGGAGACCACATGCAACCGTCCTATAATATGGGTCAGTTGCCAAGTGTATGAATTTTGATCACGTGACCATGGGGACGCTGCAAAGGTCATAAGTTACGTTTTTAATGCTGTTCTATGTTCAAAAGATCACCAAATTAGTTGTTGCAAGTCAAGGACTAGCATACTAAAAAGCAGAGACATCACCCTGCCAACAAAAGTGCGTATAGTCAAGGCTATGGTTTTCCCAGTTGCAATGTATGGCTGTGAAAGTTGGACCATAAGGAAGACTGAGCTCCAAAGAATCGAGGCCTTGGAACTATGGTGCTGGAGAAGACTCCTGTGAGTCCCTTGGACTGCAAGGTGATCAAACAGGTCAGTCCTAGAGGAGATCAACCCTGACTGCTCTTTAGAAGGCCAGATCCGGAAGATGAAACTCAAATACTTTGGCCACCTAATGAGAAGGAAGGACTCCCTGGAGAAGAGCCTAATGCTGGGAAAGATTGAGGGGGAAAGGGGACATGGCTGGATTGAGTCACTGAAGCAGTCAGCGTGAGATTAAATGGACACTGGAGGATGGTAAAGGACAGGAAGGCCTGGAGGACCGTTGTCCATGGGATCATGATGGGTTGGACACAACTTTGCAACTAACAACAACAACAACAAAGTCATAGGACTATCTGTATTTTAAGCTCATAAGAAGAGCAGCCCTGGAGGAATAACTCTAGTTTCCCATGTTGCCCAATCATCCAACGGCTATATGAGGAAATCACAAGTCTGGATGAGAAGTTAAGTGTCCTCTTTTTTATTATTATTATGTCCTCTTAACCAATATTCAAGGCCTGCAGCCTGAAATTCCAGAGGAAGTAAACACCCATAAATTCTGTTAATTTATTTGCAGGGTTTTCTACCTTGCCAGGGTCCCAAGACTCTAAGCAATTTACAAAAAAAGTTAAAAAAACAAGATGTGCTTGTACATAACATCATCAACAACACACACAAAATAGATTAAAAGGCATCCCAAAGCCACAGAGGCAAATAACAACAACAAAAAAATCACCATCAAATGCCCATGCGTCAAAATAATTTTCATGGCTCCGCGTGAAAATGAGGATGCTTGGCACACCTCTGAGAGGGCATACTCCAGGGAATTACTGTCTTCAGAGGTGCGTTCTTTTGAACTTTTGTGGGACATGATCCTAAATATCCCTTCTCTGCTTATACACCACTGAACAGATTCCACCTGGAAGAAACCATTCTCCAAGGAATCTGGGACTAGGTTCTCTGTTGTCTTCAAAGGCAGCCCATGGAGAGTTGGATTACTATAATTAAAGCAAGTGTTGATGGTTGAGTCACTTTCACCAGACACTTTGCAGTCTGCAACCATGCCAGCAACCATCTAACTTATGTACCACCTAATCAACTTAGAAATCACAAAGGACGTCAAGGAGCCAAGATGTTCGTGAACAAACAGTAACGCCATCTTGCTGGAATTTAGCCTAAGTTTGTTTTTGTCAAGCTAGACTCTCATAGCTTGTAGACACATAGTCAGAATTTCCATATCATCTTCAAACCATCTCGGCAAAGCAATATATAGTTAAATAATATCAGTATACTGATTTATTCTTCTTCCTAAACCAAAGAACGATCTTCCAAGAACTTGTCCAGACTCGTTTTTAAACCACTCCAATTGATTACAACCAATTTTTATTAACAAGGATGCTGATAATTAACTCCAGAATTTATCTATGTTCTCTGTAAGAATCATATTCTGTCCCTTTTGAATTTCAGTATCGGAGGCTCTTCAGTTCTAATATTGTGAAAAAAATAAAAAGATAATTTTTCCCATGTCTTACATAACTTCCCTCCCTCGAATTTTCTCTATACCTCCCCTTACTCTCCTCTTTCCAGACTAAAACTCCAATTGCTCTTGTCTTCTTTCATAGGAGAATATTTGAGCTCTCTTATCATTATTAGCTTCTTCCTTCTATTTTGCAGTGTAATGCCTTGTTTCACAGAATCATCTATGCCAAGAGCTCAAAAATGATCAATGAATGATTAGGAATCACAAATTTCTCTTTTTTTATTATTAAATAACTTTATTTGTTTTTCAAAAAACAAAAAAGAATCTTTAAACAATAGTTTTTTTCCAACAATTTCGCAAGTTAAACATTTCTTACTTGTCCATTTTTTCCCCTTATTTCAATGTATCCTTTATACATACAAGTCTAATATTAATTTATTTATATATATACATATAAATAACGGTGTACACAATTTCATTTCTACAAACTACATTTTTTTCTGTTTCCTCTTATTTGCTGTTACATTTCTACTCCTATATCTTCCTTATTTGATCTTTCCTTGCCTTTTATCTCTCTCCTCTAGCCATTCGTACTATTTCTCTCGCACTATATAATATTCTATTTACTCTTTTTCTTGTATCTCCTTTGTAAGTTTATCCATTTCTGCACATTCCAAGACTTTTCTAATCAAATTATCTTCGGTCAATATGTTATTGTTTTTCCAATTCTGTGTGTATATTATTCTTGCTGCTGTGATAATGTGGATGATTAAATATTGTATTTTTTTTTTCATAAGACCCTGGGAGTATTCCTAATAAAAATGTTTCCGGTTTTCATCTCAATATGTTGTTTGGTTATCTCTTCTAATTGTAATCTAATCTTACTCCAATATTGGGGCACCTCCACCAAGGAATCACAATTTTCTCAATCTCCATGTAAACGTATTCCAGCAGGTTGTATGCACCCACCCAACGTATCACTTAAGTCAAGCTCTTACATGTTATCTTTGGGGTGAGTGATTTTGCTATAGGTAAGTGGCAAAATGACTGCCTCTAGGTAAAGAATGCCCAAAAGGACCAGTTTTGGTGAAGAATGGCAGACTGTCTTCCCATCTGATGTGACAACTTTGCTTTTGGCCAGCGTCCCACAACCATCTGTTGTCTTCTTTAATTCTGTTCCATCGCTGGTACAAAGCTTTCAAGCCTGCGCAATTAATTTAGCCTAATATATATTACTCCGACTGTCACCGGATCTCTGCAGCATGGGTAAAGCTGCCTGCTGCCTTCTGGGTATCTGGAGTTCAACTACCGCAATGGAAGTTCGAAACATCTGGAGGACATCATACCTAATGCCTTTCCCAGCCCTGCTAGTCGATATCTATGGGCAGAACGACCCTTTTGCGTGCAAAGCCTGGATTTTACTGCTGAGATACCGAGATGTCCTATTTTACAGCCTCGGGGAACTGTAATTTTGAAAGAAAGATTGATGCCAAGATTGTAAGAAAGCACATCCAGTCAACACTCAAAAGCTTGGCTCCTCCAGAATGGGCGATGCAATTATAGACCGAAATCTGCCGCACAAAAATAATAATCTATGTGCTTTGCTTGTTGACAAAGCCTCCATTGCAATGGAAATATTAAACTCCCTCCCATCAATTATGGTAATAAAATAACATGTGGGTTTCTTTTTCATCCTTCAGCAAAGTTCTGTTCCATGAAAAGCTGGTTCCCCCCAGGGTGCAAAGCTTTCCAAGAACATAATACCCCATTTTGCTTCTGTTTTGAATTTGCTCAACAGTCATTTGAGACTGACAGTAAATGGATAGTTGGATTTAAGCTCCTAACTCTTTGCAACACTCCCCAGAGGAAACGGGGAGGGGGGTGGGAGATAAACTATCCTTGTTTTGGACAGATGCATATTTTAAACAGCTGGCTTCCTAACCACAGGAGGGCCATTTCTTCATATGCACACAAATCTGACTTCTGGTTTGATATGGCAATGTTGTTAAATTACAGTTTCAGCTCATTCCTGAGTTAAGTAGCCATCTTCTTTATCTTTTGGTTGCTTTATTACTTGATTGGTAATCAGAAAACATTTCCTGTCTAAACTACTGGCCAGCGGTACAGTTCACAACTTACAGCAGTTCGTTTAGCAACTGTTCAAAGTTACAACGGCGCAGGGGAAAAAAGTGACTTCTGACCTTTTTTCAGACTTACGGACCTTTGAAGCATCCTCGTGATTATGTGATCAAGAATTAGGACGCTTGGCAACCGGTTCATACTTACGACCCGTTGCTGTGTGTGTGTGTCCCAAGGTCATGTGATCCCCTTTTGCAAGCCTTCTGGCAAGCCAAGTCAATGGGGAAGCCAGATTCACTTAACAACCAAGTGCCTAACTTATCAGCTGCAGTGGTTCATCTAATGATGGTGACAAGAAAGGTCATAAAATGGGGCAAAACTCGTCTCAACAACAGAAACGTTGGGCTTAATTGTATCTATAAATGGAGGACTACCATATTTTTCGGAGTATAAGACGCACCTTAGTTTTTGGGGAGGAAAATTAGAAAAAAGCTGATTGGCAGGTGGATCGGCCTCCCGGAATACCCCCAATCAGCTGTTCCCAGAGGTGAATTTTAGCAACAGGTTCCTTGGTTGTAAGCTCTGTGCCTTGCTTTTTTTTTGCTTTTTTTTTCCTGCCTCTGAAAGCCTCTGAAACAGCTTCAGAAAAAAAGCCTCTAAAGCTCTATATGGAGGCTTTTTTCTGAAGCTCTGTTTGGAGGCTTTTTTTTCTGAAGCTTTTTTTCTGATGCTTTTTTTCAGCCTCTGAAAGCTCCATTTGAGAAGCTGGGCGAAGCTACATTCGGAATATAAGACGCATCCAGATTTTCACCTTCTTTTTTGGGGGAAAAAGGTGCGTCTTATACTCCAAAAAATACAGTATCTGTGTTTCTGACTTCATCTACCATGGATCAAACTTAAGAAGATAGGGGCAAAGAACCATCTCCTTACTTCTGGAGGTAGAACAGTCTATTGAGCTGGTGGCAGACTAGAGCCGTGATGGCGAACCTATGGCATGCATACCAGAGGTGGCATGCAGAGCCATCTTTCTGGGCACATGAGCTGTCGCCCAACTCATCTGCATCTGCATATGTGCACGCACCCCAGCTGGTGTTCGGGCCTGTGGTGCGCATACGCGCAATTCGGAGGACCCAGCTGGTCTTCGGAGCTCTCCTGTGTATGCGTGAGTGTTTGCACATGCGCATAGAGTACTTGTGCGCAGTGCGCGCATGCATAGACGGCATTTGTGTGCAGCGCAAGGGGGAAGCCGTACCAAACCTGTGCGCATGCACAGATAGTGTGGTTGTTCACACAGCTGACGGGTGCGTGTGGGTTGCCCACGAAAGCTGTGCATATGTGCACATGGTGCAGTTGCGCGTGCAGTGCATGGGGGAGAAACCACGTATCTGTTCAGCACTCGGTGAGTAAAAGGTTTGCCACCACTGGACTAGAGCAGAGGTCTCCAACCTTGGTAAGTTTCAGACTTGTGGACTTCAGCTCCCAGAATTCCTCAGCCAGCTTTGCTGGCTGAGGAATTCTGGGAGTTGAAGTCCATAAGTCTGAAACTTGCCAAAGTTGGAGACCCCTGGACTAGAGGATCGCTTTGGTTTAAGCTTTAGTCCAGATCCAGAAGAAGAAAAACAACCCTTTAAATTGCTTACCACTTAAATATTTTTCCATGTTACACATATTGTTACCATGTCTGAATTTAGGCAGCTAAAAACCTTACTGACAACTGGAAACAGAAAACCAATTATTTGAATCAAGAGATCTGATGGTTTTGATTTAGAAGTAGGAGAACTGAAACACTTAGGGAGTGAATCACGTGAAATAAGGATAATATAGCTGGAAAACACTCGTAAACAATTTAAAACAGATGCGGCAGATATTCTTAAAGTAAACATATCTCTTCAGCATGAGGTGACCCACCTGGAAGGTCTATCTCAGGAAAGTTTATTTGGTTGAACAGCTTTGGGGGGGGGAGGAATTGTATAAATGAGGTTTTATCACTGCAGTTAGAGTATAAACTTGTAACTGCTCATCCAGTTCACTGATTGTGAGATAACTGAGGTCTATAGTTTGGGATCATGCTCTGTTTTTTTAAGCAATGCCCAATGCAAAATAAGTAAAAATAATAATTTTCCTCTGGTCAAACAGCTCTCAGAGCTGCATGAACCCATCCATATTTCACTGCAGGTTCTTGGCTATAATATAAAAGTTATTTGTCACTATTTCATTCTGAGACTTTTTCCATTTCCTAGCCCGGACTACAGCTCTGGGATTTTGTGGTAAACTCCTATCCATATATTTACCAGACCCGATCTTATTTAGCTTTTCAAAGTTTTGTTTGTTTAGATTTGTTCATTTATATAAAATCAGAGGCTTCCCAATCCCAAACAAGGCAGTGGAGGAAGGAACTTATGTTTCAAAAGCAAGACTTTAGGAAAGAGATCACTTAGAATAATAAAAGCAACTTACAATGCCCCAACAGACTCTTTTCTCCCAAAACCTGGAAGAACAGCCAGGTATTCAATGTCCAGTCTGGTGAAAAGAAAGGCTAAGGGTGACATGATAGCAGTGTTCCAATATTTGGGGGGCTGCCATAAAGAAGAGAGAATCGACCTATTTTCCAAACCACCTGAAGTGGCCTTCCCCCACCCCGGAGGCCCTCTGGAAGCCAGAAATGGCTCATTTGCTGACTTCCGCTGGGACCAGAAAGCCTGTTTTTTGCTCTCCACAGCCTCCGGAGCCCTTCTAGGAGCCTAGGGAGGGCGAAAATGGCCTTCCCACACCCCCGGAGGCCAGAAATAGCCCGTTCGTCGACTTCCCCAGAAGGCCTGAAAATCATCTGGCCAGCAAACGCATGCGCGCCAGAGCTGAGCTCGCATGCCCACCGATATGGCTACGCGTGCCACCTGTGTCGGCACTGTTTCAACTCCTACCCTCAAAACGACGCTATAGAGCACTATACACCAGAACAACTAGACACAAGAACAGTTTCTTCCCGAACGCCATCACTCTGCTAAACAAATAATTCCCTCAACACTGTCAAACTGTTTACTAAATCTGCACTACTATTAATCTTCTCATCGTTCCCATCACCTATCTCCTTCCACTTATGACTGTATGACTGTAACTTTGTTGCTTGTATCCTTATGATTTATATTGATATTGATTGTTTCCTGATTCTTATTTGTACCCTATGACTATCATTGTGTTTTACCTTATGATTCTTGATTAATGTATCTTTTCTTTTATGTATGCTGAGAGCATATCCACCAAGACAAATTCCTTGTGTATCCAATCACACTTGGCCAATAAAAAGTTCTATTCTATTCTATTCTAAATCTTAGAACATAGAATAATAGTGTTGGAAGGGACCTTGGAGGTCTTCTAGTCCAACCTCCTGCTCAACTAGGAAACCTTATGTCATTTCAGACAAATGGTTGCCCATTCTCTCTTTGAAAGCCTCTAGTTATAGAGAGAACACCCACAATTTCTTAAAGCAAGCTATTCCATTGGTTGATTGCTCTCACCATTAGGAAATTTCTCCTTAGTTCTAGGTTGCCTTTCTCTCCTTGGTTAGTGTCCCTCCATTGTTTCTTGCCTTTTGGTGTTTTAGAGAATAAGTTGACCCCCCCTCTTCTTTGTGGAAGACCCTCAAATACGGGAACACTGCTATCATGTCACCCGAGTCCTTCTTTTCATCCTTAAGCCTCTTGAAAACAAAACAAGGCCTCAACATTGGAACTTGCTTAAAGAAAGCATTCCATAATAGATTGCTGATCCCTCCCTTCCAGATCAACAATTGGGTGATTAACCTGGTGGCTTTTTCCTAGATCTCACACCCTTCAAAAAAATAAAAAAAAAATAAAAACCCTGCATTGGCGTGATCAATATAAGACTCTCATTGGACTTTGGATAGAAAGTAGTTAACTCTGGCTACTGAGGGTCACGCAGAATTTGTTTCTTTTTATTGCAGCTAAAGATAAATGTTTATTGGTCATTGGGAGGCTAAATCAGTGCATTTGATGCGTTGACAGCAAATCAAACAAAATAATCAATATTTTCCAATTCGTTCTATTGACTCTCTTCCCTTGCAGCCCAAGGCACAAAGCTGGACATGGTTGTTTAGATAGTATCAAATTGCTCAAGTTTTGAGAGTGTAAGCAA
Organism: Ahaetulla prasina; assembly: GCF_028640845.1. Lineage (NCBI taxonomy): Eukaryota > Metazoa > Chordata > Lepidosauria > Squamata > Colubridae > Ahaetulla > Ahaetulla prasina. Next base: position 17,902,462 of record NC_080539.1, read on the forward strand.
TTTATTCAGGATTTTCTGATTAGTGTTTTTTTAAAGCTCTTGGGCTTTCCAAAAGTCAAGGGCAATGGAAGCAGGCTGAAGCATGACTGTGCTTTGTCTAGACCAAGAATGTTATTTGATACAGTGAAACACTTCTGCTATTATAGTACAAGAACTAGACATGCTAAAAGTCCTTTTTCCAGGGTTTGGCCCGTCTCAAATTTAGTGCAAACTATTTCAACCACCTATGCCTTTATCACTCCCGCTTGTGTTGAGTAATGAAACTGGATTTACATCCTCTGCTAAATCATTAATATGGTAGGACTTAATCCAGCATCTGGGGCACAATGGTTCAGTGGTTAAAGATGCTGAGCTTGTCAGCCAGAAAGCTGACAATCTGGTTTGAGATCCAAGCTCCATGCAACAGGGGGAGCTCCCATTCCTGCCCCAGCTCCTGCCTACCTAGCTGTTTGAAAGCATGCAAATGTGAGTAGATCTATAGGTACCACTTTGGTGGGAAGGTAAGAGCAGCGGTGGCGCAGTGGTTAGAATGCAGTACTGCGGGCTACTTCTGCTGCCTGCCGGCTGCCTGCAATTTGGCAATTCAAATCTCACCAGGCTACGGTTGATTCAGCCTTCCATCCTTCCGAGGTGGGTAGAATGAGGACCCAAGTGTTGGGGGCAATAGGCTGACTGTGTAATCTGCTCAGAGAGGGCTGTAGAAGCACTGTGAAACGGTATATAAGTCTTAGTCTTAGTGCTAGTGCTATTCCATGCGCCTTTCATCCACAGAAACTTCCACAAGCTTCACCAGCTCAATCCTACTGGCTTTCAGAAAGCCTAGATTAGTTCTGTGTAAAACAGGGGTGTCAAACTCGATTTCATTGAGGGCCGCATCAGGGTTGTGTTTGACTTTGGGGGGGGGGCTGGGTTATGTGGCCAGTTCAACGTCACTTGTGTTGGGGGCGACTGTGGTGGCCCAAGCGCTTTGCCAGTGAAAGTGGAGCTCGGGAGGGCCACATGCTGGCAGAAGCACTGCAAGCTGGTCAGGGCGGGCCAGATCTAAGTACCCCATGGGCCTTGAGTTTGACACCTCTGGTATAAAACATGTTTCTCAAGTTTATTAGTATAGCAGGCAGAAAACTCTTAGCCTTATGGGAAAGATGGGAGGACAATAAGAGCAATGCCCCTTAGAAAGGAATAATACAAGCAGGCTGTGTTAGATCAGCCCCTCTGCTCTGTAGCTTGTTCACAGTGACCAACTAAGTGCATAAGGAAGCCCATTAGTCTCCCAACAGGTGGTCTTTAGAGGCAGTCCCATTACCATCAAGACTAAGCGTTATTGATATCCAAGACTTGGTCCAACCCCATTTTGAAGCCTGCCAAAGTTGGTATCCAGCGCCACAGCGAATTCCAAAGTTTAATTACTCATTGTGTACAAGTTTAATTGAACATGGAGGTAAGCCAGGGTTCGTGGTTTCCCTCATTTCCAATTCCAACATAAACAGGACACTGAAGAGGGAATGAAGGGTTCCATTGGAGAGGCTTCATTAGTCTTTTAAGACTGGAAAATCTACACAGGAAGGAGGCTTTGTAATAAAGGAGAAAAGTGCAAAGGAAAACTGTTGCCTTCCATAATAATTTAGTTGTGCATCCCCATGAGTCATTCTGAGAGTGAGACAGGACTATTGAAATGAAAGAGAGAGAGAGGGGGGGGGAGAGAGAGAGAGAGAGAGAGAGAGAGAGAGAGAGAGAGAGAGAGAAAGAAAGAAAGAAAGAAAGAAAGAAAGAAAGAGGGAGGGAGGGAGGGAGGAAAGAAGGAAGGAAGGAAGGAAGGAAGGAAGGAAGGAAGGAAGGAAGGAAGGAAGGAAGGAAGGAAGGAAGGGGTAGGGAGACATTTAGAAGAAACTCTCAAGTATCTTAAGAATCTTAAGATGAAAAGAAACTTCTTTTACAGAGAGGAAAAAAAATCAGAGATATTGTATTGTATTGCAAGGCAGATTATGGAACAAAATTAAAATCCCAGTGCATTGCCAGAAGAGGAATTATTACGTCCTCATTCACATATCTCAGTTTAAAATATAGACACATGAGGTGGGGGGAGAATTAATTTGATAAATAAATAAAATAATGGAAAGGAGGGACAGTTTGGGATTGCATGTTGCACCAAACCATAATTTTTTTGCCATGATTACTATTTTTAACCTTTGAGAGTGGTGCAAATATATCCAGTGATGCAGAGACACCCCAGGAGGGTTGGGGAGGAGGCTGCAAAATTTATTAGATCATTTTTCTTTCTTTTCACCTTTGGAGACAGTTTACAGCCTTGAGATAGATGTGTTAAGTCTTGGGGATATATTAAGCCTTGCTTATCACAACTCTTTCCAAGCTTTAAATAACCCCAAAGGAGCAAAGAAACCACACCACAAAAATCAGCAAATCTCCCAACAATATGTTCCAGTATAATCAACAGAGAACTGTAACATGAGGACCAGAAACTGCAGGTTGCCCAGCTTTACATTAAGCCATAAATCATGATTTACAAATCATGACAAATTCTTACTCAATGTTGGGCGGTTTCTAATAATAAGAACAGTTTGACAATAGTACCAGTGACCAGAGAAGTGGTAGGGCTCCTGTTGTAGCTCCAGCCCCCACCCCTGGGCCTGGCCCCCTGCCAGAGAGTGACTCAGAGAGTGAGGGGGAAGGGCCATCAGGGCTCCCTTCTGCAGGGCCAGTTTCCCTGGCTCAGCTCCAGGAGCCAGAGGCAGGCCAGGTGGACGAGGTGATGTGGCCTCTGTCTCCTGTATCTCCCCCCCCCCCCCGCCCAGGAAACACTTCCAGACCCAGCTGAGGACAATCAGTCCTGGTTAGATCCCAGGTTTCGTAGACAAGAGGCGGGAGCAACAGAAGCAGGGGTGGGGCAGGCCTAGAAAGTGCTGAATCATGGAGCCACACCCCACAGGGTATAAAAACAGGAGGGGCTGCTATACTGCTTCGTGACAAACAAATCAAACTGCGTAGAGAGAACTTGAGCTGAAGTGCTGTTTATTCCTGATTTCCTGGTTGACATGCCGGCATCAAGAAAGATAACAGAAAAACCTTGGCAGACGCTTGCTGGGTTGCTGCCAGAGCTAACTGAGTCATTTCTCGTGCCTCCCGGACTGAGGTGTGGGGGACAGAACACCTCCTTCACCCGATGTTTTCAAGGGGATAGCAATAGTCATGTACTTTGATGTTCAGTCATTTAATCAGGTCTTACTCTTCACAGCCCTATGGACCATAGCAAGCCAGGCTCCCCTGTCCTCCATCATCTCCCAGAGTTGGCCCAAATTTATGTACATTGTGTTGACACTATCCAACTATCTCATCCTCTGCCACCCCCTTCTCCTTTTGCCTTCCATCTTTCCCAACATCAGGGCCAGAACACAAAACCTGTGTTCTTACAGATGAGCACAATTCAAAACGCATTGACCATGTCTCCTTGAATGGTGACAAAATGTTTGCCACCAAATTGCCAAGCTCGGAGCTCAAACCAACAGCCTAACTACCAACCCGAGCTACCGATATTCAAACGCATTTCAATCAGGGACTTTTCCAAGGAGTCTGTTCTAACCCAGTCTTAGCAGAAGCAAGAAACAGACTCTGGGCGTGGCTTGGTGGGCGTGGAAGGGGAAGGATACTGCAAAATCCCCATTCCCACCCCATTTTGGGGCTAGCCAGAGGTGGTATTTGCCTGTTGTCTGAACTACTCAAAATTTCCGCTACCAGTTCTCCAGGACCTGTCAGAACCTGCTGGATTTCACTCCTGTGCTGGTGGTTAAAAGAAGTCCCTCCTGAAGCATGAATCCAGACCCATTGGGTCAGTCCCCCTCTCTTGGCCCTAGGAAAGAGGAAATGGCAAACCACTTTTGAAATGTTGCCAAGAAAAAATGCAGGAACTTGCCCAGGCAGTCACCAAAAATCAATGCTGACTCGAAGGCACTATGTATGTTGGTATGTAGTATGTATGTATGCATGCATGTATTTGTTGCCTTCAAGACAGTCTTGACTCTTGATGACTGCTTACATAAATCCCTGCAGTTTCCCTGATGAGATAAATGATCAACCTTGGAGTTCCAAGGTCACATGAACTGTATCTTGTGGAGAGGTGCATATGGAAAGCACATGGGAGTGAATGAAGGTATGAAACACTAAATAAATAGGTGTTTGTGACATAATTGAAGGAACAGAGTGAGTAGTGTGGCCCATGTATTCAGCCTTGACTCTTGATGATTGGGATCCCTGCAGTTTTTCTGATGAAAGAGAGAAGAGGGGGAGGGAGAGGGAGGGGGAGGAGAGGAGAGGAGAGAGGAAGAGAAGGGGAGAAGAGAAGGAAGAGAAGAGAAGAGGATAGGATAGGAAGAGAAGAAAAGAGGAGAGGAGAGGAGAGGAGAGAAGAGAAGAGAAGAGAAGAGAAGAGAAGAGAAGAGAAGAGAAGAGAAGAGAAGAGAAGAGAAGAGAAGAGAAGAGAAGAGAAGAGAAGAGAGGAAGAGTGGAGGGGAGGGGAGGGGAAGGGAAGGGAAGTTTTTTCGCATCAGCCATTTTAACTTGGTCACTGAATAAATCTAAGAAAGAGCAACCCACTGCATTATAAGGTAACTTAAATTGTCTGGGCTATAGAAAAGCAAAGCAAACTTAAGACAATCAAGCATAGCTCATTGACCAAAAGCAGCCTCTAGATTTGCAAATGCCCCGGTGAAGGGCTTGTCTGAACACAATTATTGGGTTAAAACAATCAGCCAGAGATACAGAGAGTGAGAGAGACTCAAGGATCAAGGAGCAGAGAAATCTCTGGCTGAGAACATGACAGTGGGAAACCCTGAAACCTCCCTGTCACCCTTTTTACAGCTTGGACTTGTCAGCCATCTAATCTTGTTTTCTTAGCCAGTCAAGCCATGACCGTTTCTACTCCAAGTTCTTTGTTTGGGTAGGATTTGGATTCATCAAGCTGTCACTCTTGCGTTAGAGCAGGGAGGGGGAATGGGGAACGCCTCCAAAACATACATAAGATTAGACAGGATTTGCTGTCAAGCCAAATAACAATCTGACATTAAAAGCTCCACATGGAATTTCACAGCCAGTTCCACCTTATGTTGTCAGAGAAACATAAAAAGCAGATTTCTGAAGGGAGGGGAAGGAGAAACGACAGAAACAAACAATTGTTTTACATTTTCATCTCAGGTTCTCCCATCTGGGCTCCGCCGAGAACCTGCCTGATGCAACATGGCAAACCTTTAAGAGACAAATAACTTGTGTGGGATTTAAGAGTATTCAAAGCCTGCCCGTTTTCCATTAGCAATCAAGGCATAGTATTAAAGTTTGCCAAAAAAATGTTTCCTCTGGGATGGGGGCCAATTCTAAACTGCTCTATGGAAAGCAGTAACCCAAGAAGGAAAATATATAAGGACAGAAAAGGAGAAATGTAAAATGAAATGAAGCCCAGGTTTCAGGCACCCATTTTGTTCATTAAATGCATCCAATGGAGGAAAAAGGATGGTATTCAATATTTTAAAGCAGGGGTATCCAACCTTGGCAACTCTAAGGCTTGTGAACTTCAACTCCCAGAATTCCACAGCCAGCTTTGCTTTGCTGGCTGTGGAATTCTGGGAATTGAAGTCCACAAGTCTTAAAGTTGCCAAGATTAGAGACCCCTGCGTTAAAGAGTGCCTTAAATGTTTGAAAGTATTAAGATACCTATTTCATCCCTTAATGCCCTTGAAGCCAGATGTGGTACTCAGCCAGTTCGGGCAAACTGGTAGTGGAGATCTGCCACCTGCCAGGGCGCAATCCCATCCTATATTGCTGTGTTTTTGACGCTGCACGCATGTGCAGGCGGCACGGATGTGCGAATTGCCTTGTCATTTGACATCGCATGCATGCACATCACATGTTTTGTGATGCCATATGCATGCACACATGGCACGCATGCGAGCAAAGTGAGTGTGCTCACATTTCCAGTGCTGGACGAACTGGTTGCTGAAGTATGTGAAGCCCACCTCTGTTTGATGCTCTAAACTCTCCCCCAAAATTAGCTGGTGTTTTGTTTTTGTTTTTTGACCTCCTTCAGAGTCATTATGGGGTACCTGCAAGCTAGCTGTCCAACCCAGCTCAGAGATGCAAAAAACAACATCATCAGCCACATCCCCAAAGGTGTCTCCAGAGGAAAAGTTGGAAAAAAGAGTCGAAAGGGGAAGTGACAAGGGAGGACGCAGTCACACAACGCTAGGGATAACATGTAAAAAAAAAATAGCGTTTACAGGGAATTCGTAAAGTCAGAAGAATTAAAAAAATTGTTCTACTTCCCTGTGATTGGTCCTTAACAAGAGCTAGAACCTCAGAAGACAACCTCCTCCTTTCTGTTTACCAGAGGTCTACAACAGATGTGACCCATATAGCATATGGATCCAGAGTGACCCCACTGTCTCTACTGATGTACAAACAATCGGAAGAAATGGCAATTAATTGACACCAGTGTTTCTCCACCTTGGCCACTTTAAGGTGGATGAACTTCAGCTCCTAGAATTCTGGGTGTTGAAATCCACCCATCCAAAAGTCGCAAACGTTGAAAAACATTGACTTATACTAGGGGTGTCAAACTCACGGCCTGCGGACCGGATGTGTCACGTGTTGGCCATGCTCACCCCTGGTTTGGCAAAGTGGGGTGGGAGTCGTGATACGTCACGTGAAAAAACGTGACACTGCGAATTTAACACCCCTCACTTACACTATTATACTGCAGGGGAGATCTAGTTCTTCCATGGAAGCCATAAGCATTTCTGGAAGAAGATTTGAGGAAGGGGTACCCTCCCTGAATGTGACTTGTGGTCTTCCCCAGCAGATAATGGATCATATAGCGACTAGCTGTCATCTGAGAGCTTATATAGGAAGAAAAAACACACTTTCTCCAATTAGCAAATACTGCACTTAATTGGAAAAATGGTCTACATATCAATATATATAGAATACCGTATTTTTTGGACTATAAGACTCACATGACTATAAGATGCACCTAAATTTAGAAGAGGGAAACAACAACAAAAGTTTTTGGCCTTCACGCGCCCCATTTTCTAGGCCTCTTTTTGGCCTGTGTTCAAGGCTTTTTTTGGCCCATTTTTGAGGCTTTTTGGCCCTTTTCAGGAAAAATGGCCCAACCCCCCCCCCAAACAAGTCAAAAAAAGCTTCAAAATGGGCCAAAAAAAGCCTCGAATAAGGGCCAAAAAAAGCCCCCAAAACAAGCCAAAGAAAGCCTCGAAAATGGCCCAAAAAGCCCATAAAACAGGCCCCAAAAAGCTTCAAAACAGGCTGAAAAAAGCCCTGAAAATGGGCTAAAAAAGCACCAAAAAATGGGCCAAAAAAGCCTCAAATATAGGCCAAAAAAAGCCAAAAAAACAAACCAAGCCAAAAAAAAAAGAGCTTCAAAACAGGCTGAAAAAAGGCCCGAAAATGAGGCATGTGGAAGCCAAAAAAATGGCCGGCGGAGGGATGGGGCTTTGGCAATATTCAGTCTATAAGACACAGACACATTTTCACCCCCTTTTGGGAGACAAAACAGTGCGTTTTATAGCCCAAAAAAATAAGGGTACTTATTTTGAGAAGTCAGAGAAGCTGCTGGAGAAAAAGTCCCACAGTAAAATACAGAGTGTTCAGACATTCCTCTTGGCCCTTTTCTCACTTAACACAGGCAAAAAAATGTCGTACTCTTATTATCTGAAAAGACTTCCCTTATTTGAGAAGGCTGACGCCTTTTGCCAATTTCAACCTGGGTGTCAAATGTGTCTTGCTAATTTCAACCTTGGGGTTAAATCTGTTTCAGTGCAATCTCTAATCTTCTGCTGGAATTTGGCTGAAATATGTATAAATGCAATCTCTAATCTTTCACAGGAATTTGGCTGAAAGGTCAGAGAAAGAGGGATGGGGGGAAAGGCTGATTGGTGGAAGGTTGGGTTTCCATCCTACATTCCAATGGTTAGATTTTCTTCAAAACCATCTTCTCCTTTGAGGAGGAAAAAAAAAAACCCAGAGGGCAAATCCTTCCTATATTAAACCAAAGGAGACAGGTCACAAACAGAACAGTCTTAGTTGTAATAACTAGTCACCCAATGTTAGAATACTTGGAATACTGAAACCAATTTTGGTCGCCACGATGTAAAATAAGTTAATTAGACTCTAGAAAGAGTGCAGAGAAGAGCAACAAAGATGATTAGGGGACTGGAGGCTAAAATATACAAAGAATTGTTTCAAGAATTGGGTTTGTCTAGTTTAATGGGAAAAAAAGAACTAGGGGTGACATGGTAGCAGTGTTCCACTTTCTCAGGGGCTGCCACAAAGAAGAAGAAGGAATCAACCTATTCTCCAAAGCAGCTGAGGGCAGGACAAGAAGCAATGGATGGAAACTAATCAAGGAGAGAAGCAACCTAGAACTAAGGATAAATTTCCCTGAGAGTAAGAACAATTAAGGTGGCTCAGGGGCTAGGACGTTGAGCTTGTCGATCGAAAGGTCAGCAGCTCAGTGATTCGAATCCCTAGTGCTGCCCTGTAACAGGGTGAGCTCCCGTTACTTGTCCCAGCTTCTGCCAACCTAGCAGTTTTCGAAAGCATGTAAAAATGCACATAGAAAAAATAGGGACCACCTTTGGTGGGAAGGTAACAGCGTTCCGTGCACCTTTGGCGTTGAGTCATGCCGGCCACATGACAACGGAGACGTCTTCGGACAGCACTGGCTCTTCGGCTTTGAAATGAAGATGAGCACCGCCCCCTAGAATCAGCAATGACTAGCACGTATGTGTGAGGGGAACCTTTACCTTTACGAACAATTAACCAGAGTTGCCTCCAGACTTGTGAATGCTCCAACACCTGAAGTTTTTAAGAAAGAATTAGACAAACCATTTGTCTGAAATAGTAAGGGTTTCTTGCCTTAGCAGGGGGTTGGATTAGAAGACCTCCAAGGTCCCTTCCAACTCTGTTATTCTATTCAGTTTGAAATATTCACAGCTGTGGAAAGATGAATAAATCTGTGTATTGGGTATGAAGGTGGGGGGGGGACCCCTTTGTTGTAAAAAAGAAAAAAAACTAGTAAGGGTTCTAGTTCAATATAGGGTTCAATATAATTTCAGTTTCTTGCTTTCCAAAAGAACTTAGACAGACATTTCAGTCTTTGCAAGCAGATCAAATACATGGTTTCTTTTTCCTTGAGAGGGGAAAAATGTGGTTTTTTTTCTGGGATGTAGAGAGGGATATTTATTTAACTAGGTCGGTGGTTGTTGGAGTGGGGGGTGGGGGTTGTATGTTTGCTTCCCTTCAATCTGGATTCCATTCAGTCAGTTAACACTCCAATTAACTAACAATTATTTAACATTAACAGTAATTACAGATGCCAGTTAAGCGCCTACAGATGTCAACTGTTAGCTTTTGTACCTAATCACTCAATGAAATGGAGAAAGTTCAACAAACATCAATTAGCCAAGCAATTAGTTGGAGTTAGAAAAGTGCATGTTATCATGTGTGAGCTGATTCGATTTATTTTGTTTTGGCAGTAAAAGGCACATTGGCTGACAAGCCGCCCTACATGCCTGCGATAAGATAAAGCTCTCGGCTGTTAGGGCTGTTTGCACAAGGGCAGCCTTCTCTTTTCGCTTGTGAGGTAGGAATGACATGACCTGCTGAAGGCATTTGGGGTGCAGGGTGGGGAACAGGAATTCTTGCCTTGCAATGTTGCCCGGCTTAACATTGTGCAAGAAATGGAGTGTGTAAGTATGTACGTATGTACATATATGCATGCATTTATACATACTTCTATGTGAAAGACACGGTCCTGTTCCAAACTGATTTATTTTTTAAAAAATCAAGATTACCGAGTTGCAAGCAACAACCTTCTCCTGAATGTATTTAAACCTGAAGATTGTTGGGTTATTTCAATCTAAGTCACTGGCAAATGTGCCCCGTTGTAAAATAAAGGCTACTTCCAAAAACAACCCATCTTTGCAAAATGCCACTCAAAAGTAATAGAATAACAGAATAACAAAGTTGAAAGGGATTTTGGAGGTCTTCTAGTTCAATCCCTTGCTCAAGCAAGAAACCCTATACCATTTTAGACAAATGGTTGTCCAATCTCTTCTTAAAAGCCTCCATTGTTGGAGCCACCCACAACTTCTGAAGGCGAATCATTCCACTGGTTAATTGTTCTGTCAGGAAATTTCTCCTTAGTTCTAGATTGCTTCTCTCCTTGATTAGTTCCCATCCATTGCTTCCTGTCCTGATTTTAGGTGCTTTGGAGAATAGGTTGACCCCCACCTCTTCTTTGCAACCAGTAGTGGGTTTCAAATTTTTTTACTACCGGTTCTGTGGGTGTGGCTTGGTGGGTGAGGCATGACTTGGTGGGCATGGCTTTGTGGGCATGGCAGAGGAAGGATACTGTAAAATCTCCATTCCCACCCCACTCCAGGGGAAGGTTACAGCAAAATCCCCATTTCCTCCCGATCAACTGGGACTTGGGAGGCAGAGAATAGATGGGGGCGGGGCCAGTCAGAATTTTTACTACCGGTTCTCCGAACTACTCAAAATTTCCGCTAACAGTTCTCCAGAACTGGTCAGAACCTGCTGAAACCCACCTCTGTTTGTGACAGATATTGGAACTTTTTTGTCATGTTACTCCTACTCCTTCTTTTCATTAAAGTCTTTTGCTTCAGTTATAATCTTCTTCCAGAACATCCAGTGGCCAAAAGGAGATTCTGGGAATCTGCAGAAGACTTTTCCAACACTTCCAGAGAATTACTGATGTAAATTTGGTATAGTGATTAAGGCATCAGGCTAGAAATTTAGGATGGGTTCTAGTCCCATCTTAGGCGTGAAAGCGGGCTGGGTGACTTTGGGCCAGTCACACACCCTCAGCCCAACTTACCTCACAGGATTGCTACTGTGGGGAAACTAGGAGGAGGAAGGATTATTGTTTGCTGCCTTGAGTTACATCTAAAGCAATAAAACCAGGATTAAAAACCTAAATAAATAAACGAATTAGTCACAGCACTTCAATGACCGCCTGTGTTCCTTCCAGAGCACAAAGCGACTTCTTAAGGCAAGATATTACTACCTATGTTTAGTGGACAAGTTCTGCATTGAGGGACCAGGCAAGGGACACAGGGATAGGAATTATATCCAAAACATGAATGGGGTGCTTTAGCCAATCCAAATCTTATAAGTAGAGAAATGGTTCTCGTCTAAGAATTAGGCAAGTAGCATCCTAGTGTTTTTATTTGCTTTTTATTCTTCAGGGGTTAAGTGTAACATTTCAGAGTTGGCCTGCATCTGATGTTGGGAACTACAACTCACTGAATTCCACTGTCAATGCTGGCAAGAAATTCTGGGAGTTATCACATCAAAGAGACCTCAGAGTAGGGAAGGTGGATAGGAGCCCATGTGTTCACACACCCACGCTCAGATGTATAATCCAACTGGTCCTTGGTTTTCCTCCATTTACACAAAGGATGGACGTTAGTTCTCCATAGAAACCGAGAAGCACCCAAAATGACAAGGGAACCTTAAACAACTCTTACTAAACGGAACATTAAAAAAACAAAAACCTTTGTCTTGTACTTCAATTTATCATTATGATTCTAAATATGAATGGTGGTTGTTGGGAGGCAAGGGAGAAATACAAGGAATTAGGAAATACTGAATTGTTATAGTGTAAAACTTTGCAAGATGCATATTTACTGCTATCAAATGGGGGAAAGCAGAATATCTTAAAAGGTTTAGCCTATTTTTCTTTCTTTGCTGGAATTTCTTTCTCTTCTTTTCCACTATTTTAGATTGTAGAAAATCAGGGATTTCCTTCCTTCCTTCCTTCCTTCCTTCCTTCCTTCCTTCCTTCCTTCCTTCCTTCCTTCCTTCCTATGCAGATTGTAGTTTAAGATCAGGGCTTATTCATTTCTGAATATTTGTAGGCAATTTCCAGCTGAAGGATGGAATAAATTTGGTATTGTGGCTACTGGTTACAGCTGGTGGATACATCAAATTCTTCTTTACCCAACCTTACAAGCATCTCTGCAATTCTGAGCAGAAACATCTTTTATTGTTATGTTGGAAGAAATATCCATCTGGGTTCTGTTCCAAGTGGGGATAAAGACACTGGAAACATGGAGACTGCTTGGAAAGATGGTTTAATGGTGGTCAGGATCATATGGCTTGAGTTCCTGAACAGAAAAAGGGTGAGATGCTGTGCGCACCCTGGCTTTATAATAATAATAATAATAATAATAATAATAATAATAATAATAATAATAATAATAATAATAATAATAATAATAATAATAATTTAATTTTTATATGCTCTAAACTTTGAACTTCCCGGGGCACAGGAAGAGTATCCTAATTGGTTGTCAGACTCCCAGGGAGTGGGGGTCTTAGCTAGCCTTGCTGGCTGATGTAATCTTCCCAGGTGTCATGTGGTGAGTTTCTGTTGCTAGATGGGTCCTATTGTGTTGCAGATGATGGTCCATTGACAAAGGTGGGGAGAATGAGTTTCTGTCTCTGGCCCATTGACAAATGTTGGGGGGAGTCAGGAAGCTGCTTTGTCTTTAAAACATGTTTCTCCATTTCTTATCTAGGGAAATATAATCTGCCTTTTTAATATTTTCTAAAATATTTCATTCCTCTGGGGGGAGGGTGCTAACTTCCTACAGTTACTAGGGTTGGGCCTAAATAATCTTTCAAAATCCGCAGAGACTTTGGGTGGACAACTTCTCCCAATTTCTCCACGGGAAGGAGGACTCCTCCAAGATTTCTCTAAGAGTAGGACTTCCTCCAATTATAGTTGCTACTGAAGCAGCCCCAATGGAAGAACTCCGCCTTCATCTCTTTGTTAGGAGTTGAGTGTGGGGGAAACCAGAGACAACGAAAGAGTGAGGAAGGTACAGGGGAAGACATTCAAAACTGCCCTTTGCCAATTTTTAATTCAATAAACACAAGAACATCACAGACAAAAAAAGGGGAACAAATTAGAAAAGCAGAGTTGCACCAATATGACGGAAGCACCACCGTGTCTTTTGTATTTGGGTTATGAGGTTGCATACATTTATGAAAGTGGTTGAGCTTGTGTTCATGGCACAGCATTGATTTTGTCTTTGGGATCTTGTGTGAGATTGGAATGGGACAACTCGCCGCAGCCAACTCAGTGCGGCCAACTCTCCATGGGTCAACTCAACTAGAGCAATTCAATTTGATTATTCAAAATAAAGAAAAAAATATTTTAATTTTTGTCATTCACATTTCATTTTCTCCCTTCTTTTGCATCATTTCTTTAAAGATTCTACTTCCATCATTTCTTAGATATTGGTGTAACTCTTGTCCTTCAGCAAGTTGTCCCACGGCGGATTGGCTGTGGATAGTTGTCCCATGGCTAGTTGGCCGCAGCAAGTTGGCCATGGTGAGTTGGCTGTGGTGAGTTCTCCTATTTCAGTCCCACACAAGATCCCAAAGACAAAATCTACGTTGTGCCATGGACAGAAGCTCAACCACTTCCAACCAATTTGCCATGGCAAATTGTCATAGACTCCTTCTTCTTCCAGAAAAGAAATTTCAAAGCATTCCCTTCCAAACCAAATGAGCACTTAAAAAAAAAAAAAGCTGAAGAATTTCGCTCTTTGTTTTTTTTTTTTAGGTTATCCTAGTTGACTAATGCAAGAAGAAGCAAAAATGAGTGGGAAAACCTTCACATGAGCTTCCTGGATGTGGAGTTGAGTCTTTTTCTTTTGAAGAATTCTCCCAGTTGCACGCTAGAACTCTAAACGAGGCTCATGAGAAATTGCCATCTGGATGCACCCTGATTATTATTATTTTTTTCTAAATAAAATAAATATATAAATGAACTAGGCTTTCAGAGTGTTTATACATTGTGCAGACAAGGAGACAATCTGGTGCTGATAAGCCTTTTCTGAGAAACTCAAATAAAGCTTAATCTCTTAAACAAACACAGCAGTCAGAACAGATAAAAATTATGCATTGGTAAATATTACCATTTTGCTAGCTGGCAGTAGATTAGTCTGACTTGGCTAAAAACAACAGGCTCAAATACTTAAGGAACCAGCACAGAAATGCCATCATCCTCTTCTCACAAAGCGTTCATTATTTCATTTAGCTCAATCAATAGCTTGGCACTGTTGTACTACAATGACAGCTTGAACGAAAACACTGCGGGCAGAAAAATCTCAAGATATCTGAGAGCTGAATTTCTTGGCAATGTAATTTTTTCGTGGGTGCATCCACATAGCTTGTCTATCAAAACTGCAACCCTATATACACTTGAAATACGTCAATAAGGATTAATAGGCTGGATTGGAGCTGCTGGTTCACAACCAAAAAGCTGAGCCCTGACCAGCAACTTTATCAGAACAAACAATCTCTAGAACCCTGTTTCTACGTGCTGATTTGGGTACTAATTTCTGTAACAGGTGATGTCAGAACATTTAACCAGAATAAATGCTTTTTGCTAGTTTTATAATTAAGAGATCTTTTAATCAACCTCTAAAAAAGCATTTATTCTCTGTCTTTGTCTTGCTTTGCATGAAAGTGAGAGATCTTCAGCAATAAATTCAACCAAAAGTGGGACATCTGCAATAATCCAGATCTAATTTCAAGTCCATGCCTCCCTCACGGATGGTCAAGCTGACATTAGCTGCTGAGAATAGCAGTTCAGCAACCTGTATGTGTGTGTGTGTGTGTGTGTGTGTGTGTTGGAGGTAGTGTGCCTATCCTAGAATAAAATACATAAGAAATCAAAATCCTTTCTCCCCCCCCCCCCCCCCCGACCACCAGGATGAATTTTGGAGGCAGAGTTTCAGGTAAATAAAGTATGGCCAATTTCCATACAGCGATGGTGAAGTAGCTGTTTAAACCTTCTTGTCTTTCCCTGGAAAAATCCCATCAATTTAAAGGACTATATTCAAAAGGAAGGAATTGACAAAAGGAAAGTAGATTAGCGAACCGATCCATTAGTTTAGAATATGGATCTATCGAATTAAAACACAGAACATAAGTCTCGAAGGCACCTTGGAGACCACTACTTCTTCTCCAATCCCTGTTCAAGACAGAAGACTTGAGTAAAGTCCTGATTAGAAGCTGGTTCAGCCCGGTTCGGGTGAACAGGTAGCGGCAACTATGGGACCCATCCACCCAGACGTAATGTCGTCCTATTTAGCCACATTTTTGAGGCGGGGCGCATGCACAGATGGCGCAAGAGAGAACAATGTGCGGAAGGCACGTATGCGGGGCGAACTGGTAAGAATATGTGAAACCCACCGCTGGTCCTGATCAAATGGTTGTCTAATCTATTTCTGAAAACCTCCAGTAATGGAGTATCCGCAATCCTGAGAGGCAAGCGATTCCATTGTTGCTCTGTCAAAAAATTTCTCCTTGCTTCTAGGTTGAATCTCTCTTTAACAAACTTCCACCCATTACTTCTTGTCTTCCCTTTTGGTGCTTTGGAGAACAAGTCAATCCCTTCTTTTCTCTGACAAGTACTGGAAAATAGTTATCATGTCCTCTTCCCCTCGCCCCTTAATCCTACCTTTTGATTGTTTTAGGCAATATCAAAACTTTGATCTTAAAAACAAGATCCTAGTCAGGCCACTGGACTTTCCAGCACAGAACTGTCCATGCTGATTAGCTGTGCGGTAGCTCCCCCGTGATGTTCCATACGTACCTGGAGGGGCCTTGATTTGAACTTTGGGATCTTCAGCATTCAAAGCACGTTCTCTGCCACTCAGCTCAAGTCCTCCAGGTGGACTTTTTGACAGCTTCACCAACAGCAGACTTTTTCCCTCTCCCCTTGTTCTCCGTTTACTAGCTCAACATCTGACTGCACTTTTCATTTCCAAAGCCGTCTGAGTTGTGTCATGGAGCTGAGTGAGAAAATTGCTACTTAGGAAAGAGAAGTCCAAAGTCCTCCTTGCCTGGGCAGTATTTGGATCCTGACCAAGCGTTTAACTGTATTTTAAATCGATAAAGGTGACATTTTAGGAAGGAGTGGGCTAACCTATAAATACCCTTCAGATAATCAAAGCAAGGTGTTAAGGATGAATGCAAATAGGGCCTTCCTAATTACAATTTCTACCTTAGTTGCTGTCCTTTGTATTGAGATGATTTTAACACAACAAAGGGTGATCTTTCTGTACTAAAAATAACAATAATAAGAGAATTCAGGAGTATTGTCAAGGGATAGGAGGGCTAAGGGAGCCAGATCTCTTTTGTAAATGCGTTCTATGACCACCTGTCTCAAGAAAATCGCTGGAAAGAAATACGACATGGACAATCAATTTGCAATATGGGTTTAATCATAGTACAGACATTGAGTTTTTGCCCCACTTGCGACCTTTCTAGCCACAGTTGTTAAGTGAATCACTGCAGTTGTTAAGTTAATAACACGGCTGTTAAGTGAATCTGGCTTCCACATTGACTTTGCTTGTTGGAAGGCCGCAAAGGTGACCATGTAACCCTGGGACGCTGCAACCGTCATAAACATGATCCAGTTGCCAAGCATCCAAATTCTGATCACGTGATCATGGGGATGCCGAAAGGGTCGTAAGTGTGAAAAATGGTCATATGTCAGTTTTTCCAGGGCCGTTGTAACTTTGAATGTTCATTAAACAAACCGTTGCAAGTCGAGGACTACCTGTACTCTTATTATAAGTTTAGAGTAACAGAATGTAACACAACCTTATGCCGGGTCTGGAATCCCAAATCACCTTAGACACATTTTATGTCCAACCTTTCTTTGAAATCTTTCAGCAATGGAGCAACCCAAACTCCAGGAAGCAGCTCTTCCATTACTTAATATTTCTCTGATTTCTCTGATATCCACCCCGGTTATAAGTTACACGCGGTCCTCGACTTACGACCATTCGTTTAGTAACGGGTTAAAGTTACGACAAGAGTGAAAGAATGACTTATGATAATTTTTCACACTTATGGCTGTTGCAGCATCCCCATGGTCACGGGTCGGCAACCTTAAACACTCAAAGGGCCGGTTTAGCTCACGCTGGTAAAGCCTGTTATTAAGAACACAGTAGCCTGCAATTACTGCAGGTTCGAGCCCGGCCCAAGGTTGACTCAGCCTTCCATCCTTTATAAGGTAGGTAAAATGAGGATCCAGATTGTTGGGGGGGCAATAAGTTGACTTTGTAAAAAAAAATATACAAATAGAACGAGACTATTGCCTTATACATTGTAAGCCGCCCTGAGTCTTCGGAGAAGGGCGGGGTATAAATGTAAACAAAACAAAAAAAAAAAGAGCCACAAAGGTCGTAACTGGAAGCCCCCATTCATTCTAGAGCCAACCGGAAGTCCGGTTCCCCCACCATAGAGTCTCCTTCCTAGATTGGCATCCTTTTTCCTCTGCCTGTCCTAACCAAAAGCCCTATCAAATGTGGAGCCGACTGGCAACAGGGAGCTGCAGCAGAGGGATGAAAAAGCCACATGCGGCTCCAGAGCCGCAGGTTGCTGAACCTGCCCATGGTCATGTGATCAAAATTTGAACGTTTGGCAACTGGTTCATATTTATGATTACTGCAGTGTCCTGGGGTCATGTGATCACTTTTTGGGTGGGGAAGCTTAACAACCGTGTTATTAACTTAACAACTGCAGTGATTCACTTAACAACTGTGGCAATAAAGGTTGTAAAATGAATGGACCAAAACTCACCTAGCAACTGTCTTGCTTAGCAACAGAAAACTGTGGTCATTTCCTGCTGTTTTTTGGCTGCTTCTCAACAACTCTATCCCATTAATCAGGAGTGGACAAGATAGGTATTTTAACCAGCAAAATGGTGAGCACAGAATTGTAAATTCAGTTCCATCTTTTTTGTACATGTGCCGTGTCCAAACTTCTCAAAAAGAATGAGAACTTCGAAGCCATCATGTCAGGCATTTTTTGCAGGTACCATAACTACAGTACTTCCATTCTTCCTATCACACAAGAATACATCAAGTCCCAGGAGAAATGCACTCTTTTTCATGATTTCCAAGGAAGGGAAACATGTTACTTCACGAAGCAACTTAATTGGCAGCTCTCGGCACTCAAAAAATTCCATTCCATATGGAATCGGAATCTATTTCCTTGTAGTTTCAATCCTAGCTCTGATCCAACTCTCCAGGGCAAGAGTTCCATTTATTGTTCTTCATAGAACCTGGGTTTCCAATCCTCTCATCATCTCGGTATCAATTCTGTGGTACCATTCTGAATTCACTCCAAACTATCCTTTTCAAACTGTGGCATCCAGAATTGGACAGAACATTTACTTATTTGTTTGTAAAATTTATCATTCACCCCTCTTACTATGCGGTAACTCTTGTGGGAAGAAGGCAACTTAAGTGAGAAGGTGCAAGGGAAACATGGTGAGGCTTAGGAAGTGTGCATGGGGTACAGGGAGACACAGGGGGGTGCATGGGAAAGATGCAGGGAGGGTGCATGGGGGTACGGGGAAGACACAGGGTGGGGGCAGAGGGCAGGCACAGGAAATTGTGGGGGTTCAGGGGAGACACAGGGAGGATGCATGGGAGCAGACACAGGAAGTGTCTGTGCGGGTCCAGGGGAGATACAGGGAGGGTGCATGGTGAGGATCCAAGCAAGTACAAGCTGGCCAAAGAATGTGGCATTTAGGCTCATTTGCTATAAAGGAAACATGCTTCTTGCCAATACAATTACAAAACTTGTGAAATACGGGTGGGGTAGAATTGTGGCGAGAAAGGTCATAAAACGGGGCCAAACTCACTTAACAACTGTCTCGTGTAAACAACAGAAACATTGGGCTCAATTGTGGTCGTAGGACTAGCTGTACTGTTGACTGAGATGTGAAGGAGCTCTGCAAGGTTTTAAGACAGAAAAGCAGAGCCTGCCAGCTTGTACTCAAAATCTTTCCCACCGGTGTCTGCCAAACACCAATTGTGATCTTTATCCAAAGTACCTTCTTCTCGTCTGGTCACCCTAGAATCAGAAATGGAGCTAGGCTATTTTGTATACCAGCGGTGTGAAACTCAAGGCCTGCGGGCCGCATCTGACCCACAGGGCGCTTAGATCTGGCCCGCAGGGCAACCCCGGAAAAAAGTGAAGGACCAGCCCGTGGTGCCTCTGCCAGTGAAAACGGAGCTCGGGGGAGCCGCACTCCCAAGGTCTATTTTCTCTGTCAGAGGGTTGCAGGAGGCTGTTGCAGCCGAAAATGGTGCTTGAGCCGCCACAGACACCCCCAACACGAGTGACATCACGCTGGCCGCGCCCACCCTGACCACCCTAGTTCTCCCCCCCCCCCGGTCAAACACAACCCTGATGCAGCACAACCCTCAATGAAATCGAGTTTGACACCCCTGTTGTATACCAACCACCTGTCTAAGACAGAGTATAGAAGGCCTCGGTATGTGACCTTCGTGATAATTAAGGTTTCTTTGGCCTTCACAAAGCCTCAGCTTCCCAAAACTGCCTCAAGGCAGCGCATCTCAAGTTACATACAAAAGAAAACAACTCCCTGTCTCATACCACCTGAACATTTATTTGCAACCGGCAGTAATTCTTACAAGCCCCGACTGGCAGTATATTTGGCTAAGGATTCTTGGCTTTCCAGTGACCTTTTTTTTTTTTTTTACAACCGTGCCCGTTGCTAAGGTGTCGAGGCTCAGCTGCAGCTCCAAGGATATTTTGGCACCGTAAAAGCTCTACCCCAGAGCTCTCAAGTTACTCCCCGTCCCGTTCTTCGCAGTTCTCAAAAGGCCAACAAATCTAGGTCTCTCTCTCTCTCTTTGATGGCACAAAGACGCTGCCAACAAAACTCTTGTTGTGAGTCCATCTGGCAATTCCCGAGGGATTTTTGAGGGAGGGGCTGGGAGGGCTGAACTGGCCCTTTTCCAAAAACAATGGCAACTCAATGGAGAAAGGAGATGGTGGGTTAAAGCAAAGACGAGAGGAAGTTCATAATGGATGCCTGGCTGTGAAACTCTGGCTGAAAAGAAGCTTTTGTGAGACAGATGGAGGCCTCCGCCATTTGCTGTGTTGTGAGATCCATCTGAAGCGTTTATGAACATGCTTCACACTGAGTCAAATCAATGGGCCGTTTTAACTCCACGTTGCCAACAATGACAAGTCAAGTCAAGCTCCAGATCTTCTTTAGCCCAATCGGGAGACAGAAGGAGGACTTCTGCAAGCAACCCAGGTGCTCTACCACTCAGCCATGGTATTCTCTCCCCAAGGCTCCTACTAGTCAATCATGCAGTAGTGGCCAAAACTGTGGAAATCTTTTGGGGAAAGTGCATTTTCTAAAACTAGCTAATAACTCCACTTTTTTTGAGAAGTACCATAAAATTATATATCAATGGAAAGATAATTTAATCAAGAATGTAATGCAATAACTTTTATGAAGGAATTGCTATTAGAATAGCAGTTACAGTATAAAGAAGAAAAGGGAAGCACGTAGAAAAAAACAAGATATACAAAAATTATCACCATAGAAAAAATGAGATATACGGTACAAAAATTATCACCATGTCAGTTAATACTTAGCTGGGTAACCTTTAGCATGAATTACGGCCTTACAACATCTTCCCGTGGAGTGAACCAAGTCTTTTAGTTCTGCAGCTGTTCTAATGTGAAACCAAGACTGAAGGATTGCTTCTATTAACTGGGTTTTATTGCTGGGTCGCTTCTGACTAGCAAGTTTCTTTAGTCGGCTCCATAGATTTTCCATTGGGTTAAGGTCTGGGC
This sequence comes from Ahaetulla prasina, assembly GCF_028640845.1. Taxonomy (NCBI): domain Eukaryota; kingdom Metazoa; phylum Chordata; class Lepidosauria; order Squamata; family Colubridae; genus Ahaetulla; species Ahaetulla prasina. The sequence goes on from NC_080539.1 coordinate 17,923,219, forward strand.
TGTTCCCAGGCCATTCTAGCAGTGGAATAGGGTTATCTTGAAACTCAAAAAAAAAAAAAAAAGAAGAAGAAGTGGTGTTATTAGCCATCAAACCTCAAAAATACACTTTTCCCAGAAGGTTTCCACAATTTTGGCCACTACTGTTATCAGACACGGTCCAGTTTCCTTCCCACACTCAAAATCAGATGTCTCCTATTCCAGCCACCTACCAACACCAGATCATCATAGGTTCAGCCATAAACCGGCGATAACTTTTCCAATAGGACCTTCGCTGGAATACTGATAAGAAAGTGCTATGATTTGATAACAAAATAAGATTAGAAGGAACCAATCACTTTATTCCTTAAATGTCATCATCTGTAGGACTGGGGTGTCAAACTTGATTTCACTAAGGACCGCATCAGGGTTGTGTTTGACTTCGGGAGGCCAGGTGGTGGGCGTGGCCAGAGTGGGCGTGGTCCTTTGACATCACTCGATCTCCGCGAGTTCTGTTTTCGCTGGTAGAGGGCTGCAGGAGGCCGTCGCAGCCGAAAACGGAGCCCAGGTGGGCCGTGCTCATCCTTCCCAAGCTCCGTTTTCACTGGGAAGAAAACGTACCAAGAAGAAAAGCAGCCCTTCAAATAACTAGAGTTTTCTCCTAGTGGGAACCATCTTTATCTAAAGATACGACCAATTTCGCAAGCCTACGAGAGCAAAACTATTATTTCTGTGCAATGCAAAATTCCATAGTTTGCAAACCAATTAGTCATCTTATCAATAGCAGAGTCTTTGTAGAGCGGCAAAATGGATTCATAAAGTTTGGATGAACTTTGCATAAACACATCTAAACATTAAATAACCCCAACAGAAATGCTCCTTGGCCAAGAGGAAATTTCAGCATTAACACAACAGATTGAACATTTCAGCCAACAGAGAATGGAGCTGTCAGTTGAAGAGCCTACTATCCAGTTACTCATTTAAAATGCAGCAGCTTTCCTGGCACTTAACTGTCGGCAAAGTTGAAAAGTGTTTATTTCAGTTAGGCCCAATACACTACACTTGAACTCAATTATACCCCAGGGGGGAGGGAAGGAGATCATGAATTCGACAAGTACCAACTTTCCATGGGAAAATGTGGATTCATGGAAAACCTGCGTAGTAATTGTGGAATTTGTGACAAGAGTTTGTGCAATAGAGATAGCTGGATTAAAACTAATAGTTGATTTGATGCTGGTATCTCAGGAATTGCAAATTACTTTGGCTAAATGATACACAGTTCATACTGGAATCATCATCACAGTTGCCACGATATAAAAAAGATGTTGAGGCTCTAGAACAGTGGTTCTCAACCTTTATAGTGCTGCGACCCCTTTAATAGAATTCCCCACGATGTGGCGACCCCTTTAATACAATTCCCACGATGTGGCGACCCCAACCATAAAATTATTTTCATTTTGAATTTATCGCGCCTGAAGCCCTATTGGCTAGCAATCTGAACTGCTTGCAATTGCCTTGAGGACAGAGGCATTAAAGCGGAGACTCCTCCCCTATTAAGTTTATCACGCCTGAAGCCAGATTAGGCTAGTGATTGGGAGTGATTGCAGCTGGCTTGAGAGGGAGACATCAGAGCAAAGATTTCTCTCTTTTTTAATTCATTGCGCTTGAAGCTGAATTTGGCTAGCGATTTGAAGAGCCTGCAGCTGGCTTGTGGAGTCAACCATTGGAGCGCGATTCTTTGACTCGCAAGTATACTTCTCATATTTCCGATGGTCTTAGGCGACCCCTGGCAAATCGTCATTTGACCCCCAACGGGGTCCCGACCCACAGGTTGAGAACCGCTGCTCTAGAAAGAGTACAGAGAAGAGCAACAAAGAGGATTAGGGGACTTTAGGAGAAGGGGGAGGAGGAGGAGGAGGAAGAAGAGGAGGAGGAGGAGGAGGAGAGGAAGAGGAAGAAGAAGCGGCGGAGGAGGAGGAGGAAGAGGAGGAGGAGGAGGGGAGGAGGAGTGGGGAGGGGAAGAAGAAACTGTTCAATATTCAAAGATCCAAAGCACTACTTATCAATGGTCCTCAAAAACCAGCTAAAATAACTGAATTGGTCACTTTTGGAATCAGATACTCAAACGGAGAGTATCTAATTCAGTACAAATACTCTTATTTTTGAAACAGGATTTTTTTATTTTTAAAACTATAACATGATTACGTTCTGGCAGGACGTCTTTGGGAATAAGCAGCCAAATGTGACAAGGCAGCCAAAACAAGCACAGATAGGAATGAAGAGATTGTTAAACCCAGGGCTAAATCCTTACTCGGAGCCCCCTTTTCAAGTTAGCTATTCAGAAAGACATGGGGATGCGGTGGCTTAGTGGGTAAGATGCTGAGCTTGTTGATCGAAAGGTAGGCAGTTCAGCGGTTCGAATTCCTAGTGCTGTGTAATAGGGTGAGCTCCCGTTATTTGTCCCAGCTTCCACCAACCTAGCAGTTCGAAAGCATGTAAAAATGCAAGTAGAAAAACAGGGACCACTTTTGGTAGGAAGGTAACAGCGTTCTGTGTGCCTTTGGCATTTAGTCATGTCAGCCACATGATCACGTCTCCATGATCTTCAGACAGCGCTGGCTCTTCGGCTTTGAAACAAAGATGAGCACCGCCCTCTAGAGTCGAGAATGACTAGCACATATGTTCGAGGGGAACCTTTACCTTTACCTATTTAGAAAGACAAGAGGCCACAGAGACAAGTTTTCTTCTACACATCTCAGCTGGACAGAAGAGGAACCCTGCTAAAATTCGGCAGAATCCTCACCTGTTTCTTCTAAAGGTTTAAGACCGCTTACTCTTGTCAACTGGTATAGTCAATCACTAAAGAGGAATGTTCGCAGCTCCTGGCTGGAGACCACTGACTGCGGGCAACACAAATTAAACTAGAGCAAAGCACAGTCCTTTACTGCTATGTTTTCACTGGAGGTGGGAAACCAATGGCTTTCCAACTGTTGCCGAACAGCAATTCCCAGTATCCCTCTGCTGCTCACGCTGTTTAGAGCTGCCATACGGTGGAGGGCTTAGCAACACCTGGAGGGACACAGCCTTCATCCTCCAAAGCAGACATATGTTTAAGTGATCAGGCAGAGACCAAAAGAGCCTGGAGTGTAGTGTCTCCGAATACTGAAGTTGAACTGACTGGCCTTAAACAAAGAAATGTCTAGAAAGGACAACAAATGGCAAATGTATGATGCAAATGGAAGGATGGTGTGGCAGAAAAGAAAAGAAAATCCAAGAAGCATTCTCACCTGTGTTGTCCTAGGTCCATGATGGCGAAACTTATGGCACATCTCACAGAGCCCTCTCTATGGGCACATGCGTCAGCTGCTCTCTAGATTTCCGGTGCGGGTGCCAGAATGCCAGAAAAAGGCCTGGAAACGGCACAAAAAACCGGCCAAAAACAGGCCTTTTGGGGGGACTGTTCTCAGGCTGGTTTTGGGCCATTTTTTGGCCCAAAAAACGTCCTGAAACAGCCTGAAAAATGTCCTGAAACAGCCCAAAAAACAGCCTGAAAATGGCCCCAAAATGGCCTAAAACAGCCCAAAAAACGACATGAGAACAGCCTGAAAACTGCCTAAAAATGGCCCAAAAATGGCCTGAGAACAGGCTGGAAAAAGGACCTGAAAAACAGCCTGAAAATGGCCCAAAAATTCCCCAAAAGCAGGCATGCGCGCCCTCCGGAAACCCGAAGACCAGCTGGCTGGTGCACTGGCCAGTTGGTCTTTGACTTTCCAGCACTCTAGCGCACACACATGAACACTCATGTTCCGGATTGGGCATTCGGAGCCGAATAGGTTCAACATCACTGTCCTAGGTGTATTCTGAGCTGGGTTATTTGCTTGCAGACATTTTATTACCCAACTAGGTAGCATCATCTGTGTTAGTGAGGGTGCTAGTGGAAGCAAACCCTGCGCTCCCTTAGCACTGATGAGGTTACCTAGTCTGGTAATGAAACGCCTGCAAGGAAACAATTGCACTCAGAAAGCAAGAACTCCACAGTTCAACTCTGAGCTAAAGATTTAGTCTGGAGGCTAAATCAAATGACTAAACAGTTGAAGGACTTTGGTATGTCTTAGCCTAACGAAGAGAAGGCTGGGAGTGGGGGGGGGCATGATAGCTGTCTTCCAGTATTTGAGGGGCTGTCACAAAGAAGAGAAGATTGACTTATTCTCTAGGGCACCTGAGGCCAGGACAAGAAATGGATGGAAGCTTGTCAAAGAGAGATACAACCTAGAAGTAAGGATAAATTTTCTGACAGCGAGAGCAATCAATCAATGGAATAGCTTGCCTCCTGAGGTTGAGGGTGCTCCATCATTGGAGGTTTTCAAAAACAGATCAGACAACCGTTTGACTGGGATGATATAAGACCTTTGCACCTTGAGTAAGGGGTTGGACTAGAAGACCTCCAAGGTCCCTTCAAGCCCTATGCTTCTATGCATTTATGGCACAGACTCATAGACTCTTCTATCTTCTGTTGTCCTGGACTTCCTGGAGACAATTGCCAATAATCAGCATACATTTGTTTTCTGATATTAAGCAGCAGGGATTTAAATCCTTTCCAGTAGAACTCCTCCCTCTAAGTTATTTTATTCTATTCTACTCCTTTTCTTCCCCCCACTAGAAAACAGCATTCTACTAACAACAGTCTACTTAGCTTTTGAAGCACCTGAATTCCATACTGATCCTTAGCTAGCTATTCACAGTCACCCCTGAAATTACCATATGGCCCCAAGATTCTCAGGAGGGCAGGGGGAAAAAAAAACCCTCAGCCCATTGGGATGGAAATCAGGGGGCAGAAGGAGGCAGATCCGCCATGGCCTTAAACAACAAAACAAAACAACCGCTTATGTGCCCCGACAGCTTCTCAAGCAAAGGGAAAGAAAACCCTCTGTTGACTTTAGGCAGCACAAAAGAAGCCCTTAAGCTTTTCATGGGAACGAAACCTTGCAGCCAAAGGGAAGAAAGAGGACCCTGTCAAGGGAAAGGCTATTCACAACCAAATGGATGCCACCAATCAAACCAAATAAGTAAACAAACTAAGAAGGTTGGATGGTGTGTTTTGGTTAAAAAAAAAAAAGAAGAAGAAGAGGGGCCAGAAAAGCAGAGAGGTCTACTTTCAATCCATCAGCGTCTATCCATCCATCCGCTGTGTGTCTAAAGGCCGCCTTCTCTTTTGTCCACAAACCCCTGTCAGGAATCTTGGGTCTCCAGATTGGCTCCCATGTCAATTTGGATCTCCTTGAAAAGATGAAAGGCTTGTCAACTCCGCTTCCATAAAGAAACATTTGCCCCCATAGATAGTTTGGGGTGGGGGTGGGGGTTGGCTATGTGACTTCACCCCGTGTAGCTGTTCGCTCCCTACCGTGCCTTACCCGGTGTTGACCTCAACATAAGGAGAAATGTATTAGCGTCCATCAAGAGGAGAATACCACTTTCGCATTTCTGTTTCCACACCCACTTTAAAAAAAAAAGAAGAATAAATTATTTTTTTTAAAAAAGAAAAAGAAAACCGGCAATAAAGCAGGGAGGGGAAATCCCACAGTTGGGAACTTCAAAGAGATGCTAATGCGTAAAGCAAGGCTCGTGGTCTACGATCACAATTAAAAATAGATATAATCCAATATACATCAAAGGCTTTGGGGAAGAAGCGGTGTAATTCCCAGGGGCTTACAGGACTAATGAGCAAGCTTCACATACTGTAGATCTCGAATCTATTTCTGAAATGAGGGAGGGGGGGAAAAAAAAACGGGAGGAAAGAAATGGGAAGGCGATCTATCCGAAAGCAGCATTTCCCTGATCCCAGTCTTAACAACTCACCCCAGTGGATTTGGGGCTGAGAAAGAGGAATCAATCCAAAATTAGAACACAGAACATAGAATAACGGAGTTGGAAGGGATCCTGGAGGTCATCTAATTCAAAGCGTTGCTCGAGTAAGAGACTCTATTACTAGACCAATGGCTGCCCGGTCTCATCCTAAATGTCTCCAGCGATGAAGCACCCACAACTTCTGAAGGCAAGCTGTCCCACTGGTTAATTGTTCTCACTGTTAGGAAATTTCTCCTTAGTTCTAAGTTGCTTCTCTCCTTGATTGCTCCTGGATTGCTTCTGATTGTTCCTGGAGATTTTATAGCAGGTCTGGGATCTTTAAAAGATTTAACAGATGAACAGGGTTGGAAGGAACATTGTAGGTCATCTAGTCCAGGGGTCTCCAACCTTGGCAACTTTAAGACTGGTTGAAGAATTCTGGGAGCTGAATTCCACAAGTCTGAAAATTGCCAAGGTTGGAGACCTCTGATCTAGTCCAACCCCCGCCCCCCACAAACAGGAGACCCTACACCATTTCTGACAGACAGCAGTCCAAGTCTCTTCTTGAAAGCTTCCAGTGATGAACTTCTGAAGGCAAGCTGTTCCATGGGTTGATTGTTCTCACTGTCAGAAAATTTCTCCTTATTTCCAGGTTGAATCTCTCCTTGGTCAGTTTCCATCCATTATTCCTTGTCTGGCCTTCAGGTGCTTTGGAGAATAGCTTGACCCCCTCCTCTCTGTGGCATCCCCTCAAATATTGGAAGACTGCTATCATGTCTCTCCTGGTCCTTCCCTTCATCACTGCAAACACTTTTGACCTCCTTCTAAATTTTTATTCGCCTAGGATGAACTGTATTTCCACAGACAAATGATTTTATAAGCTCAGAAAACTCATGTTAAGGATCCAGGCCCAACATTTCTGTTGTTAAGTGTGACGTTTGTTAAGTGAGTTTTATCCTATTTGTTAAATGAATCACTGCAGTTGATAAGTTAGTAATCAGGTTGTTAAGTGAATCTGGTTTTTGGTTGGCGTCGCAGCAATATCAGACAGGGAATGGGTCTCCGCACTCCCTGCGCTCTCCTGTTTGTGGGCTCTGAGAGGAGCCAAAGCTGCCCTGTAGGGGTGGTGAAGCAAACAGGGGCACCCTGTGAGGTTGAGGAGAGTCGCAGCTCTCCTGTCTGACCTGGGGTTCTTTTTCCGTCTCAGCCACAGCAAGGAGAAGAGGCAGCCTAAAGATGGCTGCCACAAAGCTGGGATAACCAAAGAACAACTAAGACTGGTGTTGGTCATAACATTGAAAAGCAGTCCTAAGTCACTTTTTTCAGTGCTGCTGTAACTTTGAATGGTCACTAAACAAACTGTTATAAGTCAAGGACTACCTGTAATGTGATCATGTGGCTGTTCCTAATGAAACGGTTATGCCCTTTTCATGCTTATAACAAAGGTCCATAACCTCTTCCATGTACACACATGGTTTTAAGGGCCACAGACAAGTAGACCAGTTACTTTACTTAAAAAATTTATAGAGTTGCCCAACTTATTACCAACTCTGGGCAGCTCCCAACCAAAGCAACATAAAAATCACAATAAAATTGTAAAACTAACCCCACTGAAAACAACAAAACCTGGAGCCAAGTCCTATAGTCTCTTATCCCAGAGGTTGGGGGAGGAAGGAACCAGGTCTTCAAAGCTTAACACAAGGCTAAAAGGATGGAAGCCTGGCAAATTTCAAGAGGCAAGATGTTCCATAGGACAGGGACTGCCACGGAAAAGGCACACTTCCTAACTTCCATCAGGAAGGCAATATTTGGGGGAAGGGACTAAAACTGAAAACACACATCTTAACTGACCCGGCAGGATTGGTAGATGCCTTAGAGAAAGGTGGTCCCACAAAGAGAATCATAAACTCACAGGGTTGGAAGGGACCATGGAGGTCTTCTAATCCAACCCTCTGCCCAAGACAGACCTTATACCAGTGACGGCGAACCTTTTCAGCACTCGCGTGGAAACATCATGCACTCACGTTTGTTGGGGCCGCACTCCAGAAAACCCAAACTTCTGAATTCTAGCGTGCATGCACGCCCGCCGATCAGCTGGCTGGTGCATGCACAGGCCGGTTTTCAGCATTGCAGTGCACGCGAAGGGATCACCCTCTAGAAAAGCTGAACTTCCGGGTTCTGGAGCACATGCGTACCCAATAATCAGCTGGCCAGTGTGCATGCACACACTGGTTTTTGGTACGGCCATGTGTGCAAGGGACAGCTGATTGTCACGTGTGCATGTGCGCCAGAAACCCAGAAGACAAACTGGCAAGGCCATGTGTGCCAGGTGACATGGCTTCACGTGCCACATGGGCATACATGCCATAAGTTCACCATCACAGCCTTATACCATCCCAGACAAACGGCGGTCCAATCTTTTCTTGAATAGCTTGGCCTTGTACCATTTAGAGCTTTCAAGGGGAAGGTAACATATTGAATTGCATTGGTAAAGAAACAGGAAGCCCAGCAAAAGGGCAAATTTAAGGGCTTCCATTACTATGTGTGCTGTTGCATTCTACACCGGGTGAAGTTTCTGGGTAGTCTTCAAGGGCAACCCCATGTAGAGCACACTGCAGTAATCCAAACAGGACATCACCAAGGCATGAGTAACTTGTAAGGCAATAAATAACATGTTTATTTGATGGGATTGCATTTACTTAGTACTGAAAAAGACTCCTGGCAATTTACAATGCAACCAATAAAACAGTAAAATGTTTGTTTTGCATGGCCTCTGTATTATTTTAATTGTTTCATGTGGAGTAGAGATAGAGCTGGGCAGCTTATATATAAATTAAACAAACACATAAATAAATACAAATAAATCAATGTGCTTTTAGCCACAGGAACAGCTGACCCACAAAGCAGAAAATATTTCTTCCCTGGAAGGCCTCAAACAGAGGCTTATCTGTGAGAGTGGATTCTGCACTAAAGGTGGGATTGGATTGAATGACCTCTAAGGTCCCTTCCAACTCGATGATCTTATAATATAACATGAAATAACAAGCCATAACAGAAAAGCATGCTCTCCTATAGATTTGAATTATGGTTCAAATTTAATTAATGAAAAGAGATAATATCAGAGTCCTTGTCTGTCTAACATTTTCCCCTCATCACATTACAACTACAATTCTACAATTTGGCGGACAACTTTGGAGTGGCTTAAAACTTCAGAAAACTGCTTCCCTACTGAACAATTCCAGATGTGTAGACCAACTCCCAGAATTCTTATGAATGGCCATTGCTAAGAATACTGTGAACTGAAAAACATACATCTGGAGGGTCCCTAGGTTGAGAAACACAGCTTTAGGGCTACACTTTAAAAAGCTTTTTGTCCTATAGACTTATTCTTTTTTTTTTAATCCAATCCTCTTTGCCGTATTTAGATTTATTTTTTTTTAAATCAGCTCATCAGCTGTGTTTGGTCCCTTGAAGATCTGGATGATTCGTAACCCCGTTAGCTTTTCACAAAGCTCTGAAGTCTGTTTCTTCTGCTGTGGTTTCTAAGGTTTTGGATGAGTTATTTATCTTGCACATCACGACTCATTGTTTGTTTTAATCCTTGTACACTATCCTGAATCACAATTGTGAGGTGGACAGCCATATTATTCAAACACATAAATATACTCCAGGACAGTACATTCCAAATCTGGATAAATTATCCAAAATTGGGTAAAAATAGCCACCACAACAGGGACCTTCAAATTGACTTAAAAGATTGCCAAGTGTACTAAAAATATACTCAAAAATCAAAGTATTCCCATTAAGACAAAAATCCATCTGTAGTTTGTTGAAATGATGTAACATTCAATCAATGATACAGTTTTTGTAACAGAGGTAGTCCTCAGGTTAAGACTATTTGTTTGGAGGGCTTCCGGTTTGGCCCCACCTTTCTTGCTGGGTGCCTAACTTAAGGCACTCCGAACTGGATATCATAAAAGCCGGTGAAAACAGCGAAAAACAGCTGTTCCCAGCTTCGATTTCTCTCTCTGGTTGAAAGAGAGAGGATAGAGCTGCAGGGGGGAGTGGTAGATTCCCCTAGGGGCTTTATTTTTCTTATGCAAAGTCCCGAAGGGTTTGAATCCCATTGAAATCCTGCTATCTCCGGTCTTCAGTGCGCGCCTGCAAAAGCAGGAAAAGAGGAAGGTGTCAACCTCTGCTCAAATGATTTCTTTTTGTGGATTTCTATATGCAGACGGAAGAAGCACGAGTGAACAATTATTGGATTGCAAGTATTTTTGATTTCCTGACTTCCACCTTTTAAAAAGAGAAACTTTTTTTTTCCCTTGCTTGAACTGATTGTTTAAAATGGCGTTTGAGGGAGTGAAAGTAAAGAGCAAGCTGCATAATTAAGAAGCTGGGAAACACTATTTGTGGATTGTAACGAATTGAGCTCTCCTATACTTAAAGGAAAAAAGGTGTTTATTTGCTGAGAATGTGAAAGTGAATGGAGATTTTATCTTGTTGTGTTGGACTGTGGATTGTTGGATTATATTAGTTTGTTTAAGTATTTCATAAGGGGATTCTCCGTAAGAACTTCGCCATGAAGGTTCTTTCAGAAGAATGGATTCGTGACTTTATACAGGATTATACAGAAATAATGTATTTAACTATTCAAAAATACGAATTGATACAAAATGGGGATGTTTTTGATGAGAGCTTGGAGGAAATTAACCAGTGTAATCAGTACTTGGATGGAATGGAGGTACAAACAAAAATGGATAAAAATGAAGATATGATCGTGAATAAACAAGATGATCTAAGTTTAGATGAAATGCCTGAATCTGTGTTACAAGAGGCTGTCTCCCGAATTGGAAAAATTCACAGGGTTAATGCTTTCCAAGAGTTTTCTTTCCGGACTGATGGAATATATGGCAGTAACTTGTGGATTGTTGGACATAAGGAACTATCAGGAAATATTGTGATTGACTTTTTAAAAGGAGTAATGAAGGAAAGACAGAGACTAATGCATCAAATAAAATGGCAAGAGATAAAAGTATTATCCTTGAAAGAATCTTTTTTTGAAATATTAACAGATAAAAACATTAGCGTCCCTGAAAGACTTTATGTGAGAAAGATCTGGAAGAAATGGGTTGATTATATGTTTCACATCTATCATAAAAGACTAAATATTTGGATTTATATTGGATTTTGAATATAAAGTTGAGATACTGTAATTTTTTGTATTCAAATTATATAATGTGTTCTACTGAATTGCAAATAGAATATTCTTGAAAGATCTTATGTAAGAAAGATTTGGGGGGGAAATTATATGTTTATAGAAGCTATAAGGGAGATATTCTCTGAATTGGATTGGACTTTTACGCATTAGCTGGCTTTAAATACTTTAGGATTAATTTGTTCTACTGATTTATATATTTTATTATTGTTAATTGTTAAAAAAAATTTATTTTTTTTTGGAGGATTTTGGTTGTGTAAGGAGGAAGTCAGAGTTAGAGAGGGAAAATTGGTATAATAGTTTTGGGATTTTTTTTTAGCATATGTTTGTTTTATTTTTAACTATACCTTGTGTTTCTTCCAGGAAGTCAGGGGGGAGGGGGGAGGGGGGTTTGTGAAGGGAGGAAGGATGGGGGTTGGGGAAAAGGGGGGGGGGAAATTTTGTAAAACTTTTTGAATAATAAAAAAAAAAGACTATTTGTTTGGCGTCCGTTCAGAGTTATGACATTGCTGAAGGAAGGGAGGTTATGGACAGTCCTCAAAGTTTGATAAGACTTTTTGAGAAGCAATTTTGGGTAATGAAGGAAAAAGTTTTGGAAGCATTGTTGTAAAAGGTAAAAGTCCCCCTCGCACATATGTGCTAGTCGTTCCCGACTCTAGGGGGCAGTGCTCATCTCCATTTCAAAGCCGAAGAGCCAGCGCTGTCCAAAGACATTTCTGTGGTGATGTGGCCAGCATGACTAAACGCCGAAGGCGGATAGAACACTGTTACCTTCCCACCAAAGGTGGTCCCTATTTTTCTACTTGCATTTTTACGTGCTTTCGAACTGCTAGGTTGGCAGAAGCTGGGACAAGTAACGGGAGCTCACCCTGTTACGCAGCACTAGGGATTCAAACCGCCGACCTTTCGATCAACAAGCTCAGCGTCTTAGCCAGTGAGCCACCGCATCCCTTTAGCATTGTTGTAGGTAAGACCAAAATGAGCTATTTTTTGTCATTGTTTAGGAGCTCACTTATCATATCCTATAACTTCCAATAGTTTCTGTGCTTGAGCACTGCATGTGAAGACAACAATGACAATACATACAGTCCTCAATGTATGCACACAATTGGGACTAGAATTTCCGTTGCTAAACAAGGTGATTGTTAAGTGAGTCACACTTGATTTTATGACCGTTTTTGCCATGGTTGTTAAGTGAATCACTGCAGTTGTGAATCACATTGTCATTATGCAAATCCGGCTTGCCTCATTGACTTTGCTTGTTAGAAGCTGGCTGGGAAGGTCACCCATTGCAACTTTTGTAAAAACAAACAAATTTTGACCAGATATTGTGACAGTCATAAAGACGAGGCTTGCTATGAGTCATTGTAACTTTGAACAATCATTAAATGAACGGTTGTGAGTCAAGGATTACCTCTACATGAATCTCAGGCCTACAAGCTTACTCAGATCTTGGATAACCACACATAATTGCTAATGAACAAAGAGAAGTTCTGTTTTTCAAATCTTAGTTCTAATGGCAGTTGAGTGCCAACGTGGTAGATCTTCCATATTCCATAATTTGGAGAACAAGAGGCAAGAAACCAAACCAGATATCCTCGCTGCTAAACCACAAGTACAAACTCATGTTCTGAAGATTGAATGTGACAGCCAGCTCACAAATCCTCATATCCAGAAACTCCTACAACAGTTATGTCACTGATGTTAATTATGGGAAAATCGCTAGCCATCTTTTGCAATAAAATAAAACTTCAAAATACCGCCAAAAGATATTTGAAATAAATGCTGAAATAACCTGAGATTGAAGGAGGAACTACAGAAACTACTTTTGCCAGGGGACAAAACTTTTTAGAAACTGGGAAGCAAATCCCAGCACATGTTAATAGAATATATCAAAGTAACTAATGAACCTTTGAATGAAAGACAATTAAAAATCATAATCTATGACTCTGTCCTGCATCGCATTAAACCACTAGTTCATTTAACCCAGTTATCAAAGGTAAGCATGTAAAGAGGTATGCACGTCTTTAAAGACTTATATACTTAGTGTAAGGTTTATTTACTTCAAAGCACTACATAAGATGCTGTTTCCTGATGATGCTCAGAGGGGCATAGTCATTAAGTATTGAACTGGCAACAGGGAGATCCGAGTTCAAATCCCTACTCAATCACAAAAGTTCTTTGAGTGGCTTGAGGTCAGTTAGTCTTAAGAGAGTTTGGTATAATGGCTGAAAGCACCAGGCTAGGAATCAAGAGACTAATCTAATCTAATCCTGCCTTAGGCACAGAAACTAGCTGGGTGACTTGGAGTCAATCCTTCTCTCTCAGCCTTAGGAAGAAGGCCAGGACAAACCCCTTCTGAAAATCTTGCCAAGACTTGTCTATGTAGTTGCTAGAGGTCAAGAACAACTCAAACTCACTAAGGAAAAAAACCAACAACTTTCTTTCAGGAACATTTACGGTACTGGTTGTTTGGGAAAAACAAACAAATGTTCTGTATATTATCATACATATTGGAAAGAAAAGTGGGGTATAAATCTAATAAATAAATAAGAGATACCTATGCCCAAGGTTCATTACCTGTGGCCACAAAGCGATCCAAAAATTTTTAAGTCATTGTTCCCAAAATTTTTAAGAAGACAGAAGAGGGAAATGATCAAATACTGGAAGAGTAATTAAAGCAACGGTATTGAATTAAACCTTAATTAAATTCAACTAGAATTCAAATTGAATGTTAGTCCCAAATTACCTAACATGTTGCATTTATACAACATACTGTACCTTATACAGTTACTGAATTAATTCATGTTCTTGGTTTACACAATACACAAATCACATATTAGCCTCAGAATGCTTCCTGGAAAATTCCGGAAATTTGGACTTCAACAACACTTAGAATTCTCCAATCGGGACCATTGCTGAGAATTCTGGAAACTAAAGTCCATACTGGAAGTCGTCCAGGTTGCAAAACAAGAATGGCCAGATAGGTTGGGTTCATGCAACAGAATGAACCATAAAATACAAACCCACACCCAAGACATCAAACCAACATTAATGCTAATGAAGCTTAGCATTGCTAGATCTTAATCTGGTCTCGTTCACCTTGTTATCTGAACACAGAACCTTAAAATTAAAAAGGGCCAATTAAGCTAGTGAGTTTAACTTCCTCTTCGGAAGTTAAACAGAGTCCTCTGCAAAATGAAGTTTTAGAAAATAGTCAAGATAGCAGCCACAACTTTATAATTGAAACCCTGCCCCTTTTCTTCATGTATCAATGCATGACGCATGTAAAAAAAAAGGGGGGGGGGTAGTGTGTTTATCATAACTAGGGGTAATTTATAATAGCAGTCTTCCAATATTTGAGGGGCTGTCACAAAGAGGAGACGGCAACCTATTCTCCAAAGTATCTGAGGGTAGGACAAGAGGTCACAGATGGAAACTGGTCAAAGGGAGATGCAACTTAGAACTAAGGGGAAATTTTCCGACAATTAATCAGTGGAAGAACTTGCTTCTAGAACAAGGGTCTCCAACCTTGGCAACTTTAAGACTTGGGAGTTGAAGTCCACAAGTCTTAAAGTTGCCAAGGTTGGAGACCCCTGCTCTAGAAGTTGTGGGTGCTCCAACACTGGAGGTTTTTAAGAAGAGGCTGAACAGCCATATGTCAGGAATAGTTTAGTGCCTCCTGTTTGAGCAGAGGGACTGACTAGAAAACTTCCAAGGTTCCTTCCAACTTGGTTATTCAATTGTTATTCTATTACTCTGTTCCTCTGTTATGTTGGGTGTTTTGCGGCCCCAGAATCTGATCAATGCAAAATAGAATAAAACAGGTCCCTACCTTTAATCATTAATTATCTACATTTTACCAAAAAAGCCAAGCTAAATCTCACCCAGAAGACTTGCATATATTCCTCATAATAGCGCAAGAACTTGGTCTTCAGGAGGTCTTGTCTATTTTGAACAACAAAACCCATCGACACTATCAAACAGCCAACCAATATTTCCAACTTCTAGCAGCTGCATTTGACACCATTCTGGGCTTTAATTCCCCAGGTTTTTCCTTACCTTTTCTGGTTTTTAGGAAGGAGTGAATTAAGAATTACTACATAGTTCTTGGCAGAGAGTTTACCAGAAAATTTCAGAATTGTAGGCTGGACTAGGAAGTTGAAAACTCATTCCCCCCAAAAAAGACAGTGACCAACCACTTCTGCTAGATCCTAGCAACTTTCATGGATATTGAGCTCCAATTAGACGTCCCCTTTAATTCAAAAGTATTTGGATTTTTTAAAAACACTGAAAGTCAGAATGGCATTTTTCTTTCTTCAGTTGATTCATTTTTGGTGAAATACTGCCAAGAACCTAAGTCCCATTTAGACTTTAAAGACAGTGCCAGAGAAGGCCTTCAAAGTAAGTTCGTGGGTTACCCTTTTTATTTTATTTTTTTTAATTAGAGAGGCTAAACACTAAATCTGAATTCTTCTCAGGCTTTCAGTCACTAATCAATCCTGCCTAGAAACTGTCTTTGGACTTCATAAGATGCCAAGTTTTTCTATAAATACCCTGCTTAACCACACAGCAAGTTAATATGAGAGGCTCAGTGAAGCAGAAGAGATAGAAAAGAAAGATTAAATGAAGATACAGCAACCCGATTCTAAATCTTTAAAACTGCCCATCTTCGATAAAGATCTTCTCCGCTTTCCATCGCAATACAGATAGTCCTCGAGTTACGACCACAATGGAGACCAGAATTTCGGTTGCTAAGCAGAGAGGCTGTTAAGTGAGTCCTGCCCAATTTTTCAATTTTTCCTTTTCTTCCACGACTGTTAAGTGAATCACTTGCAGTTAAATGAATCATGGTTAAGTGAATTTGGTTTCCCCCCACATTGACTTTGCTGGTCGGAAGCCAGCTGGGAAGATTACAAAGGACAAACACGTGACTTCAGGATGCTGCAGCCATCTTAAATACGAGCTGCCCAAATTTTGATCACATGACTGTGGAGATGCTGTAATGGTTGTAAGCCACTTTTTTTGAGCGCCATTGTAACTTTGAACAATCACCGAATGAATGGTTCTAAATCAAGGACTTTCTGTACTGAATACATCCAGACACACATCCAGAAAATCCCATTATATAATAGTACACTCAAAATAATTTTTATTCATTCATTGCTGTAAACCCAGCTATACCCTCCTATTGTGGCCATTAACCACACACCCACATTTATGGCAGCCTGGGAGGAATTAATGAAGCCAATCGTATGTTACAGAAGATTGTCGCATACAGGGTTTTTTTTTAATTGACTTTTTAAAAGCAGCTCCCACAGACAGGATACCATGCATAATTCTCACAACACGGCGTTTGCTAAACTGCGTTTAACATTAACTGCCTAACATACAAATTGGTTCTTCTTAAATCTGTACCCATCGCGCAACCGGATGGAAAACAGCCGCATTGAAACATTTCCGAAAATGGGGACTTCAATTCATTTACACCTAGCAAATCAGATATCACTGAATAATATTTAATGGTTGTTGTTTTTTCCCGTTTTAAGCATGGTTTCTCTCCCCCAAGTTTCAGAATACAAACAGCAGCCTAAAAAAAAATGAAGCAAATCTCCAATGACAAAGACAGGATCTATGGAAATTATAAGATGTAACAGAGGTAGCGCAATAAACAGAACTGAAGAAGGAAGCGTGTAAACTTACCTTTGTTTGTGACTGTGTTGAACAACTTTTCTGAGCTGGCATCAGAGGCCTAAAATAATAATAAAATAAAAGTAAGTTAAAATCTTAAACCAGTTACGGAACAGAACAAGTAACAAAGTGTTGATTGCTTCATGGAATATAAAGACCAGAAAATATTGTTGTTGTTTTTTTAAGTCCTAGTCAAAAAAAGATCTGGAAAAGACTGAAAGCAGAGATGTGTGATAGGAAACAATAGACAAATATCTATGATGTTTAAATTTTTGTTGCCCAGAAGATGGTGCTATTTAGCTGTGCAGGAATATCCTGTTATCTGCACATAAGGCAATATTGTGTTTTTCACTTCCCACTCAAAGAAGGGAAGAAATTGTATAGAAATGCTTTTGTGTGGTTTTCCTTATCCTTCTTCCATATTTAAATGATTAGCATCTTATAGATGTTGGTCATTGATCATGCATCAAACTCCAAAGGAGCTTCAGGGCTCTAATAGTAGTTTATATCCCAATCAGACCTCATATAAGCATATATATTGAATTATCTGGGTGCACAATGCCCTCGCTTAGTAGACCGCAGGACATTTTTTCACAGACCAGATTCAATGCAACCCTTTTTGACTTGACGGTATCCCAATTTTACAAGCATCCAGACCTGCAGGCTTCTGTCAAGCCACTGCCTTCCTCTGTCTCTTCTGAAAACATCACAATAAAAATAATGGACTTTTCACAGCCTCCATGGATTACATCTGTGCGAAAAAAATTTCCCCATTCTATAAGATTGGAATATATCAAGTCATAGATCAGAGCCAGTATTTTAATTTCACACCCATCTCAGCAAAATATCTTTCCCTTCAATTTGGGTGTTGTTGTTCAGTTGCTAAGTTGTGTCTGACTCTTCGGGACCCCATGAACCATAGCACACCAGACCTCCCTCGCCTGCTGTCTCAAATTTTACTATTATTTACATTTATTTCAAAGAACCCTACCTAAGATACCTCTTTCTTCCTTGGGCCAAACTGAAAATAAAACAGATCAGACAGGACTTCTACAGCTATTACAAGATGTTCCTTAATTAGTTCGTTATGAACCTTCTCCTATCTTCACAAATCTGACTCCAACCTCCTTTCCTAAAGCTCTTGGGGCAATATTTCAAACCTACAACCTAATCCAAGAAAACCCCATTTTCAAGCGAGGAAATATATACCAGCCAACCAACCAACGTAGCAGTGTCTGATTTTCTTTAAAAGGCTAAACCTTATCCGTTAAAATGTAGAGAAGCTGAATAGGTACCACCATCTACCCTGTATCACATCTTGCACTTTGCTGTGAAAAGAAGAAGCTGACTATATCTGAAGGGATGCAAATGCCAGAGGTTTGAGTTTGCTTCAGAGGCACAAAACCAACATGATCGCAATAGACATTTGGCCATCGTGTTCCCAAATGTTTTTCCTCCCAGTTTTCAACTGCATTTCTTCCCTTCCTTTTTCTTTAAGCGAATTTCCTTTACTCGAAGTCCCGCTGCAAGCCATAAAGTAAGAGCACAGAGAACTGTGTTCCTTGGCCTGCTACAAAATGGATCCAGGTGGGTTATGTGATGATGAACTATTCCAGTAATTTCAGTCAAACATTCCTTACCTCACCCATGAGGCTTATGTACCAGTACAAGCAATGAACTACACCAGGTAGCACACTGTGCTGGTGTAGATTTGAGAAATCCAATGGTCTCCACTATATTTTCTTATGGAATTTCAAAAATCATAACAAGAGCTGCGGCTGAGATTTTTCACTCACCTACAGTCATGTCCAGTTTGGCCTAGCATCCAAGCTTGTTCTTAAGGAAATATATATATCTAGTTTTAAGAAAATTCTACGCACAGAACACCAATCGGAACTTCAGAGAAGCAAATAAGCAAATATACCCAAACCTATCTTCAAACAACTAATGAATTAAAAATAGATCAACACACCGCATGCAAGCCCGTGACAGTACACACGCCCGCGTGCCTACAAGCAAACATAAAGCAATTTGTGCCTGATCCATTGTATCTTCACTCAAAAGTAAATTCCAATGGATTCAGACAGAAGTAATTCCAGCTTGATTATTTCAGAAAGCCAAATGAAAAGAATGAGGAGTTTATTTATTAGACATTGAAGAGGTGTCATTCTAAAGGAGGCAAGACGGAAATTCAGATTTATTCTTGGCACTTAGGAATCATCCATTTGGAATCCTGATTACCAGTTTTGTAAATACGGTGAGCATTATCATCAACGTGGTAGTCAAACAGCCAAGCAAACGCAGGATATAAACTAAACTGAAATGGAAAGATTGAAGGCAGGGGTTGTCCCAGAGAATTAAACGAGCCACTTTCTTTCATCGGCTTCAGCAGATTTCTCATGGCTTTTGCAACCTCAAGATACAACCCAAAATGTAACCCAAAATAGTAGCTTGAAAAATAGAGCTGAAACATCCCCCCATCTCTTTCTCTGTCTGTCTCCCTCTTGTCACTCTCTCTCCAAATATGTTCATTCTCTCACAACATAATTTTACACATGCCGTGGAAGCATACGTATAACCCCATTGTTTGTAAAAGAAAGACGGAATTATTTTCATACTGAGATATTGTATACCCAACGCATGCAGCTCAAACCTCCTTCAACTGTCATACATGAAACAAAGAGAAAAGCCAGGTTTCCTCACAATTTGGTAGGAAGGGCGGTTATTTAAAAGGAGAAGAAGCAGCCAAAATTAAAAGAATCTGCTTGACCGCTCTCGGGAAATATCCCGTATAAAAATTGCTTGGGAGGTTGGCTAAGCAAAAACTGAGGTGTATTTAGTCCAGGATTAAATGCCGAACCGTAGCATCCGTTGGCTATCAAGGAAGACATTCTGTGTAAGGCACAGAAAAAGGATAAGAAACTAAGGGAGGTAAATGAGGAATTGAATCTGACCTAACTGTCCATCAAAACCAAAGAGGAGGGGGTCTTTGACCGTCCTCTTTACAAATAAACTTTTTCGATGTCAGTCAAACAAGAGATGTTGAAGATCAGTCTTTTTTTTTTCCTGGTTTGAATTTGTCTTGACTTCCATCCAGGATTTGAAGGCAAGAATTGCTCAAGAGTGTTTTCCACTGTTAAAAAACAAAACAATGCCACATGAAAAGATATGACCGAACTGCAGAAAAAAACACAGCCAGAAATGGGAGTTTATCAGCAGGAATGAATAAACTTTTATCATCTCTTGGATTAAGAGAGAGGCAGAGTTCCGGGTACTGTCCCATTTTGAAGGAATGGGGTAATTTCCAGTAGGATTTAAGACTAATCCCGGAATGGCTGAAAGGGGGTGGAGGGGAGGTCATTTTTCTGAAGGGGGGGGGAGGAAAGCGATGGGCGCATCCATTTTGTGAATCTTCCTCTTGACCTCTTGCCACTTTTCACACTGTGGGGCGGAGAATGGGGGGGGGAGGGAGGTTCCCACATGCAAATCTGCACACGGCAAACCTGGATGCTAAAAATGCAATGAGTAAAATATGCATGATGAAATAGGTAAAATATCAAAGGAGTCAAATAGGAGTTAAAATCCGACGAGCAAGAATTCTTGAGACAGGAAAAGGAAGGCAGAAAGGAAGGAAGGAAGGAAGGAAGGAAGGAAGGAAGGAAGGAAGGAAGGAAGGGTGAAGAAAAAAAATATGGGGACGGTATACACATTGAGCCTCACTCATTTTCGACCCAAAACTAAACTCTCGTGACTTTCCAGGGGCCAGAGAGAAAGAAAGGATGCAAATAAGCAAAGGAACGGGAGAAGGAAGCACTGTATCTGTTCTAAACACACACACACACACACACACACACACACACACACTACCCTCTCTGCTTCCCTTTCAGCCTTCCAGGCTAGGGACTGCTTTGGCTTCAAATATTAAACGTCAGCAAACCTCTCGGCCCCCGAGACACATCAGTGGTTTCTATTCTCTCCCCCCCCCTTTTCTTCTCTTCCATCAGGGAATGTACCGCCATAAAGGCAAAATATCTGCTTGGGAGGTGGTGGTTGTATTTGTGAGTAGCTGTATTTGTGTGTTTGTGGTTGTTTTATTTGTGAGTAGAGTATATCTATTTCCTGTCCAGACAGACAAGGACCCGAAAAAATGTTGGCCCTTTTTGTTTTCTTGGCATATGCCGAGGCCAAGCACTTGCAAAAACATCAACTCTGTCCTGACACGAAAGGCATTTTTTAAAAAAAAAATTAAAAAAAGCAAGCGGGATCCAATCCATTACTAAGCCGCCTAAATGATGGTTTTGTGGGGGAGAGAGAGAGAGAGAAAAGAAGAAGATCACCCAAGCCGTAATTATGAGCTGGGAGATGGCTTTGCTTCAAGGCACTGCTGTAAGCTCTCTTGTGGCTTTTTAGCCTGGTGCAGGGAACTTCTCGCCCCCATCAAGAGGGAACTGGGAAAGACAGAGGTGGAAAAAACAGCCCAGCTGTTTTTCCATTCAATGCTCTGATATAGAAAACCATGAGGATTTATTTCACGGAGGAGGGGGAGCAAAAAGGCAGTGCCCTCCCCCCACTCCTTGACAGATACCAATGGATCATGCCGTCTGTTGGTGCCACTTCTCCACCTGCCTGAGGTCATCGGACTTGGAAACACAACAGGGCAGGTAATAAAAAATGACCCACATGTGTAAAGAATCAGGCAAGGGATTCCCAGCGGAGGAGAAAGTCAGGGACTGCAGCCGTTGCATCAGGATCTGGGGTTCAAGTCCTACCTTCAGCCCTGGCAACTGACAGGAATTGGGCCAGTTATGTCTCTCAACCCAATTTACCTCACAGAGTTGTTGTGGGAGGGATGGGGGGGGGCAATGGAAGGGTATATATGCTGCTTTGAAGTCTTAAAAAAAAGTGGGGACTTAAATCTAAGAAATAAACACAGAGTTTGTCAGTGGAATATAACTCTGGACCGAAGCTTTGAATTGTTCAGGGCAGTTCCTATTCCTAGGAAGATCTACCTTACAGGGTTGTTGTAAAGGATAAAGCACCTTTTTTAAAAAAAAAAAGTTATGAATTTCAACAAAAAGGCAAAATACAAAGAAACAGAAAAACAGGAGTTAGAAAAATAAAAGTTCAGGAAAAGAACAAAATTAGGAGTGCAGAAAAGAAATAAAGGGGGAGATAGGAAAAAAAAAACCTTCCAACTTTCTTCGGTATAAAATATAAAATGCATTAACCTCTTATTCTAAAGCCAGCAATAATACACAATGTTCCCATCACCCGAAACAGTTCTAACAGTCAAATGCAAAAATTACGGTTTCATCTCTTTCACTTTCAAGCAAAGATAAAGATAAAATTAGATATACTTCTGAAACATTAACTGCACTATGGTTTGCCTTTCTTAAAATAAAATGTATAGTACAAAAGAACTATCTGGGCTTAATCTACGCATACACCATGAAGCAACTTTGCAGGAACTAAAATAATTCTTGAATATGGAGCCTGCCCAAGGATTCTAGGGGAACCATTCAAAGTTCCGTTTCAAGGTTTTCAAATGAAATGTGTTTTAAAAAAACTAAAAATGAGTCTCAAAGCCTCTCCGCCATGTTCCCAAATGAAACAAAATGTACAATTTTCACAAATGAAAACTTGTCTCAGAGCTTCCCTCCACAATGAGACGGTGCTGCTCACACAAAAAAAACCATATGATCGTTGGCGGCAAACAAAAAAGGCGACGTTTAAGAAGGAAATACAAGAAGGTGTTTTGTTTTTTTCTTAATTATCCTGCCCTTTAGTATATTTTGGCAAAAGAAAGTGGGTTTAGCTCTATGGAGCCCCCAACTCTGATGCCCAATTTGGGCATCCAGAGATCGGCTGGACAACAACATTGGGACCTTATGCAATACAAGAACATAGTGCTTTACACTCCCGGTAAAACCAGCTAACCTGAAGCAAAAATGCTAACTCCAGATTTTTACCAACCTCGTTTTCAAAACCAGCAAAGCCAAAGACCTCATTAACACTCTGTCCATGGATCTCTTAATTACTGGTGAACATAAATCAAAGACCTTCTCCATTAATTTGTTCACCAGAAGCCTTCTGGAACCTAGCTAGAATGACTACTGTAAACCCACACAGACTTCCCCATTTCCAAGGATATATCCAGAATGTGGTTTCCTTGCTTTCTCTTGACTAAAAAGGACTAGGGATCTTAACCTTAATGGGAAGGCTTCAGTCCCGGGAAGGCAGGATAAACTCCTAAGACTTGTTTAAGGAATTCTCCATCCCGATTCTTCCAACTCCGAGCTTTTTGAAGCTCTCAAGAGCCACCAGCAAAGACAAATTGCAGGAGACAAGAAAGGAAAGCGATACAATAGTTTGGGATCCCCATCCCCATCCCGACCACTCTACCCTGGAATTGTATAAAAAACAGACGGCCGATCCTCCAATCTTGCCATGATCAGACGGAGAAATCCCAGCCGCTGAAACCCACAGACACAAAGATAGCCCACGCACAAAGCCTGGTTATTGCGAGTCGCTCCATTTTTGCCCCGGGCATGAGCGCAAGAAGCGAATGTTACCTGGTCGTCCAGCGGGGTTAAACAACCCAAGTGACAGCCGGCAAGTTCATGGCCTGGGAAGGGAGGCCGAAAAAGAAGTCAGGGAATCTTTGTCCCAACTCCGATCCGTCCAGTAAAGAAGCAGTTATTCCCAAAAGCAAAAGCAAACTATTCCGTCCAAAGGCGACTCCTTCCCAGGTGGGATCCCCGAGCGCTCGGCCATTCCGGGAAGAAACGGCGGCGGGAACGAGAAGACTTAATCGCGGGTCCTGCGACGGTTGGGGAAAGGGGAGCGAAAGAGAGAGTGGCGGCTAATAAAGGGGAGGGGCGAGGATCGAAATCAGGGACCGCGCCGGGAGATCCCAGCCAGTAGGACAAAGGGAACCATGTGCGCCCAGGGCGCAAAAGAATCGTTTGGCACCATGCGCTCTGGAGAGGCTCCCGGCGCCCAAGAAGGTTCTGTTTCCCGGGAGGTTGTCTCGCCGCCGCCCTCCGGAGGGAGGCCAGGCGTGGAAAGAAGGGACGAAGAAACAGGAGGGGGAGTTTCAACCCTTTCCAGCTCCGCAAGGTTCTCTCACACAAAGCGGCCGGCCGCCCGTCCGTTTCGCCGTCCTTCCACCGGCCCCGATTCAAGTGAATTCCAATTTGGCACCGAAGCGCGCCGGCGGCCAGGCGATCCCATAATCCGGGGCCAGCGTCGACCGTAGCCCAAACCCAAAGCGCTCCGGCGGCAACCCGAAGCCCCCGTCCCGTCCCGCGCCACCGGCGCCAGCTCTCTTTTTTTATCCCGAGCCCTCCGACAGCTCCGCAGTCTCCCTCGGCAGCCTTCCCACCGTGTGAGCCAGTGGCGTTTCCTCCCCTGCCCTGCCCTGCCCTGCCCCGCCTCTCGCCCCGCCCCCGTCGCCGCTTGGCTCCCATCGCCCGGTACCTCCCCCATTCATCTTCAGAGCTCGGAGGGGGGGAGGGGGGGATCCGAAGTCCTCTCTTCATTGTTAATTTTTATTTGGGGGGGGAGGAGAGGGAGAAGCGGATCGCAAGAGGAGACCCTCTCTGGAGAAGCTCCCGCCGGCGGATCGTTAAAAAAAATAAATAAAAGACCCGCTCCAAACTCTTGTACTCCATCATTTAGATTTTGGGATGGTCTCATCCCAAAACCCGCAAAACTTTAACCTAAGACTGCTGACCTCACCCCATTCCTAAGAGGTCTGTAAGGGGCATGCAGAAGAGCACCAGCGTGCCTACTGTCCCTGTCCTAATTTTCCCTTTAATTGTATTCACTTTATGTATTCAATTCATGCTTATACTTATATATATTATCTAACTCGACTAAATAAATAAATAAATAAATAAATAAATAAATTTCTTAAGGGCATCAGCCAGATGCTGTCAGCGATCTTTGCCCCCGCCCCCACCACTCCACAACCCTGGAGTAGACTTCCTCTGACCATGGAAGTCCCATTCATACCTAGCTTAGCCGGCTTTGGAAACCTCAAAGCGTCCCGATTCCCACCTGGTCCACCAGGTTATAGGATGAGTGGATCAGGTGTCGCTGCAAAAAGGCAAACGACCGCTAGGTGGCAACAGGGTGTCAGGTTTTTGTCTGAATCTCTGTGGGTCATCTAGCGATCGCCCGAATTTTGGCAGCCCAAAGCTGGTGCTACCATACTTATATTGATTTGCAAGAAGGAATAGTTGCACAGCCCTAAGTTGTGAAGGGTGGTAAGGGAACCATAGGTTGACAAGAGTTGGAAGGAATTGGTTACTCAAGGTCAGCGACTTTAAGATGCATGGACTCCCAGAATTCCCCAGCCAAAAAGCCTTTAAAATGCCTAATAAGATATGTTCTTGACAAATCCATGTTAACTTCTATTAATTACTGTGTTATGGAAGCATGTGGGCTAAGATTAACCAAGCAAGAGATCGAATAATCCTTGACCTTCTGTTATAAGGATTTTCTTAATTTCTAATCTTTAAAAAAGCCATTAAAAACTA
Source organism: Ahaetulla prasina (assembly GCF_028640845.1). Lineage (NCBI taxonomy): Eukaryota > Metazoa > Chordata > Lepidosauria > Squamata > Colubridae > Ahaetulla > Ahaetulla prasina. The sequence goes on from NC_080539.1 coordinate 17,948,491, forward strand.
TAAAAATACGAGGCTCAAAAGAGCAGAAACATTAGGCTAAAAGTAGATGTAAATGACAATGGGAGCCACTTCAGAATTTCATCAATCCTTTGAGATTCCCAGAGGACGGATGGCATAACCAGATTTTGGCATTTAGCCTTTTGAGGCAAAGTCAGTAAAGATGCCAGCCTTACTCCTGGGGGGCAGGAGAGAAGAATGCCCCACAATGGGTACCACGGCAAAAAAGGGTCTCTTTCTAGGACCCTCCAAATGTAATTCTCCAGTTGACGGGATCTACAGTATAAGATGTCATTTCTCTTGGATTTGGTTGGACGGGCATATTGCATATATAACGTAACATAATAACAGAGTTGGAAGGGACCTTGGAGGTCTTCTAGTCCAACCCCCTGCCCAGGCAGGAAACTCTACAACATTTCAGACAAATGGCTATCCAACAATTTCTTAAAAACTTCCAGTTTTGGAGCATTCACAACTTCTGCAGGCAAGTTGTTCCACTTATTGATTGTTCTGTCAGGAAATTTCTCATTAGTTCTAAGTTGCTTCTCTCCTTGATTAGTTTCCACCCATTGCTTCTTGTTCTACTCTCAGGTGCTTTGGAGAATAGTTTGACTCCGTCTTCTTTGTGGCAACCCCTGAGATATTGGAACATTGCTATCATGTCTCCCCTAGTCCTTCTTTTCATTAAAATAGACATACCCAGTTCCTGCAACCGTTCTTCATATGTTTTAGCCTCCAGTCCTCTAATCATCTTTGTTGCTCTTCTCTGCACTCTTTCTAGAGTCTCAACATCTTTTTTACATCGTGGCGACCAAAACTGGATGCAATATTCCAAGTGTGGCCTTACCAAGGCATTATAAAGTGGTATTAACACTTCACATGATCTTGATTCTATCCCTCTGTTTATGCAGCCCAGAACTGTGTTGGCTTTTTTAGCAGCTGCTGCACACTGCTGGCTTATATCTAAATGGTTGTCCACTAGGACTCCAAGATCCCTCTCACGGTTACTACTATTGAGCAAGGTACCACATATACGGTACCTGTGCATTTTGTTTTTGGGTTTTTTTGCCTAAACGTAGAACCTTACTTTTTTCACTGTTGAATTTCATTTTGTTAGTTAGCACCCAATGTTCAAGTCTGTCAAGATCTTTCTGTATCTTGAGCCTATCAATTATAGTATTTCCTATTATACATAGTCCTCGACTTACAACAGTTCATTTAGTGGCTGTTCAAAGTTACAATGACACAGAAAAAGTGAGTTATGCTCACTTTCACATTTACGACAGTTGCAGCATTCACACAGTCATGTGTTCAAAATTCAGATGCTTGACAATTGACTCATATTTATGATGGTGGCAATGTCCTGGGATCATAAAATCATCTTTTGTAAACTTCTGACAAGCCAGCTTCATTTAACAACCATGTTACTAACTTAACAACTGTAGTGATTCACTTAACAACTGTGGCAAGGAAGGTTGCAACAGAGGAAAAATTCACTAAGCAAATGTCTCACTTAGCAACCTAACATTTTGGGCTCAATTGTGGTCATAGGTGAGGACTACCGGTAATTTTCTCTTTTAAACGCAAAGTGCCACAGAATAACAGAGTTGGAAGGGACCTTAGAGGTTTTCTAGTCCAACCCACTCACCCACCCATCCTGATACCATTTCAGACAAGTGGTAGAGATTGGTTGGCAAGACTGCTTACCATCCCGATAACTTTCTTCTCACTCTGTTTCACATTCTCTTTCTTCAATGGTGGAATGCTGCCGGTTTGACAACCAGTTTGGTGAGCGCATGCTTCGCGCTGAAAATGGAGCATTTAGAAGCTCAGCTATTTACCTTCCAAGTCAGCAACGGTAAATAGAACAGGGAGGGATCAGCTGTGCCACGTGATTGTGATGAGCTAGAAAGCAGAAAATAAAGGACTGGATAGGGCTAGAGTGAGTGGGTGGGGCCAGCTGATTGTTGGAGCTACTGGTTTGCCCGAACCGGCTGAATTCCACCGTTGTCCTTCTTGCTTCTAAAATATTATGTCCAGTATGAGACACAATATTCTGACAGAGGGGTAACCAGGGCAGAACACTATGGAACTATATATATATATTACAGGTAGTCCTCGACTTACAACAGTTCATTTAGTGACTGTTCAAAGTTACAACGGCATTGAAAAATGTGACTTACGGGCGTTTTTCACACTTATCACTGTTGAAGCATCCCTGTGTGGTCATGTGATCAAAATTCAGATGCTTGACAACCAACTCATATTTATGACAGTTGCGGTGTCCTGGGGTCATGTGATCCCATTTTGGGAACTTCTGACCAGCAAAGTCAATGGGGAAGCCGGATTCACTTAGCAACCGTGTCACCAACTTGCCAACTGCAGTGATTTGCTTAACAACTATGTCAAGACAGGTCATAAAATGGGACAAAATTCACTTAAGAGCTGTCTCACTTAACAACAGTGATTTTGGGCTCAATTGTAGCGTAAGTCAAGGACACCTATACCTGTACATTGTATAGTGTATAGATACAGTAGTTCTTGATTTATGACCACAATTGGGATCAGAATTCCCATTGCTAAGCAAGCCAGTCGCTAAGTGACTCATAACTGATTTTACAATCTATTTTAGCACCGTTGTTAAAGGGAACCATTGTAGCTGTTAAGTGGCTCCGGCAGTCGTTAAGCAACTCTGGCTTTCCTCATTGATTTTGCTTGAGCCTCGATGGTGCAGTGGTTAGAGTGCAGTACTGCAGGCTACTTCTGCTGACTGTTGGCTGACTGCAATTTGGCAGTTCGAATCTCACCGGGCTCAAGGTGGACTCAGCCTTTCATCCTTCCGAGGTGGGTAAAATGAGGACCCAGATTGTTGGGGGCAAATATGCTGACTCTGTAAATCGCTTAGAGAGGGCTGTAAAGCACTGTGAAGCGGTATATAAGTCTAAGGGCTATTGCTATTGTCAGAAACCACCTGGGAAGATCCTAAACAATGATCAAGCGATCCCAAGACAGTGCAACTAAATACATGTTGGTTGTGCCAAGAATCCAAATTTTGACGACATGATGAAGGGGAAGTTGTGACCCAATGGTGGGTTGCTCCCTGTTCACTCTGGTTCAGGCGAACCAGTAGTGGCGGCGGTGGGAGGCTCCGCCCACCCACCCAGACGTCATCAAAAACGCTCTGCTCATGTGCAGAAGCGCCACGCGCTACTGATAGCAAACCAGTAGCGCTGGGATTTGAAACCCACTACTGTTGTGACAATCATATGTACAAGGACCAGTTGTCGTTGAAACATCACCAAACCACTAAACAAATGGTTGTAAGCGAGAACTGCCTGTATACAGATCCACAGAGTTCAGTTTTCATTAGGGATTTTTTTAAATAATATATTCCACCCCTTCCCATGTACACAGTTAAAAAAATACTGTATATGCCCCCCCATAAATAAAACATTCCTTAGTACATCTAATAAATATTCCAAGTAAAACATACTGTATTCCACCCCACCTCCCCTCAAAAAAATCCTTGCTGCATCTAATAAATATCCCACCCCACCCCACCCCCTGGCTTAATATCACGAAACACAGACACACACAATCCTAACCAAAAGCAAAATTAACATAATGCAAAACTATTTCTGGAGAGAGTTAAGAATAATAGATGGTTGGACAAAAATCCTTGAAGTAAACACCATTAATGACAAAGACTATTTGTAAAAAAAATCCTGCAAGATTGACTTTTGTTTTCATCTCAGTGGGAAAAGAGAGGGGGGGGGGGGTGAGAGAGAGAAAAGGTGAGAGAGAGAGAAAGAGAGACAGACAGACAGAGAGAAAGATGGAGAGAGAGACAGAGACATTTTTAAGAAAATGTTGGATAACCATCTGACTGAGATGGTGTAGGGTTTCCTGCCTGGGCAGGGGGTTGGACTAGAAGGCCTCCAAGGTCCCTTCCAACTCTGATGTTATGTTATGTTATGAGAGAGAGAGAGAGAGAGAGAAACAGAGAGAGAGAGAGAGAGAGAGAGAGAGAAAGGGGGGGAGGGAGGGAGAGAGAGAGAAATTTCAGTGCAGCTGTCAGTTCTAATGGAAATGGAGCCTGTAGCCTAATAACTCCCTTGTGATCATCTTTCGAATAAGAGTCATTTTTACTCAGGATTTGATATTTAGCGTCTTCTGGGTGGAATACCGCACCAATCTATATCCACCAGCCAGCTTTCCTCGTCCTTCCCTCATTCTTTCCATTTTGACAAAACAAGTTGAGCTCCTTTCTCTCCATAGCCACACTCCCCCTCACCTACATCCCCCCCTCCCGTGCGCCCCCTCCCCAACCATCCTTTCTTGGGGTAATGACTGACAGATTAATATACATCTACTCCATGTCTTTGGAATCAAAAGGAAGGTGCTGTCAGAATTGCTTGTCAGGAAATGAGATTAGGCGCACTTATCATTTCAGAGATAAGGTTGCATTTAATGAACGTAAAAAGCCTCCTTCTGAAGGGGGGAATAAAAGAGAAAAGGTGGGGTAAGAGGGGAGGGAGAAAAGGAGAGGAAGGCGGAGAGAGGAGGAAAAGAAAGAGAAGAAGGAAGAGGGGGATTGTGAGGCGTTTGCTGCTTTTGCTAATGATGGTGGTAGCTCTATCAGGCATAACTTAATTGTATGGGGTCTTGTCGGTGCCTTCTTAATTTACTACTTTTTAGTTATTTCCCACTTTTTATAATTTTTACAAATAACTCAAGGCAACAAACATATCCTTCCGCCTCCTATTTTCCCCACAGCAACAACTCTGTGAGGTGACTTGGGCTGAGAGAGAATGACTGACCCAAAGTCACCCAGCTAGCTTTCATGTCTAAGGTGGGAACTAGAACTCTCAGTGTCCTGGTGATTGGCCGAATGTCATCCAACTGGCTTCCCTGTCAAAGGCAGGATTAGAACTCACAGACTCCTGGTGATTGGCCCAAAGTCATCGGCCAGCTTTCACCCCTGAGGCAAAACTAGAACTCACAGTCTCCCGCTTTCTATGCTGTGGTGTGGCAGTGGTGGCGCAGTGGTTAGAATGCAGTACTGCAGGCTATTTCTGCTGACTGCCGGCTGCCTGCAATTTGGCAGTTCGAATCTCACTGGGCTCAAGGTTGACTCAGCCTTCCATCCTTCCGAGGTGGGTAAAATGAGGACACAGATTGTTGCGGGTGACTCTGTAAAGCATTTAAAAACACTGTAAAGTGGTATATAAGTCTAAGTGCTATTGCTGCTGCTGTTCTAGCCTGGTGCCTTCACGACTAGGCCAAATTGGCCCTCAATACTTTTCTTCAATAACGAACACAATGCCTTGTTATCCATTTTTAAACTTTTCTGATGTAGCTCTAAGGAGACAGGGAAAGTGAGACATGAGAGATTGTGATGTTGCGAGAACACACACATTTATATAAGGAAGCACAATTCAATGGATAGTTGGACTTGTCAAGAAATTCAAGTCTCTCTTTTTTCCTCTCTCTTTCTCTCCCTCTCCCTCTCCCTCTCCCTCTCCCTCTGTCTCTCTCTCTCTCTCTCTCTCTCTGTGTGTGTGTGTGTGTGTGTGTGTCTGTCTGTCTGTCTGTCTGTCTGTCTCTCTCTCTGTGTGTGTGTTTCTCTCTCTTTCTCTGTCTCTTTCTGTTTCTCTCTCTCTCTCAAAAATAAATCCACAGTAGGCTTTCTGTGAAATTCAGAACTTCTCTAACAAGTGAAGGATAACTAATGAGAAACACAATGATATCCCATTGAAACCAATTGTGTTTTGTTGTGGAAAATATTTATCAAATCCTCATATGCCTTTTGCCTGTAAGCCTTCTCTGGCAGTTTGCTGGTTATCTAACAGCTGTAATAGAAATTCACTTTGGCACTCTGCATTCTTCCTGGTACTTAGTTAAATAGCTTTATCTCTGTCTTGTAGGTGAGGATGAGGATGAAGATAAATGAAAAATTCTCCCCCGTTTTGCTTCCTGTTATTATTCTGGAGGTTTGTAGTTTCCTAATTCTTATGGTGTTTTTTTTAAAAAAAAAACCATTTAGGATTGTGCCATGTGTCTTTGGCTCACCAAAACTACGACACTGGCTCATATTTGATTTGACAGAGTACTTGATTGATGTGCAGATGTATTCCTGAACACGGGAAAAAAAAGCTACGAAAAATTATGCCAGATGTGATTGTACATAGTATAGGTATTCCTCAACTTACAACAGTTCATTTAGTGACCGTTCAAACTTACAACTGAAAAATGTGACTTATAAACTTTCATACTTTATGACCATTGCAGCATCTCCATGGTCACGTGATCAAAATTCAGACGCTTGGAAAACCGACTCATACTTACACCGTGCATAAGTCCTATGATCATAGTCATGCGGTCACCTTTTATGACCTATTAAGTGTGTTTTGCCCCATTTTACGACTTGTCTTGCCACTTTTGTTGAGGGAATCACTGCAGTGGTTAAATTAGTAACAGAGTTCTTAAGTGAATCTGACTTCCCCAGCGACTTTGCTCGCCGGACAGTCGCAAAACGGGGACCCCAGGACACTGTAATGCAAATCACATAACCACGGGGATGCTGCAATGGTCGTAAGTGTGAAAAATGGTCACAAAACGGTTACAAAAATGTAACTTCAAACAGTCACTAAGTGAACTGTTGTAAGTCGGGGACTACCTGAAAGTTCCAGCAGAGGAAACAAATGACAAAGAACGTGTCCAGAAATATTTTACAAGAAGAATTCTCCACTCCTCCGAATACAACAAAATACCTTATGCCACCAGACTTGAAATCCTGGGTTTAGAAAACTTAGAACTCCGCCGCCTTCGACAGGACCTGTGTTTAACTCATAGAATCATCTATTGCAATGTTCTTCCTGTTGAAAACTTCTTCAGCTTCAATCATAATACAAGAGCAAACAATAGATTTAAACTTAATGTTAACCGCTTCAATCTTGATTGCAGAAAATATAACTTCTGTAACAGAGTTGTTAATGCTTGGAACACATTACCTGGCTCTGTGGTCTCTTCTCAAAATCCCAAAATCTTTAACCAAAAACTATCTACTATTGACCTCACCCCATTCCTAAGAGGCGTGCATAAGAGCACAAACCTGCCTACTGTTCCCTGTCCTATTGTTCCTCTTCATTATGTCCAATTAATATAGTTATTACATACTTATGCTCATATATATGCTTATATATTATATAGTTATTTCATGTTAATGCTTATATATACTATTCTGACAAAATAAATAAAATAAAAAATAAAATAAAAATCTGTTTCAGAATGTGGTAAAGACTTTTGACCTCATTTCACCTATGTTGATATGATTATTGTGGAAATGTCAGCAGCTATAAATGCAAATGGCATTTATTCATTCATTCATTCATTCATTCATTCATTCTATGTTTACTCAGAAATGGGTCTTAGTTTAAGAGGGTTGTTTATCACCATCTTCATGGTTTTGATGGGGAACAGGGTTGTAGTATTCGCAAGTTCATCCTTCCGCATGTGTGAACCTCAACTTTCAGAATTCTGAATCTTGCCCATACTGGTTGAGAATACAGGTAGTCCTCGACTTACAACACTTCACTTAGTGACCGTTCAAAGTTACAACAGCACTGAAAAAAGTAACCGATGACCAGAGATGGGCTGCTGCTGGTTTGGAGGGTTCGGGGGAACCGGTTGTTACGATTCTGCGCAGTTCGGTGAACTGGCAAATCTGAGTTACAGATATTTTACCAAAAGTGGAAAAAAATTCATTGGATGGCATGGAATTCATTGGATTCTGCCCCTTTCATCTCAATAAATCTTGCTGAAGAGAACTCTTGACAGTTCGCTTGGTAAAGAATAATTTCCTAATTAGGGCAACTGTTAAAGGACTTCACAATATATTTAGCCAGGATTTCTTGATTTGAAAACAATTTAAAGGAAGATAAATTGTGCAGCCTTTTATAGATACCCCTTTTTAATGTGATTCCCATTTACAAATACCAGGAAACTGAAATTCAGCAATGTAGTTCATATTGTGTATAGGTGTTGTAATCTTTTTGTCCAGAGTAACCTTGTGGTAAGATGGGAGGTCAATAAATTTAACAATGAATGAAATTAAATAAACATTCCAGACACTCTTCTAACTAAATTAAACCAACTACAGGTACCTGAACACACTTGTAAGTGGATCATAAGCTTCCAAACAAACAGGAAGCAGCAGGTGAAGCTAAGCAGAATCACATCAGATACCTGTACAATTAGCACAGGGGCCCCCCCAAGGCTGTGTGCTCTCCCCACTTCTCTTCTCTCTGTATACCAATGACTGCATTTCTAACGATCCATGATCTGTTAAACTACTGAAGTTCGCAGATGACACAACAGTGATCAGCCTCATTCGAGACAATGATGAATCCACATACAGATGGGAGGTTGAACAACTACCTCATGGTGCGACCGGAACATTCTGGAACTGAAAATACTCAAAACCGTAGAAATGGTTGTAGACTTTAGGAGAAACCCTTCCATACTACCACATCTTACAATACTAGACAACACAGTATCAACAGTAGAGACCTTCAAATTTTTAGGTTCTACCATATCGCAAGATCTAAAATGGACAGCTAACTTCACAAACATCATCAATAAAGCACAACAAAGAATGTTCTTTCTGCGCCAACTCAGAGAGCTCAAACTGCCCAAGGAGCTGCTGATCCAGTTCTACAGAAGAATTACTGAGCCTGTCATCTGCACCTCTATAACTGTCTGGTTTGGTTCTGCAACCCAGCAAGACAGACACAGACTTCAGAGAATAGTTAGAACTGCAGAAAAAATAATGGCTACCAACCTGCCTTCCATTGAGGACCTGTATATTGCACAAATCAAGAAGAGGGCTGTGAAAATATTTACAGACCCCTCGCATCCTGGACATAAACTGTTTCAAAACGACGCTATAGAGCACTGCACACCGGAACAACTAGACACAAGAACAGTTTTTTCCCGAACGCCATCACTCTGCTAAACAAATAATTCCCTCAACACTGTCAAACTATTTACTAAATCTACACTACAATTAATCTTCTCATCGTTCCCATCCCCCATCTCCTTCCACTTACGACTGTAACTTTGTTGTTTGTATCCTTACCATTTATATTGATATTGATTGTTTCCTGATTGCTTATTTGTACCCTATGACTATCATTAAGTGTTGTACCTTAGGATTGTTGATGAAGGTATCTTTTCTTTTATGTACACTGACAGCGTATACACCAAGACAAATTCCTTGTGTTTCCAATCGCAATTGACCAATAAAAAATTCTATTCTATTCTATTCTATTCTATTCTATTCTATTCTATTCTATTCTATTCTATTCTATTCTATTCTATTCTAAACAAACAAACAAACAAAGATCCACCATGCCAAACAACAACCAAGCAATTTCATTTCGGTCTTATTAAAATCTGTGAAAACCAGTCACAGGTCTGATGCACTGAGGCTGTTTCTTCAATTGTCATTAATAATTTTTTTGGTCTAGGATAGAAATTAGGCTGCAGTCCATCCTGGCTATCCATCCCAAACTTGGATTTACTCATCAGCACCACCATGATTGTTCTACTCAAAGCCTAAAAAAATGGGATAAGTGCCAGCAACTCTGAGCTGTATACAAGATCCCTAACTGGGAATGGAGAAACCACAATTGCTTGAAATGTCTTTTAATCTCTCGTTTCTATTTCTCACCACCCTCCGCCCCCATGCGCAAAAACTCCCTTAAAATTGCTTGTGTAATAACCGCCTTGCCATTTGCCTAAATGAGAATGCCAGTGTTTTTTATGCTAATTCGCTTTAGTTTCTTTGAACCTGCCGTTTATAGGGCTGAGCTTAAAATCTGTTGCAATCTGTTCTGGATAAAAGAGAAGGATTACAAAAGGTTTCATGGTTGGGTTTTTTGTTTTGTTTTGTTCCCCAGTTTTTGCAAAGGCTGCAGAAAAAGAAAATAATCAAAGTAACGAGAAAGAGAGAGAGAGAGAGAGAAAGAAGAGAACATGAGCAAACTGGATTGGCATGAATACTGTGAAATCGGAGATTTCTTGTTTCTGCCAAGCTGGAAAGAAAAAGGAAGATTTTGCAGCACCTCACACAAAATATATTGTAGCCCCTTTCTCTAATATTAGGGGACAGAGTGGGGGAGATGATGTGATGATGTGAGCGTTGGTAAATTTGTAAGGCCAAGCATTGATTCGTTCGTTCGTTCGTTCGTTCATTTATTTATAACCCACCTTTATTATTTTTACCACTAACGCAAGTCAGGGAACATATGCAGCAGATCTTCCTCTCCTCTTAATTTCCCCACAACAACCCTGTGAAGTGGGTTGGGCTGAGAGACACTGACTGGCTTTCCTGGTTAAGGTGGGACTTGAACTCATGGCCTCCTGCTTTCTAACCTTATTTCTAACCTGCTTTCTTACTTATTTATCTGCGCTGGACTGGGTTAGTTTTTTAAGTTATGGGTTTTTTAATGGGTTTTATCTCCAAATTTTAATTGTGGCCAATTTAAATAAGTTTTTTAATTGTATTTTAATTGTATTTATAGTGTATTGTGTATTTTTACTTGGCTGTGAACCGCCCTGATTCCTTCGGGAGAAGGGCGGTATACAAATTTAAATAAATAATAAATAAATAAATAAATAACCTAGTGCCTTAACCCCTAGATCAGACCTGCTCAAGGATCTTTGATCAAGGAGCATAGTATTTTTTGTAGAAAAAGCACATTTGACTCATAGACAATCTTTCCTACAGTCACTTTCCCTTAACAAGCACAAAATAGGTCAAACGCTGCAAGGTTTTCCTGAGACGGAAAAGCATCGAGTTCTTTCTTCTTTATTCATGTCAAAAGCACCTTCAAACTATAGACGTAGAATGTTCAACACCGAGCAGGTAAAATAAGTATAAAACAGATCACAGAGACGGGGAGCGGAATTTCTGTTGTTAAGCAGCGCGGTTTTTAAGTGAGTCATGCCCGATTTTATGAACTTCTTCGCCATGGCTGTCAAGCCAACCCACCGCAAGTTAGGTAAATGACACGGTCATTAAGCAAATCCAACTTTCTCCAGTGACTTGACTTGCCGGAAGCTGACCGAGAAGATGCTTTTTCAGGAGGTAACTGCGCTTTCTTGTTTTTTCTTTGAAGATGTTTCGCTTCTCATCCAAGAAGCTTCTTCAGCTCTAACAGGATAGGGGGGAATGGAAGGATTTATATTCCTTGCAGACAGCTGGTCATTGGCATACTTTTAGAGGGTCGTTGAAGGACTTGGAGGTTGATCTGTGTCCTCAGAGTCACCTGAGTAGTGCAAATAGTTCCTGTAGTCTGCAATTTTTTCCCCTCTGGAAAGCCATTCCTACTCCCACACCATTCAAAGGGTGTTCACCCCAAATTGTCTAGCTAAAAGTCTAGCTAAAAATTGCAAACCACAGGAACTGGTAAGGAGTGTTGTTTGCTGTCAGTTTATATTCTGGTGACTTGCATATCTGTGTGGGTTGGGGGTTGGTGGGTCTTATAAGTCAGGGGTCTCCAATCTTGGCAACTTTAAGACTTGTGGACTTCAACTCCCAGAATTCCTCAGCCAGCAAAGGTGGCTGAGAAACTCTGGGAGTTGAAGTCCACAAGTCTTAAAGTTGCCAAGGTTGGAGACCCCTGTTATAAGTGACTGATGACCATTTTTCACACTTAACAACCATTGCGGCTTCCCACGCGATCAAAATTCAGACGCTCGGCAACTGATTCATACTTACGACATTTGCAGTGTCCTGGGTTCAACGTGATCCCCTTTTATGACCTTCGGATAAACAAAGTCAGTGGGGAAGCCAGATTTACCGAACAACCCCTATTACTAATTTAACAACTGCAGCGATTCACTCAGCGGCAGCGTCAAGAAAGGTTGTAAAATGGGACAAGGCTCGCTTAACAGAGGTCTCACTTAGCCACAGGAATCTTGGGCTCAATTGTGGTCGTAAGTGGAGAACGACCTGCAGTTTACTCTCCTAAAGAACGTGGTTCTCCTGCATTCTTAAGACCAGAATTTAGCATTGCCGTTACGGTATTATTATTTTTTTTGTAAACTTGTACCAATTAGTCCTTGGTGGGTGCTGATTCATTCTGTGATTTCTTTTCCCCGCAAATGTTCCCCCTTTTCAAGAGCTTCATCTCCATTTCTTTGTGTAGCACACAAAGCCAGCTCCCGGCTCCCCGACACAAGTCTCTCTCCCACCCCACTTACCGAATGCCTCCTCTCTGCATTCACATTTTAATAAATGCATTATAAATGAGCAAGTAGGAAACAGTAAGGAAATGATGTTTTACTTTTAAATGCTAATTACGAAGCACGGCGCAGTTAATGTGCAGGGTGTTCTGTCAATTTTTAATGTTTATGCCAAGTGCAGTCTTCAATTTAACATGAGCTTTTAATCCTTTGAGTACTAAATTGCCTTTTAATGCTTCCAGCACAACATTGTGTTTGCACAAAGTCAGGCTTGAAAAATGTATTTAGCGCAAACTCAGCCTGTGTGTGTCTGTCCGGGGAGAGGGGGGCTGTGTGGGTGTGTATAAGGAAGCACAAAAAACAGGACAACTTGTCTTCGGAGCTTCTGTTGGAAGATGGGGATTGACTCAGCTTTCATTAGCTGAATTGTCTTAAGAAGGGCATGTTTTGAACTCCATGACATCAGCCTTAAGCATCTACAGATAAACTAGCAACCCAAACCATGGCTTATCTTCTATGCCTTTAAAAAAATATTTACAGACCCCTCGCATCCTGGACATAAATTGTTTCAACCCCTACCCTCAAAACGATGCTATAGAGCACTGCACACCAAGACAACTAGATACAAGAACAGTTTTTTCCCTGAACGCCATCATACTGCTAAACAAATAATTCCTTCAACATTGTCAAACTATTCACATTAGGCTGCATTACTATTACTATTAGTCTTCTCATCGTTCCTGTCACCCATCTTCTCCCACTGCATGACTGTAACTGTCGTGTCCCATTCCTCTGCTGACGGCCGGGTCAGGGAAATCCGAATCAGGCTTGCCTCTGCAGCTCTGCCCAAAGTCCTAGCAAAGTCCTCAGAGCAGGCAGGAGACCAGAAAGTGACTTCAGCAAGATAAGTTCGACTTTGCCTGACTCAGAGACTGCCAGAAAGCAGATCCTTTATATAGGCCATGGGGTGTGGCTCCATGACTCAGCACTCATTAAGGCCTGCCCCTCCCTTCCTTCTGTTGCCTCTGCCTATCCAGTCTTCTGATGCGAGGGTCACTCCAATCAGCAGCTATTGGAAATAAACTTTCCTCAGGCTCACATGCTGTGGAGGAGGGGGAGGGGTCTAGCTGCTCCGTTTGCCTGGGCATGGAGCCAGGGCTGGGGCCGGTGGGTGCTCCCTCCTCTGCAGCCTGCTTGGGCATGGAGCCAGGGCTGGGGCCGGGAGATGCCCCCTCCTCAGCCTGTCTGGGCATGGAGCCAGGGCTGGGGCCGGGAGGACATTCTTCAGCGTTCGGAAGCAGATAAGCAGACCCCGGCTGCGGTGAGAGCGGGCAAGACACAACAGTAACTTTGTTGCTTGTATCTTTGCGATTTATATTGATTGTTTCCTAGTATGATTTGATTGCTTATTTGTACCCTATGACTATCATTAAGTGTTGTACCTTATGATTCTTGATGAACGTATCTTTTCTTTTATGTACACTGAGAGCATATGCACCAAGACAAATTCCTTGTGTCTCCAATCACCCTTGGCCAATAAAAAATTCTCTTCTCTTCTCTTCTCTTCTCTTCTCTTCTCTTCTCTTCTCTTCTCTTCTCTTCTCTTCTCTTCTCTTCCCTTCCCTTCCCTTCTCTTCCTTTTCCTTTTATTTTCTTTTTCCTTTAGGATAATGCCAGAAAATGACGGATATCTTTTAATTAAAGAGATAAATATGAATATGCTGACTGATCAGAGCGAACACCTAAGGCAGGACATAGTTTACAATTACAGGTAGTTCTCAACTGAACATCCACTATTGAGCCCCAAATTGTACGACCTTTCTTCTTGTGTTTGTTAAGTGAATCACGGCAGTTGTTAAGTTAGGAACACGGTTGTTAACCGAACCTGGCTTCCCTTTTGATTTGGCTTGTCAGAAGGTTGCAAAAGATGGCCTTAGGACCTCGGGACACTGCAATCGTCATAAATATGAAGCAGTTGCCAAGCATCTGAATTTTGTTTAAGGGACCCTGGGAATTGTGCAATGGTCTTAAGTGTGAAAAACGGTCATAAGTCATCTTTTTCATTGCCGTTGCAACTGTGAATTGTACACACATACAACAATAGGGAACACAGAGTAGCGCAGCATCAGTAATGCCTTTAAAGGCTTTGTTAAAGAAATCTGTATTTATGGATTTTGTACCTTCCGAGGGATCCAAATGTAACTCTTGCATTAATGAATTCTGTAGTGTGGAAGAAGAACAACACCCATGAACTACACAAATGTCCAAGAAAGAAGGGGCATCTTTAGAAAATGTCTCGTTCACTTTGGCCATGTCATGCGGGGAAATTCACTGGAGAAAGCAATTATGTTTGGAAGAGTTACTGGTAAAAGGAAACCAGGCCAGCAAAAAACACAGTGGCCGGACACCAACAAAGCTGAAACCAGCCAGAACACAGAAAAACTCAAAGAAGCAGTGCAAGATTGGAAGATGTGGAGAGACTTGGGCCCCTAGAATCGCCAAGAGTTGAATATCAATCAATCAGAATGGAGCTGCAAGGGAGTTTGAAGGTTGCCTAGTCCAACCCTCTGCTCAGGTAGGAGATCCTATACAATTTGAGGCAAGTGGCAGTTCTTCTTAAAACCTCCGGTGTTGGGAGCACCCACAACTTCTGGAGGCAAGCTGTTCCACCGGTTCATTGTCCTCACTGTTAGGAAGTTTCTCCTTAAATCCACGTTGCTTCTTTCCTTGATTAGTTTCCATCCATTGTTTCTTATCTTGCCTTCTGCTGTTTTGGAAAATAAATTGACCCCCTCTTCTTTGTAGCAGCCCCTCAAATACTGGAATACTGATGTAGGAAGTTAGCACCCACCCCTCTCCTAGGAAAATGAGATATTTTAGGAAATATTAAAAGGGCAGAATATTTCCCCTAAAAGGGAGGCAGAAACTCAGCCCTCCCCCACCTTTTTCAATGGGCCATTAAGGCCTGGGCTAGTCTATTCTACATAACAAAGATTTACCTTCATCAGGCAGAGCCATAGTATAAATTGCCCAAAACCCTTCATTACATCATCACCCAGCAAGAGTCAACCAAGCCTGGGACTCAAAAGACAACCTACAGAGTTACCCCTGCATGACCCCATGGGAGTCTGACAACCAATCAGAATACAAGCTCAAATTCAAAGCCCAACAGAGGGCATAAAAGCCAGGCACTCTCAGCATCTCTGCCCTTTTTCTTCACCCAAGATCTTCAAGGTGTTTGATCCTGTTCATCAATAAACCTTCTTTCCAAGCAACTTCCATGAATCCAATGTCTTTTCCTCCACTTGGAACTGAACCCAGAAGGATATTTCTTCCAACACTGCTATCATGTCCCCCCTGGTCCTTTTTTTCTCTAGACTCACCGTACCCAATTCTTGCCACCGTTTTTCACATGTTTTAATCTCCAGGAAATGAATCATCCTAGTTGCTCTTCACTGCACTTTTTCCCAAAGTCTTAAGATCTTTTTTGTAAGGTAATCAAAACTAGATGCATTATTCCAGGTGTGGCCTTACTAAGGTTTTAGACTGAATGGCTAACATCCTCATTAAATCTGCAAGTGATGATGATGATGTTAGCATCACTTGAAGATTTTGACGGCCAAGAATGTTCACATCCCCACCCACCAAAGTACTGAAAACAGCATTTCAAGGTTCTGTATCTAGTTCTCGCTGTTGCTTAATTACGCTGAAGTTTTAGAGGTGTTCAAGAGAACTTTGCTTTTTGTTGTATTGTAAGCCAGCCAATTAAACTGCAACGTAGCTGGCTTTCCATAAATGAATATGCAAGAGATTTTTGGATCACTGAAAAACCATTTCTGTGAGTCCCCCAAGGCTACTCAACTTTGTGTCCTCAAAATACATCACAGGGTGTCATCTGTTTCCTGTTAGAAAACTGAAGAAATAAAACATGCTACATTTTTAGGGATCTTAGCACATCTAAAACGGTAACTTCAGTTACCATGAGTTTTCTAAAAAAAGGAAAGAGAGTCCCCCCACCCCCAATGTGGCATCCACAAAGGGATGAGTGGGGCAGATGACAAAACCTGTGTCACATCAGTACTGTGACTTGTGTAAATGTCTATGGAGATTCTCAGCCATCCAGGTCATGGTTGTCCCAAAGATGCTGAAAAAGCATCTTTGTGACTTTGCATACATGACATCAGGTCTAAAGCAGGGGTGAAATCCAGCAGGCTCTGACAGGTTCTGGAGAACCGGTAGCGGAAATTTTGTGTAGTTCGGAGAACCGGCCAATACCACCTCTGGCTGGCCCCAGAGTGGGGTGAGAATGGAGATTTTGCAATAAATTTCCCCTGGAGTGGGGTGGGAATGGAGATTTTGCAGTATCCTTCCCCTGCCACACCCACCAAGCCACACCATGCCCATCAAGCCACGCCCACAGAACCAGTAGTAAAAAAAAAATGGATTTCACTACTGGTCTAACAGATGTCTGATGCTGTTTGTGTAATGTTGTAACAATAAGAGTACAGGTAGACCTCAACCCATAACCACAATTGAGTCCAAAATTTATGTGCGATTAAATAAATAAATGTTGGTAAGCGTGAAAAATTTGTTGAGTTTTGCCCTCCCTTTGAGGACTTTTCTTGCCCGTGTTGTTAAGTGAATCACTTCAGTCATTAAATTAGTTAAGTGATGAAATTAAATTTGTTGAGTGAATCTGGTTTCGCCATTGATCTTGCCTGTCAGAAGGTTGCAAAAGGGGATCCCATGACCCCAGGACAATGCAACCAGTTATCGAGCATCCAAAGGTAAATCACGTAACCATGGCGATGCTGCAAAGTTTGTAAGTGTGAAAAACGGTCATAATGCTGTTGTAACTTCGAATGGTCACTAAACGAACTGCTGTAAGTAAAGCACTACTTGTGTAGCATTGCCCTTTTGGTGTCATTATTCTGGATGACTCTGGGAACCAAAATGGGCTTATCATATGATGTCAATTTTTTTTTTATTTATTATATTTTTTTATTCATTTATTTATTCTAATGTTATTAGTTTATATCCTAAAGGAAGTCAAACCCTGACTGTTCTTTGGAAGGACTGATCCTGAAGCTGAAACTCAAATACTTTGGCCATCCAAAGTGTTTGTGACTCCAGCTCCCGAGCCTGTCCTCACGGAGGAGGATGACTCTGAAAGTGATGGGGAGGAGCTGACAAGGCCTCCCTCTCCAGGACCCTCCTTTCTGGCAATGCCTCAGGTGCCAGCTGAAGGCCAGGAGGAAGGCATGTTGGAGCAATCATTAATAGGGAGTGATGAGGATCAATCGTGGATTGATCCCAGGCAGCGTCAGAGGGAGAGGTGTGCGCAGCAAAGGAAGAGGTGTGGCAGGGGCAGAGATTGCTAAGTCACTGAGCCATGCCCCACAGGGGATAAAAGCGGGTGGGGTTGCTCTGCAGGCTCTGTGATGGACAAAACTGCATCTCGTGAGCTTCAGCCGGGATATTTTCTGGAATAAAGATTTGAACTTTGCAGAGGACTTCAGTTTACAGTTTGAGCTCCTGGTTGCCCCAGCAACGGACTTCAGTTACGCTGACTCTTGAGGTGATAAGAAATTTGGCAGGCATTCAGAGGGTAGCTGCCAGAACTGTTATCTGTTGTAAAAATAAATTACTGGCAGACGTTATTGGCTCGTGGGTCTTCCTAGGTGAGGTTGGAGGACAGAACACAAAGAGAAGAGAGGATTCATTGGAAAAGGCCCTGATGTTGGGAAAGACTGAAGGCAAAAAGAGAAGGGATGGCAGAGGAAGAGATGGTTAGATAGATTGATGTAGTGGGCATAGGTTTGGGCAAATTCCTCCGAAAGTGGAGACAGGAGGGCCTGGTGTGCTATAGTCCATGGGGTTGCAAAGAGTCAGGCATGACTTAGTGATGGTAAACCAAATTATAAGTAATTCAAGGTGGTGGACATACTAATGCTTCTTCCTCCTCCTATTTTCTCCACAACAAGAACCCTGTGAGGTGGGTTGGGGCGAAGGAGAGTGGCTCAAAGTCACCCAACTGGCTTTCATGCCTAAGGCAAAACTAGAACTCACAGTCTCCTGGTGATTGATCCAGAGTCATCCAACTTTATGCCTAAGACGGGACTAGAACTCTAAGTCTCTTGGTGATTGGTCCAAAGTCACCCAACTGGCTTTCATGCCTAAGGCAAAACTAGAACTCACAGTCTCCTGGTGATTGACCCAGAGTCACCCATCTTTATACCTAAGGCGAGACTAGAACTCTCAGTCTCCTGGTGATTGGTCCAAAGTCACCCAACTGGCTTTCATGCCTAAAGAACTAGAACTCACATCAACCTGCTTTCTAAGATGGTGCCTTAATCATTACAGCAAACTGGCTCTCCATTGCCAATCTTATGCAGCATTTGCTGGATTGGACAGAGAAAACAAAGAAAAGTACCAATGGATCATTGAACAAATCAACCCAGTGTTCCCACTGAAGGCACAAATGACCAGGTGATCAAATTATCCTATTTTGAACACATTATGGGTAGATCCAGCTCTTTGGAGAAGGCTACAATGGTGAAAAATGTCAAAAAGAAGAGGAAGAGGAAGAGGAAGAGGAAGAGGAAGAGGAAGAGGAAGAGAAGGGTCCTTGAGTGGCTCAGACTGCTAAGAGAGTCTGTTATTAACACAGCTGCTTGCAATTACTGCAGGTTCAAGTCCCACCAGGCCCAAGGTTGACTCAGCCTTCCATCCTTTATAAGGTAGGTAAAATGAGGACCCAGATTGTTGGGGGCAATAAGTTGACTTTGTATATAATATACAAATGGATGAAGACTATTGCTTGATATAGTGTAAGCCACCCTGAGTCTTCGGAGAAGGGCGGGATATAAATGCAAATAAAAAAAGAGAGAGAGAGAACTTTATTGTCATTTATTTTACTGTGAGCACACCGGCCCACATTAAAAATGTAATTCTATTGCCTGCTCTCAAAAAAAGTGTATAGCTACCCATGCACATACATAACAAACATATACACATGAAAAACTGTATCTGAATCTAGATGTTGCCACAAAGAAAAGGGAGTCAAGCTATTCTCCAAAGCACCTGAGGCCAAAGGGCAGGACAGGAAGCAATGGGTGGAAACGAATCAAGGAGAGAAGCAACCTAGAACTAAGGAGAAATTTCCTGACAGTTAGAACAATTAACCAGTGGAACAACTTGCCTCCAGAAGTTGTGAATGCTCCAACACTGGAAGTTTTTAAGAAGATGTTGGATAACCATTTGTCTGAAGTGGTGTAGGGTTTCCTGCCTGGGCAGGGGGTTGGACTAGAAGACCTCCAAGGTCCCTTCCAACTCTGTTATTTTAAATACCATGGAGCCTCCTCCCAGAAGGTAACAAGGAAAACAGGTTGTGAAGAGGATGTGTAGCATTCCAGACAATCCTGTGGACCCTGCTCAAGCATCGCTTATGTGCTATGTCCTGGATAGACAGGAATGAACTACCCATAATGTTTTCTGCCATCCTCACCACTCTCTGCAGCGCCTTCCTGTCTGAGGCAGTAATGCTTCCAAACCAGACAATAATACAATGTGACAGGATGCTCTTGATCGTCCCTCTATAGAAAGTGGTAAGGACAGGAGGAAGAAGATGATTTTTTTCTCCTGCAACACAGAAAATGCAGGTGCTGCTGTGCCCGCTTCACCAATGTCTCCTCGTTGAGCGACCAAGCCAGCCTACTCGTTAGCTTTACACTTGATGCTGCTAACCACCTCTACAGGTGAGTCATTCATACACAGAGGTGTGTGGCTGCGCCTGCCTTTTTCTTAAATCTGAATTTCTGAAGAGGATGACCAGCAGCGAGGAAAATGGACTCAATTACAGTGGTGATGGATGCATCGTTGGACAACATAAAAGACAAGTTAGGGACAGATTGCTACGGTTGAAAAACTATGTGGTCGTTAGGCGTCAAAAATGACTGGATGGCACATAATCAATCAATCAGGCATGTCTATCTACAGTTCTGGACTGTCATAATGAAATAGAACCAATCGATTGATCGATCTTTTGGAAATCAAACCAGATTTGCACCCTTTCCTAACCTTCTTTATAGCTGCCAAGCTTGTCCTTGGGCAACTTCACCTATTGAGAAAATGATCAACAAACTTAATAGTTTTAGGGTGAGACCATCAGTTTTCATCAAAGCTATCAGAGAAAGTTTCATAGTGCAAAGATGGGCGTGGAAGGCAGAGAACCAGTTGATCCTAATATTGTTGGAGCCTCGGTGGCGCAGTGGTTAGACTGCAGTATTGCAGGCTACTTCTGCTGACTGCCGGCTGACTGCAATTTGGCAGTTCGAATCTCACCAGGCTCAAGGTTGACTCAGCCTTCCATCCTTGCGAGGTGGGTAAAATGAGGACCCAAATTGTTGGGAGCAATAGGCTGGCTTTGTAAATCGCTTAGAGAGGGCTGTAAAGCACTGTGAAGCGGTATATAAGTCTTATTTCTGTTGCTGTTGTTAAACTGAAACTCGGAAAACTGACAGCTATCGCCAATCACATGATAGATTTGGACCTTTTTTCCCCTTCTCTTAAGAAACTTGGAGTTATTACAATTTCTCATTTTAAGAAGGGAAAGGGAGAACAAGAGAGTGAAATTATAGGCCTGCAAATGCTCCCAGGGAAGGGCTTAAAAAAAGAAAAAGAAACCTCACATGCAAAAGTCACACAGGCAGAGGTTTTGCAAAATTATAGCGGTTGATTTTCTTGTGGTGACAAACAGTACAGCAGCGAGCAGGATTTGACTGGCTTTGTGGTTTGGGGAGGTTACAAAACGACATCAGCACATTTTAGGACAGCAAGATCAGATCTTATCAAGCTTCAATAATTCTATGGCTGCGGCAGAGAATTTGATGGAGTCTTTTGCCACCCATGGGTAGGTCCACCCAATTGCTTCCAGCAGGGATTTTTTTAATAAGTTGTTAACATCAGGTCACTGGAATTGGAGCTTTCTCAGATGAAATGATAAGGTTGGACAAATTAATGGTTTGAGGAAGATTCAGAATCCACCCAAAAGCTTAATACATGGAAAGGAGATAATGAGCAGGATCTGATGTAGATCGGTTCAGTGGTGAAATCCAATTTTTTTACTACCCGTTCTGTGGGTGTGGCTTGGTGGGCGTGGTGTGGCTTGGTGGGCGTGGCAAGGGAAGGATACTGCAAAATCTCCATTCCCTCCCCACTCCTGGGGGAGGGATATTGCAAAATCTCCATTCCCACCCCACTCTGGGGCCAGCCAGAGGTGGTATTTGCTGATTCTCCAAACTGCTCAAAATTTCCGCTACCGGTTCTCCAGAACCTGTCAGAACCTGCTGGATATCACCCCTGGATCGGTTCCTTCCTGAACCTAGCCCAAACCAGAGGAAAATTACAGGCAGTCCTCAACTTACAACCTTTTCTTTAGTGACTGAAGTTACAAGGGCACGAAAAAAAGTGACTGATGACCATTTTCCACAGTTACAACCATTGCAGTATCCCCGCGGTTGTGTGATCAAAATTTAGATACTTGGCAATTGACTCATATTTATGACGGTTGCAGTGTTCCAGGGTCATGTGATCACCTTTTGCAACTTTCTGACAAACAAAGACAATGGGGAAGCCAGATTCACTTAACAGCCATGTGACCAACTTAACAACTGCAATGATTCACTTAAACAACTGTGGCAAGAAAAGTTGTAAAATGGGGAAAAATTCACTTAGCAACGGTCTCGCTTAGCACAGAAATGTTGGGCTCAACCACGATCCTACATCGAAGACTACCTATATCAAATACACGAATACTCACCTCAAGTAGTTAATCAATGCTCAAATAATTAATTAAAAACAAAATTGTTTTTCAATTCTGGTGTCAACCCTGAAGTTGGCCTGACTGAGGCCATTTTGAGACTTCAGCGCTGACACACTGGAGAAGAGGGACAGGGAGGGGGGAAATAGAGATGGTTGGGGAATTGTGGTCAAAACAAAATACTTTCTCTTGGGAACCAAGGACATTCCTGCAGGTCCTTGGAAGGAGGGGACTGGAGTCACTTAGTAACTGGACAGCATCCTGATTAGACCATGTGACTGATTGTTCTGAGAAAGTGAAAAACTTTTACTTTACATTCCCATCACCAATCTCTTTCCACTTATGACTGTATGACTATAACTTGTTGCTGGCAATCCTTATGATTTATATTGATATATTGATCATCAATTGTGTTGTAAATGTTGTACCTTGATGAACATATCTTTTCTTTTATGTACACTGAGAGCATATGCACCAAGACAAATTCCTTGTGTGTCCAATCACACTTGGCCAATAAAAAAATTCTATTCTATTCTATTCTATTTTAATTAGGTGAAAACTGTGGAAATATTCAGAGTCGGTTTTCACCAGCCTGTGGTAATATGACATATCCAATAAACTTATTCGTTGAGGGATATACTTGCCTCAGAGTTTTGTTTGCTACGGGTATGTTACTTGGAATCCTGACATTTGGCCTGCTATCACCTGTATTTTGGAGGTTGGTCCCAAACATGGCCTATAATCTGAAAAATGTTGCACCTGCTTAAGCCGCAAAGTTATAGAGCAAGACCTCGTTAGTCTTCTAGATAGAATCCACTGTGGATCTCTGGGCTTTGATTTGTATTACCAAAGATCAGAGTCTCTACATTGGTCTGATTCCATTTGTTGTTAATTGCGGGCAAGTGTTAATGAAATGTATGTTTGATCTGAACAGTTGCCCTGTTCCCTGCATCTACAGTGGGCAACCTGGCATTGTAGGGTTATCTGCGATCCTCAGCCTCACATCGAAAGCAATTTCTATGTAAGTCCTCAACTTACAGCCACAATTAAGCTCAGCATTTCTGTTGTTAAGTGAGTCATTTGTTAAGACATTTGCCCCATTTTACGATCTTTCTTGGCATAGCTGTTAAGTGGATCACTGCAATGGATAAGATATCCATTGGTGTGGCGCTCTGTGTGGTGGCGCAGTGGTTAGAATCCAGTACTGCAAGCTACTTCTGCTGACTGCCAGATGCCAGCAGTTCGGCGGTTCGATTCTGACCAGCTCAGCCTTCCGTCTTTCCGAGGTCGGTAAAATGAGGACCCACAATATTAGGCACAATATGCTGACTCTGTAAACCGCTTAGAGAGGGCTGTAAAGCACTATGAAGCATCATATAAGTCTAAGTGCTGTTGCTGTTATTTCCTGGGTTGGTCAGTGAATCTGGCTTCCCTGCCGACTTTGCTTATCAGAAGGTCACAAAAGATGATCACATGACACAGCAACCGTCATAAACATGAACCCGTTGCCAAGCCTCTGAATGTTGATCACACGATCACAGGGAGGCTGCAAAGGTCGCAACTTTGAAAAACGATCCTAAGTCACATTTTTCACTGCTATTGTGATTTTGAACTGTCACTACATGAACTGGTTGTAAGTTGAAGACTACCGGTATTCATTTCTCCTAGCAACTGTTTTTGCAAACCAGCTTGGACACGAGGAAAGTAAGTGTCAGAGAAAAAGAAATAGCATAAAGAGGAAAAGGGAATTCCAAACAGAGCACATACTGCATCCAATTCAGAGGTGCTCTTCAGCAGGTTCTGACCAGTTCTGGTAGCGGAAATTTTGAGTAGTTCGGAGAACCGGTAGTAACAATTCTGTCTGGCCCCACCCCCATCTATTCTCTGCCTCCCAAGTCCCAGCTGATCGGGGAGGAAATGGGGATTTTGCAGTAACCTTCCCCTGGAGTAGGGAGGGAATGGAGATTTTACAGTATCCTTCCCCTGCCACACCCACCAAGCCACGCCCACCAATCCATGCCACGCCCACCAAGCTACACCCACAGAACCGGTAGTAAAAAAAATTGAAACCCACCACTGCCCCGCCCCCATCTATTCTCTGCCTCCCAAGTCCCAGCTGATCGGGGGGAAATGGGGATTTTGCAGTAACCTCCCCCTGGAGTGGGTTGGGAATGGAGATTTTACAGTATCCTACCCCTGCCACACCCACCAAACAACACCCACCAAGCCACACCCACAGAACCGGTAGTAAAAAAAAATTGAAACCCACCACTGATCCAGTTATGGTCACCATGACACAAAAAATGATACCGAGACCCTGGAAAGTTTGTAGAGAAGAGCCACAAAGATGATTAGGGGACTGGAGGCTAAATCGTATGATGAACGTTGAAGGATCTAGGTATGTCAGGCCTATCAAAGAGAAGGATGGGAGGGACGGGAGGACACATGATAAATGTCTTCCAGTACTTGAGAGGCTGTCACAGAAAAGAGGGGACTGACTTATTCTCCAAAGCATCTGAGGGCAGGACAAGAAGTAATGGGTGGTAGCTTGTCAAAGAGAGATACAACCAGGAGTGGGCTCCTGGCGGTTCGGCAGGGTTTGGGCGATCCTCTAGCCAAGGATCACTGAGGTTTGGCGAAGCCCCAAATGATACCCCTGGCTGGCCACACCCACTCTGCCCCACCCCTCCCAGGAGTTGCCACATGGCCCGTTCATCATTCCAGGTAAGTGCAGGGGCCGTACAGAGGGGCTGAGAGGGCAAAAAATTGGAAGTTCCAGAAGTCCAGAAACGGGCCTGTTTCCAGCCTCCGGAGGGCCTCTGGATCCCGGGGGAAGAAGTTTTCACCCACCCGGAGACTCAAGGAAAGCCTTCGGAGCCTTGGGAGGGCATAAAACAGGCCTCCCGGAAGTTCCAGAAGTCTGGTAATGGGCCTTTTTCCAGCCTCCAGACAGTTTTCGGCCTGCCAGAGGCTCAAGGAAAGCTTCCGGAGCCTGGGGAGGGTGAAAAATGCCCCCCTTGCTGTGGTGCAGGCGGCCAACTAGGCCATGCTCACCATTGCCATGCCCACCCAGCAACAGGCTGGGAGCCTCTGGCAGCTCAGACTGGTAAGACAGTCTGTTATTAACAGCAGCTGCTTGCAATTACTGCAGGTTCAAGTCCCACCAGGCCCAAGGTTGACTCAGCCTTCCATCCTTTATAAGGTAGGTAAAATGAGGACCCAGATTGTTGGGGGGGCAATAAAAGTTGACTTTGTATATTTATTTATTTATTTATTTATTTATTTATTTATTTATTTATTTATCAAATTTACAATATAATATAATATACAAATGGATGAAGACTATTGCTTGACATAGTGTAAGCCGCCCTGAGTCTTCGGAGAAGGGCGGGATATAAATGCAAATAATAATAATAATAATAATAATAATAATAATAATAATAATAATAATAATAACAGGGCAGCGAACCCGTTGCTAAAGGCTCTGAAGCCCAGCTCTGAATACAACCTAGAAGGAGAATTTTTCTGACTGCAAGAACAGTTAATTAATAAAATAGCTTGCCTCATGGAGTACTCCATCCCTGGAGATTTCCAAAAAATAGACTGGATAACCATTTGACTGGGATGGTATACGACTGTTGCCCCAAGGAGGCTGGAAGACCTCCAAGGTCCCTTCCAACAGTATGAACAAACTGTAGTTCCACCTCCGGTCCACTCAGGTCCTACCATTTCTTTGTTCCGCCCCATTTTTTGGCCCTGCTCCTGACCTATACAGTGCTGGTATTATTAATGTGTGACTAGGGGATTAACCAAACTGATGGAATGATCAGGATCATCCAGCATGGGTAGATGATGATTGACCATGAATGCTCCGTGCCTTTCAGCAAATAGGACATTTCAGCATGCCAGTTGTAAAGGTACAAAACACACAACAAAGGGAAAGGGAGAGACTGTTCGTTTCCTGCCAGTGGGCTACCGGGAGGCATCCGATTGGTCACCGTTGGAGTGGACTGCAGAATCGATGTGCGTTTGATCTGAGCCAAGAAAGACCTTGTTATGATAACACAAGAGGGCTGTCAAAGAGATCGGCAACATTATGTTTCTTTTCTGCTCCCCCCTCCTCCCCCCATATCAACAGACAGTGATGAAAACTGACTTCCCATTCTCCTAACCAGGATCTAGGGATAGCTTTTTAATCTCCCAGGACTAATTAGACCAAATCATACTTCAGTGCTTTCTGTATCTCCACATGTATTCCCACCATCGGTGTCTTTATGTCAGAACAGCGAAATGGATTACTTTCTTTACTTGCTATTACAGAAGACCGATTCTGTAAATGATGACACCTTTCCCAACCCCCAACATCCCATCAAAGATAAAGGGAGGTGTTCAAGTTGAACTCAACTCCTGGTGACCTCAAGGAGAGGTCCATGCAATTTTCTTCCCAAGAGAAGAGGATTTGTCACTGCCTTCTTCTGGCTATCTTCCCTCCCCCCTCCCCTCCAAAGTTTCTGTCTTTGATTCACCTCTGGGATTTCCCGATAGTTAAAATAGGACTTAATTAAATATTAATGTGCAATAGACCAAGTCTTTGACCGTGATGCTTCCTATCATAGCTAGCAAGGGAATTTGATTGGTTCTACATGGGTTGATCCTCATAGCTATGTAGCTCAATCTTATCTTTAGTACCGTGTTTTCCCGAAAATAAGACCTCCCCCTGAAAATAAACCTTCCCCTGAAAAATAAGCCCTCACCCCAAAATAAGCCCTCCCCCACCCCCAAAATAAGCCCTTCCCGAAAATATTTAAACGCATGCGCAGCCGGTCTCCGCCATTTCCTCTGATTAGGGCTAGGGAGACAGAGCTGGAAATCAGGTAAGATGGCAAGAGGATCCCCGTGATGCTCCATGCGCCCCAAAATAATAAGACCTCCCCGAAAATAAGGCCAAGCACTTATTTTGGGGTTCAAAAAATATAAGAAAGGGTCTTATTTTCAGGGAAACACGGTAGATAGAGGCATGCAGATCTCTTCCAGAGGTTTTACTCTTTCATCATCCCAACCAATACATGCATTACCAAGGGAGTAGAGAAGCAAAGAGATACGGCAACTCTTATTTCTGTCTTAATTGATTCCATGTTTTCAATGTCTTTTGGGAATCGGTGAACACATCTCCTCTGAATGGCCTCTGCCCAATAAAAACTGGAATGGAAGGTTCCATCTGAGTTCTGACCCCCTAGTTATTATTACCACCAGGCCTGCCCGATTGCTGTTCCCTTCTCTGGAACAACACCAATGGTGGTATTCAGCCAGTTTGGACAAACCCGTAGCGGAGATCACAGGTGGGCCTGCCCACCCGCCCCAGCATAAAGACATCCCATTTAGCCACGTTTTCAAGGCTGGGTACATCAGTGGTGGGTTTCAATTTTTTTTACTACTGGTTCTGTAGGTGTGGCTTGGTGGACGTGGCTTGGTGGGCGTGGCAGGGGAAGGATACTGCAATCCCCATTTCCTCCTGATCAGTTGGGACTTGGGAGGCAGAGAATAGATGGGGGCGGGGCCAGTCAGAATTTTTACTACCGGTTCTCCGAACTATTCAAAATTTCCGCTTCCAGTTCTCCAAAACTTGTCAGAACCTGCTGAAACCCACCTCTGGGGTACTTGCGCGGAAGGTGCACATGAGAGCAAAGCACATGTCGGAAAGACCGGGCGCATGCACGGAAGGTGCACACAGTGAACCAGTAGTAAGAATATGTGAAACCCACCACTGAGCAACACACCCACAGACATCAGAGCAGCTCCAAGCTTGTTCGAGAAAGCCATGAAGAACTGGATTCCTCAGCAGAGGAATTGGCTACAGAGGTATGTTGGGACAAAGTTCTTCCCACCCAAAAATAAATGCCTGGTTTCCAGGGCTGCAAGCATTTTTTTTCTTTTTTCCTTTTTTGGATTACTGAATGGTGAAAAGGATGAGATTTTCTCTCTGGATAATTAGGAGAGCCAAAAATCCAGATCTACGTTCTACCCATCCCTGTGGTGGATGATCCTCTCGGAATCTAACTGTAGTTTTGGATTGGCCAGTTAACATATGGGCTCCGTGGCCCATTGGTGCTTTAACCTCTCTGCAGAATTAGGCTTCTGAGGTCTTGGGTGTCCTCAGACTCCGATCTTCCCCAGGAGGTAATTAGTTTCCATTTAGAGGGATGACAAATTGACGGGCAGGGCTCTTGCTGAGCTTAGGAGGGAAGCTAAACAGGGCTGGCAGTGGGCCCCTGGCAAGCTACATTTGTAAGCCTGTCAATGCATTTTACAGCTTCTGAATTTAATCACTCACCAGCAGGAGTGGCACGACACTGCTGGTGTGGGGGTGGGGAAGCGGGATGGGCGGGGATCCGAAAGAAGAAACGAGAAGACCCCCACCCAGGCCTCCTCTTCCTCTCGCAACTTCATTATCGCCGCTCCAAAGCACGACGAGGTGTGAAATGGGTGAGCTGCACTGATGCCTCGGTTAACGGCCAGAAGAGGAGGAGGGGGGTAGGGAGGGAGAAAAGTCGCACATCATTAGGAACGGAATAAACGATACCGAGGCACAGAGCAGAAATGATTTGATTAGCAATTTCCAGTTTTGAAAAGACCTGGATGCGAACCAAATGACTAGGCAGAAGGTGCGATGGAGTTTTTAATTGCTGTAGCTGCACAGGGAGACGCAATGATTTGTGACACATAATACAGCACACGACGCCGACGCTAATAACTGTTAATTAACTGTGGCAGTCATATACTCTCAAAATGCACATATGAGTTACCATAATTTCTCGATTAAAAGCTGCACCGCGAGGAGCCAAAAAAAGGAAGAACGCTTGATGGGATGGAGGAAGGGCGAAAGGGTGTGTGAGAGAGTCATTATCCTTTTTTTTTTTTTTTAATGTAACCTTTCTTTGGAGCGTATTTCCGAAACCCCATTACAGAGTCGAGCAGCTAGAAAACACCAGGCATCCAAACGGACTTCTGCCAAAAAAATGCAAAGCGGTTCCTGCATGAACCTTTTTTTCCTCTGGAGGAGCAGTTATTAATTCTGAAAGACCATTCCTGCACCAAGCCATCTGGCAGCTTGCTAAGAATCCAGGGGAAAGCGCTCTGGAAGCTTTTTCCTACATCCCGCTTGCCCCAACACCATCATTCATGGGCAAACATTCTCCTTTCTGCTAATTTTCAACTTTGGGGAGGGGAAATTTTTTTGAGTCGCTGCAGGGAGAGGAATACAGAGAAATAAGGAGGCGGCAGGGCTGTAATGAAGGAAATGGAGCAACACTAGCAAAGAAGAGAACCTGCCTATGGAAGTTGTGAGAGCTTCATCACTGGAGGCTTTCAAGAAGAGATTGGGCACCGTTTGTCAGAAACGGTGTAAGCTAGGTTACCTCCTGCTTGGATGGGGGGGGGGGTGTTGGACTAGATCACCTACAAGGTCCCTTCCATCTTTGTTAATTTAAATTTAGAAGCTAAATCTAGAAGAGATCACATCTTAAGAGCAACAGAGAAAGGAGATGACTTGCATTAAGATGGCGCATGTCGGAGAGAGGAGGAGGACTCAAGTGGGGAATTAGTTTGGAATTGTTACATAGGCACAAGAAGGCAAGATCCGACCCTCCCCTTGAATGCCGTTGAACCTTATCTAGTCCAGCTCAGGTAACAAACTGCCAATCTGGGAAGATTGCTGCGAAATAGGCACTGAGCAATAAAGTAGCTAATTTGAACTCTTCGCGGTTGGGTCTGGTTGTTTGCACTGAACAGTGCAAGACAGTCTGATATCCCCCAGGTGACCAGGATAGTTAATTTTGAATCAAGCTCAACTTCGGGTGACTTACACGGATGCAACCAGGCATGCATGACATTTTTGTGGAACGACATAAGAAGTTTACTACTGCTTTCTTCCATGATGTGTCCCACCCCCTCTTCCCAGGTAGTCAGCCACTCAAGTCCTAAATAAGAGTCTTGGGTTGGGTCTGGTGATAGGGAGGTTACATCAGGTTCAGGATTGTTGGAAGTTGAACTGCTGTTGAGGAGAGTTGCGTGGGTTGGTTGAGGGTCAGTGCTGTCCCTGCTTGGCTGTGTGGTTGATTTGGATTCTGAGTGGCTCGTAGGCTGCATGTAAATCAGTGTGTCTGTCGATGGAACTGCTTGCGGAGTGCCTCTCAATGACTCTGACCTGATGTAACCTCCCTATCACAAGACCCATCACAAAACCCTCACTTGACACACCTAAACCTGAAGCCAGTAGTGAAATGCACTTACTTTTGCTACCGGTTTGAGAATGTGAGCACGTGAGCATCTCCTGCGCACACTCAGAGCCTTTTGTGCATGCGCAGAGGGTCAAAAACGGGATGTAATGATATCCCGCTGGATGGGCAGAGCCTCCCGCCGCTACCAATTCACACGAGCTGGATAGATCCAGCCGGATTTCACCGCTGCCTGAAACCCTTGTAAACAGAAGAACACTGACAGTGACATCCTCTAAACCAGGGGTGGCAAACTCACATTGTCACAGCGGCATCACGTGATGTATCGGGCCTTTTTTCCCCTTCACTAAACCAGGGCAGAGGTGTGACCAGCGTGTCACGCATCCAGCCCATGGGCCGGGAGTTTGACAGCCCTGCCCTAAACTCTGCTGAAGATGTTACTGGTAATGCAATGTTTGCAAACAAACTCACAAGCTTGGAGAATGAACTTTCACCCTCATGACTTTCAATATTGGATGATCAATAGCAGAATTGATAAAGTAAATGTGTTCTCTGTTGTTCTTCAAGGGGCTGAATGGAAGCAGGAGATCTTGAGTAGCCAGAGATATTCAACAAGGAAGTACTAGGTA